>NC_140489.1:70200122-70800122 GCF_964271855.1 Acomys minous | reverse complement strand
GCTTCTTAATGTTGCAAGTTGTCATGATGACTGAGGCAGATAAGAAAATCTGATTTCATAGTGATGAAAATCTGCACAGGGAGAGGTGTCTTATGCCTTGTTTGGTATGGGTGAATATTCTTTTTTGATATGATAATAAAATTTGAAATGTAGTTTGCTAGGAATTCAGTTGCATGTGAAACTGGGTCAATAAACTTACGCCTGCAGTTTCTTATATTAAATATCCATGGCTATATTTTGCCCATGACTAGATTATGAACAGACATATTATTCATGAGTTGTTTCTAATATGCCATGCATAGATCATTTCCTAAATATTCATTCATGGAGATAAATTCATCTTCCAAAGTCTGAGATATTTTCTTATAAAATATATCCAATTTACCCAAATGACCATCCATCTTGCAACAACCTTGGAATGCTATCAAGTATTTTAGTATTAACAATTAATGCTGCCATTCTTTTACTTAAAAATTATTTACTTTCTCAAGAAAATATGTATACTGAATAAACTGTTTTCTATTATTTTTCACTTAAAATAGTTTTTATCAAAGAAATATAATTATGAAGAGCCAAGTTCTCTAAATACTTTTCCATGAGACAAGTTTTATGTAATAGTGAACTGCTGTGGTTCTTTTTTTATTTATGTTTCATCCCATCAATCTGTGTGTCTCTGCCTCCCTAGCGCAAGTATCTTAGGCATGTGGCACTACTGTCCAGTTGAGCTACTGTAGTGCTAGGGCTTTTGTGAACATGAGAATGGACTAGGCAGAGACTAATGCCTGTAACTGACAAAAACTCATATCCTCACAGGCCTATAAACAGAAGGCATTATAGAAGAATCACCTTTTGAGACTTCTCACCTTCATAACCCAGACTCTGTGCATGCTCTGTGATTGTGAATTCTTTGTGTGCATGTCTAATTCTCCCTCGCCATTCCCTCCCTCCCTCCCTCCTTTTTTCCATCTTTCTTTTATTCTCTTTCCTCTGTTCTCTGCTACCCTGTCTTCTCCATCCCTTTCTCCTTCTGTAAGTATGTTTCTCTCTCTCTCTCTCTCTCTCTCTCTCTCTCTCTCTCTCTCTCTCTCTCTCTCTCTCTGTCTCAGATGTTAATATGGTTACGGTATATCTTAAAGCCACTATATTTAATCTTTCCAGTGTCCTGACAAGGACACCTTGTCTCAAGCACAGTCAGATTAAAAGATAATAGAAACAAAAACTTCAACATCTCAATTATCAAGGGCCATAATCGTTCTCATAACAATAGCATACACATAATACATACTTAGCTTGAAACAAATAATATTTCATTGGAGAATGCTAAAAAAATCTTGGTTTTATGAAATTAACATGTTTATGTATTGTCAAAAATACCTGTGAGTAGGAGTGATGCCTCCTAACAAGCATACACGGCCAAGAGTTCAGAGGCTGCTTAGCTTGGCATGCTTCTTCTCTCTTGACTTGTGTTACAGAAGCAGCTGCTTCAGCATCCCTGGTGTGTGCATCTGGCTAGTTGTCAACCTAGCAGAAAAAAAAACAAACAGGGAACTAATGAAAAGGAGAGACTTTGATTTCACAGCCCATTTCAGATATTCTCAGATGCTATTGGAGGTTCATGAACTACATCTCAAGACATTGAGAACCATTGATTTTGGCTTACATGACTGGACTGGGCAGTCTCCCTAAGCTGCAGTGATTGACAGGTTGCCTAGGCTTGATCTTTCTTTACAGCATAGGTTTTCTTATAACATGAAGATCCAGATTAGAGGCCCCCAAGAATATAAATGAATGCTGTTAGATGTCCTTTTATTACTATATCTTTATAGTAATTTATCATATTTTATTATTTAAATAGGTGTGTTACTGCTGTCAAAATAAAGTACTGCTCGCATACCAAAAAGAATAGAAAGTTTATTTGAGTCCCGTATGAGCAGCCACAGTTGGGAACAGAAGTAAGCAATGGTTGACTATTAAAAGGATTAAAGATATGTTGGCTGTGGAACAACAACTTTCAAACTCTCCACAATTAAAATGCTCTAATTAGTCAAACAGCCTTGTAAATTCTATGTCATAAGCCTATTTTTCCCCCTGGGGCCTTCAGTTTATACTACTGTAATAAAAAGGAGATACAGATTCCTGCTTTGTAATGCCAAGATAACTAAAAAAGACTGTTTTGTTTTTATGGTTTGGATCCCCCCCCCATTTCCTTTTTACTTTGCAAAGTACCCTCACCCTCTGAAAAAGACTGTCAAACTCTGCTATTATAACATCTGGCTCTTACCATGCAAGTGCTTTTTATGTGTGGATAATATGCTGTAGGTTCAGCAAGTTGATTCAGTTCCTCATGATTCAATGAGAGGTAATCTAAGGAGACCAGTTATCTGTCCCTAGATCACCCAACGAGCTAACTTGTAATGGTTTTACATGACAAAATGGAACAATCAGAACTTCAGTTCACCAAGAGAATGAATAGCCAGGGTTCTTCAGAGACACAAAATCAATAGAAAATATACATATTTTCCTACACACACACACACACCACCCACACCCACACACACACACACACACACACACACACACACACACAGACACGGTCATTTATAAGATAATTTATATATCAAAGCTTTACTCTACACATTTAGTCTCAAGCTAAGGAGAGATGAAAGCCTAGGGCAAATGAAACTGTGCTTTTAGCCCAAGGGTCAGAGGTTCTCCAGTCTCCCCGCACCAATTGTTCTCTTCAGAGTTCCATTGTATAACGGGATGCCAAACATTTTAGAGAAGACCATCTGCTTCCCTATTGATTCAAATGCTAAACTATGCTATGAATACTTTCATGGACATACACACAAATGATAGATACTTCATCAACCTGTTTGCCATCTTATGGCCCAATTGGGTTGACAGATAAAGAGGGAAGGTAGGAGATACCATAGCACTCACATGTCATTAATAATATTAATATTTATTAGAGGTGCTTCCCACCCCCCCACCCCCCCACCCCCCACCCCCACTATTGGCTCTACCTCGTGGGTTCTCATTGTACCGGTATAGCTCATGTTTCAAATAAACCAACCTGTGTACGCATCTGAGTAGTTTTCTTCCCTACTTCACATTCACATAAGCTTTGCAGATCAAAGTTTCTTTTCCTTTTGTTATCTCTCAACATTTTTCACTTAAGTGTCAAATTTTACAACCATTTCCCCCCTGTGTGTTGATGGTCTAATATGTGAAGGCCTATTGAACTAAAATAAACATGTTTCCTGTTCTTGTGGAGTGTGCAAGCTCATTTGAAAGCTTTTCATCCTTGAGAATTAGACCATGAAAGAAGAATACAGTTTTCTATTAAACATGTATTGGACTTGTACACCAATTTTCGAGGGTCAATGGAGGCATCCTTAGGCATATTATCTATCTGAAAGATGCATAAACACTGGCTTCAGTGTGTGTAGCACTCCAGTAATAGATGAGTCCATATATTGAGACTAAATTAATGAATTTAGATAGCGCACAGTTAATTTAAACATATGTCTAGAGAATCAGGGCTCGGGAGATGGCTCAGTGACTAAAATGTGTGGCTTACAAATGTAAATATCAGAGCTCACCCTCTCCATGCTGTCTCCCTCCCTTCTTCCATCCTCTCCAGATGTCTATTTTATTTTCTTTTTTGCCAGCTATTCAATCATCCTCCATGGGCCCTCCTTGGCTTTTTAGAGTCTGCACATATATATCTTTCTGGGTCTGGGTTACCTTACTCAGGATGATCTTTGCTAGATCAATGCATGATGTTTTTGTTGAGTGGAAATCAGGTATGGAGAAATGGAGGAGCTTTGCAGTGGGATGTAGGTGGCGGGGAATTGGGAGTGGGAGGAACTTGAGAAAGAGTAAAAATTGGTGAAGGAGCATTTCTGGAACAAAGGCAGCCCCTGGGAGTCTATGGAGTTACCCTCGCTGAGACTTCTAACTAGCACTAGAGGTTAAGGAGCCTGAAGATGCCACCTTCTGTAGCTAGGTGGCATTTCCAGTGGAGGGAAAGTAATACCAAGTCAACCATAAGCCCTTCAACCCAAAAATTGCCGTGTCTACAAGAAGTGTAGGGATGAAGATGGAGCAGAGATTGAGGGAACGGCAAGCCAATGACAGTTGCAGGATATTTGATCCCATTATGAACACCAAGCTTGTGAACTGTAAAACCCTGTTTTTAGTTGTGGAGTAGCTCAGCCTTATCACAACGCCTTTAATCAAAGAACTTCCTGTGTTCTGTAAAAAAAAGAGTGCAGTGCAGCTTTAATCCAATTGCTTTTTGTAAACAAGAGCTAAATAAAGTTAACCCTAAGTCAAAAGGCAAAGCAAGTAACCAGCTGAGAGGGATTAAACAGAGAGGTAGGACATTGAGTTGAGGGGTATTTAAGACATCATGGTGAAGAAGAAGGGCTTTTGGCTTTTGACTTTTGGGTTTTTTCCTTCTGAAATGTGAACAGAGTAGAAAGACTTCCTTTTGGAATGTTGGCTGAGTAGAAAGATTGGCTGTGTGCTTTCTTTGGTTCTCTGAACTAGTATGTTTTCACTCTACCAGCTGGTTCCTGAGTCTGTATTGGTAAAATTGAACAGTTGAGACCTTTTTTAAAATTTATAACAACATTTTGGTACTCCAACTTGTGGCAAGACCTCATTGACAGAGACTAATTAAGCTGCAGACAACTGATAAGCCACCAGATTTGGTAAATCATCTGGGAGGTCTTCAAGGATAGAGTTAAGGAAGGGAAGTACCATAATAGAAGGCTTTAGTACCCTGTATGGTGCTATTCTTGATAGCCTGAAAAAGAATCAGAAAATGAAAAACTAGATAACTTAATTGAAATTATCCCAATACCAATAATGGTTATTATCATTTTGATATTTTACACTTTATTCTTAATGGCTCTCTTTACTCACTCAAATACAAAGTGAATTCGTAAGATACAAGCCTTGGTAGGAAAAGAGAGAGACTTACAAACAAGAATAAGAAAAATACATAGACACAAACAGAGGAATTGAAACCAGCCTACACCAAATAATGAAACTGAAAGGATGCAGATTAAGGTTTCTTAGAAAACCAACCTTAGTTTATCCAGTTACTATACAAGATATACCAAAAGAAAAGAGGCACCTCTAAGATAACAATGGAATTAAATGGAATTCTATAGAGATATTAGTTTTGTGGAGACTTAAAGAAACAGTCTTTTCCTATGTGAAGCAAATTCAAAATTCACTGGAAACTCTGAACAGGAGTATTCCTCCAAGACTGGAAAGATTTAACAATATTGGAAGCTAGTCCTAAATTAAATGGCAAACATGGTGGAAAAAAAAAGAGGGCCATCGAATAGTGAAATCTGGCCAAAGGTATTGATATTTCCCAGGATCTGTCACTAGGTAAATGTCAATGTGTTGATTTACAAAAGAAGCTTGAATTGGATGATCATACCTTGGTACTATGTTGTCTAGCAACTTTAAATATTTTGGATAAGGTTGAAGAATCAGGAAAGAGGTCTCACTCATTTGCTAAAATTATACACTGTCCAAAAGTAGCCTTCACTTATTTTTGTTGTTGTTGTTTCAAAGATTGGCTTCAGCTGTAAATAGATTAATATCAGATTCAGAAGCCAGAAATATCCTGATGGAATCTTTAGCTTTTGAAACTGCTAGTTTGGAATGCAAAAGAATGATTAGACCTTTTAATGCAAAATCATCACCAATAGAGGAATGGATTTGAGATAATGCTGATATTGGATCTTAGGCTTATGATGCTAGTTGGATAGAAGTAATTTTTAAAGTCTTCAGACAAACCAAAATGGCAGATGTCTTAGTTGTGGAAAGCAAGACCACTTGAAAGGGGATTGTTGCCAAGGTGGTCTCTGAAACAATGTTTTTTCTAGACATAATCCAAAAAGAAGGGCTAAGCCTTCTGGAGTAGGCAGTAGGCAGTAGGCTAATGAATGCATATCAAGAAGGGTAACCTTTGGCCATGCAAGGTAACCTTTTGCCATCAGCAAATGTATGAGGGAGCTTCCCGCAGGCACCAACATCAAGCTCAGTTCAATAGTTCTCTGTCAGCAAAGAAGAAACTTATGTACACAGCAATTAAAAGATTTAATATATGTTGTTAAAAACAATATTGCTCTAGACATAATAAAGGACAGAACAGCTTTAATATATAAAACAAAAAGTTTATGAGAGACTATAAAACAAATATTTTGGCAAAGTGCCATGAATTATAGAGACCTAAGCTAAAAATAAAAATAAATGGCACTGGGATTGAAAGTTTAGTAGATACAGGAACAGATGTAAGGATAATTTCACAAAAATCTTGACACCCAGATTATCCTCATCACAGAGTAAATACGTAGAATCTAGGGACTAGAAATTTGTCTCAGGTAAAACAAAGCACTAGAGAGGTTGAATGTATAGGGCCATAAGAACAAGTAGAAAAATTAAAACCATATGTGGTTAAAATAGCCAGGAGGGTATTTATTGAGAACTGTCACAGACTGACCAGGTTGTCCATAAATGGAGTATGATAGGTGTTGGTCCTTCAAAGGTACCAACTGCCCTACATTTAAGTGATTAACTTGGCATGAAAAATATGTTCAAAAGATAATTTACCAAAGGTACACTTGTCTTTCTAGCAATAAATAAAAAGTGGGTTTTCTTAAACCATGTGTCTTAACTTCATATTAGAATGTTAGACTGTAAATTGCCCTGTAGCTCACACCTTCATGGACATCAGCTTTTAAGCTTTCTTCTTAAGTAAAAAGAATATTTCTGCTGTTTGGTATTAAAAAGTCAATTAAGCGATTTGAAATATTTTAAGTAAATTCAAAGAATTACTATAGTTCAACTTTATTTTTTAAAAATCTAAGATTTGGAGAAATTTGGAGCTGAGACAAAGTATTTGTACAGTTGTAGCACATGCCTTTAATCCCAGAGACAGTTGGATATCTATAACTTAGTTGTTTTCTATATTCTAGAGTTATAATGAACTGGGGGCAGGCGTGGTTTACACCTTTAATCCAAATTATTGGAATTTCAATTTAAAAGCTGTTTGCAAAAGGCAGGCTGAAATTCAAACTGAATGCTACTTGTGACCTAAAAATAAATAAACTTAAATGTATATTTAGTTCAAAATTTCAAAAGAGCTTCTTTTCTAAATTTCAATTGAAACATATATGTTTTCTATTACCAAAAACCATTTCACCCTAGGAAAGATATAACCCACCAAGCAAAATAATCCCCCAGTAATTCCCAAGAGTTATGGTTGGAGCAGAGTTTTTTTTTTTTTAATTTTTTTTTGTTTTTTTTTTTAATCTTTTCAGAAAAAAAGCATACAACTAAAGAATCGCATGACTACTTGACAAGTGAAACATCTGAAGAAGAAGAAGAAGAAGAAGAAGAAGAAGAAGAAGAAGAAGAAGAAGAAGAAGAAGAAGAAGAGGAAGAGGAAGAAGGGAGAAAGAGAAAGACAAGGAGAAGGTCAAGGACAGGGAGAAGGACAAGGAGAAGAAGAAGAAGAGACACCAAAGTAGACAAGACAAGTAACCTGGGTGATTTAGCCTCACAGACTGACTCAACAGCTTTTTCTATGAAAATATATATGTTGGGGCCAGGAATAGTCACACATTCACCAACTGGATACCAGTCTCAGATAAATGAAAGCTTATTGAATGCTTAACAAAGACTGACAATTTAGGGACACAGTATGTCTTTGAGGACCAAGTCTGTGACTTCAAGTTGTTCTCAGAGTGAGCTTTTTAAAGGAAAAACTCACAACCATTAGGAAGGCACATTGTGTCTAGATAACTATACAAAACATTTCAGCTGACCTTTAAGGTGATTGGCTGGGATATAGAGCAGGGGAAATTGCAGACTTTCCAATTCCCTATCATTCTGATGAGAAACAAAAATAGTAGGTTATTGTTGAAAAACACGCATTTATCATTAACACAAGCAGAACATATGTTTATCATCTCTGTTAATATTCTACTCTAAGCAGCAAGTATTGAATTGCAACATAGGGAAGAAAAAATGAGTGTTCATATGTTAGGCAATACGGCCCAGACATGTCTCAATTTGGTAGGCCTCAACACTGCATCTAGAACAACATCAAAAGGCTAAGATGGTCCAGCCTCACAGGACTTCATTTGAGCCTGCATTTTCATGGAACATAGGGACTGGGAAGCAAATTTTACAGGTTTCTTAAGACTTGATAATTTCCCCAATTTCTTGGGCCCCCAAAAGGAAACAACCTTCCACATCAGCAAGAAGTGAGTTTAAGAGAGTAACACCCCATTCACTATAGGTGGGCTGGGTTGTTTTTGACCATTCAATGGGTCTTGGATATTTGTCCTCCTTTTAGGGGATTGTTAATGGTCTTCCTTAGGGAGGGACCAAAGTATAGGATGTTAGATACAGGGATTTCTTTATTCCTTTTTCTTTTTTCCATCCTTCTTTCTTTCCTACCTAGTGTTAGAGGGAAAGAGGGAGGAAAGGATGAAAAGAAAAAAGGATAGGTATAGAAATAATATAGGAATAATAGGAAAAAGGGTAGATTTTTACATCTACTCTTATAGATCTTTGTATAGTGATAAAAAATTAAGGGTGTATTTGGTTACATTGGTATAGATCTTGTATATTGATAAAAATTAAGATTACACTTTGGTTATAACATACTATTTATCAATTTTTAAGATATTGTGGCTATGTAATTCTTAAAAATGCAATGTGAGTTTCTAGTCTGTTTGAAAGCTAATAATTAAGAAATGCAAATTAATAGTCAATCAAATTTGTGGTTTTGTGTGATACTAGTTTAGTTAGTCACAGGTGTTTTCTAAGTTAATTAAACAATATACAGTATATAGCTAGAAAAAAGCGATTCAGATATACTAGAGATGTATAGATGGTCTTCAAAAACCTCAGAGATATATAGAAAGTGGATTTTAAAGATGTTTCAGTAATGTAATACTTTTTTGACAGTGAGACATATTAGCTCCTGGTAACACCCCCATTCTATTTCAAAGAGCATCAAAGAACATCCATATGGAGTTTTCTTCATACATGGCAAGCTATCCAATGAACAAAAAGTATGCCCTCTTTCAATTATGTCCAGAATATTGGACAAACTGGATGCAGAAAAATAAAGTTGACTGCTGAGCTTTGCAAGGACAAGGTAGGCAAGTCCTCATATACCTGCTTAACAGAAAAGTCTGTGAGATATTCTGAGACAGAAGGCTGAAGATGATGCTCTAATATTATAGAGAAATTTGAGGGGACTGTCGAGGCAACCAACTATTTCTGTATTTTTTTATTGTTTTTTAAGCTGCTTTGCACTACACTTCCTTTTTATTTAGATAATATTTATTTTTCTTAAGGCCCTGATGGGACTAAAGACTAGATTGTTCAAAGCTTCCAATTAAACTTAGTTGTTTAGAATTTAAGGGATTTTTTGTTGGTGTTGGTGTTGCTGTTTTAATTTGTTTTGGGTTTTGTTTGTTTGTTTGTTTGTTTGTTTGTTTCCTTTTGTTATTTTGAGACAGGGTTTCTCTGTGGAGCATTGGGTGTACTAGACTCACTTGGTACATCAGGCTGGCCTCAAACTCACAGAGATTCAATTGCATCTGCCTCCTGAGTGCTGGGATCAAAGGTGTACCACAATGCCCAGCTATAAAAAGATATGTTTTTATTGGCAATGCCAGTCTTGATAGAAACTGAATTAGGTACAGAACTTTGAACATACTAACATCAGATAGATGAGTACTTTCTTCAAGGTTGCTAAATACATATGACCTAGATACTGTGATTGTATTTATGCATTTACTTAGACAAAAAAGGGGAAATCTTGCAGGGTATTTGATATCATTTGATATCACAAGATTGTGAAATGTAAAAAACCTTTTGTAGTTGTAGAGTGGCTCAGTTCTAGCACAGCATCTTTAATCCAGGAGATTTCTGTAAACAAGACCTAAATAACGTTAACCATAGGCTAAGAGGTGAAACCAGTAACCAGTTCACAGGGGTGAAACAGAAAGGAGGAACTTTGAGTTGAATATTATCTAAGATATCAAGGAGAAGAAGGGATTTTAGGTTATTCCTTCTGAGATGTAAGCTGAGTATAAAGACTTTTTCTTCTGGGATGTTGGCTGAGTAGGAAGATTTGCTGGGTGCTTTCTCTGCCTCTCTGATGTAGAAGGTTTTTACCACATCATCTGACTCCTGAGTTTTTATTGGTAAACTCAAGTTTTGGAGACTTTTTTATTTATAAAAACAAATGACTGGTCCAACTTAAGACCTACCACATGAAAGAGAATCAAACCCTGACACTATTAATGATACTCTGCATGCTTGAAGACAGGAGTCTAGCATGACTTTCTTATGAGAAGCTTCATCCAGAAACTGATGGAAATGGATGCAGAGACCCTCATCTAAACAATAGTCCAATCTGGGAGAGTTTTGAGGAAGGATGAGAGGAAGGATGGAGGAAGCCATAAGAGTTTGCATGGGCTGGGCCTAGACCCCTACATATATGTAGCAGATGTGTAGCATGATCATGATGTGGCTTCCCAAACAACAGAATAGAGGCTATATCTGACTCTGTGGTCTGCTTTTGGGTCCCTTTCACCTATCTGGGATGCCTTGTCTGGCATCAGTGTGAGAAAATACACTTAGTCTAGCTATGACTTTAGGTAACAGAATAAGTTAATATCATTCAGGGGCTGCTCCTTCTCTGAGAAGATAGAGAGGGGGAAATGAGGTGAGGAGTGTGAAGCTAGGATTGGGAAGAGAGAAGGGAGTGAGGTGGAATTGGTCTCTAAAGGGATAACATAAATGAAAGTTAAAAAAATTTTAATTTACTATAATTTATTCAGATTACATCACTATAGTTATCCCCTCAATTGTATTTTCCAATTCTCACCCTCTCTCTCTCTCTCTCTTCGGCCCTATTCTCCTTCTTTAGACCTATGACAGAAGGAGACCTCCTCTCCCACCATACGACCACAGCTTACCAGGCCTCATCCAGATTGCTTTTTTCCCCTTCC
Organism: Acomys minous; assembly: GCF_964271855.1. Taxonomy (NCBI): domain Eukaryota; kingdom Metazoa; phylum Chordata; class Mammalia; order Rodentia; family Muridae; genus Acomys; species Acomys minous. The sequence continues at coordinate 70,789,053 of NC_140489.1, read as the reverse complement.
TCTGTGTACTTCCCAGCCTCCACACCATGAAGAAGTGATCAAATTGGGGGCACCAGAGTTTATGTGATAGGCAGTCCCCACTTCCACTACAATTGTGGAGAATGAGATGTCTATTGGCTATATCTGAACAGTGGGTCTAGGTACACTGCATGCATTTTCCTTGGTTGGTACAACAGTTTGTGCATGACCCCCTGGGCCCATATCTACCAGCCTTGATGGTCTCCTTGTGGTGCTCCCAAACCCTCTGTGTCTTTTCATTCCCTCATTCTTCCAAACAACTCTCAGCACTCTGCTCAGCATACAGAATGTAGTCCCAGCGTCTGTCCCAACATCTCACTAAGTGAAGTCACTTAAAGGACATTTATGTTGGGCTAATATATGCTTACAAGTGATCATATACCATGCATGTCTTTCTGGGTCTGGGTTACCTCATTCAGGATGATCATTTCTAGTTCTATCCATTTGCCTGAAAATTCAAGATTTCCTTGTTTTTAATAGCTGAGTAGAATTATTCCCAATTTCCTGAGAAAGCACCAGATTGATTTCCAAAGTAGTCGGTCAGTTTTGCATTCCCACCAACAATGGAGGAGTGTTCCCCTTTCTTCACATCCTCACCAGAATGTGCTGTCACTTGAAATTTTGATCTTAGCCATTCTTGTAGGTATAGAATAGAATCTCAGAGTCAGTTTGATTTGCATTTCCCTGATGACTAAGGACATTGAGCATATATTTAGGTTTTCTCAGCCATTCAATGTATCTCTGATGAGAATTTTGTTTAGCTCAGTACCACATTTTTAAAATTGGATTATTTGCTTTGGTGGTGTTTAATTTCTTGATTTCTTTATTTATTTTGGATATTAGCCCTTTGTGGCATGTAGAATTAGTGAAGATATTTTCCTAGTTTGTAGGCTGTCATTTTGTTCTGTTGATAGTGTCCTTTGCTTTACAGAAGCTTTTCAGTTTCATGTAGTCCCTTTTATTAATTGTTGGTCTTAGAGCCTGATATTCTGTTCAGGAAGTTGTCTCCTGTGACAATGAGTTCAATGCTCTTCCCTAGTTTTTCTTCTAACAGATTTAATGTGTCTTGTTATATTGAGTTCTTTCATTCACTTGGACTTGAATATTGTGCATTTTTCTACATGTAGACATCCAGTTAGACCAGCACCATTTGCTGAAGATGCTATCTTTTTGCCATTTTATGGATTTGGCTTCTTTGTCAAAAATCAAGTGTACATAGGTGTGTGGGTTTATTTCTGGATATTCAATTCTACTCCACTGATCACCAGCCTATTTCTATGCTACTAACATGCCATTTTATTACTGTTTCTATATAATACAGATTGATATCAGGGATGGAGATTCCTCTGGATGATCTTTTATTGTACAAGATTGTTTTAGCTATTCTAGATTTATTGTTTTTCCATATGAAATTAAGAATTGATCTTTCAAGTCCTGTAAAGAATTTTATAGATATTTTGATAAGGATTGCATTGAATTTGTATATTGCTTTTGGTAGGATGGCCATTTTTACTACATTGATCCTCCTGATCCAAGATCCTGGGAGATCTTTCCATCTGCTGATATCTTCTTTAATTTTTTTCTTCAGAGACTTGAAATTTTTTCATACAAATCTTTTACTTGCTTGGTTAGAGTTACACCAAGATTCTTTGTATTAAAAAAAAAAAAAACATCAGAATTCAGATCCCCAGAACACATGAATGTGCTGGGTGGGGGTGGACAGAGCAGTAAGCCAGTAACTCTACTTTCTTTTTTTAAAGATTATTTTTTGTTAATTTATTCTTGTTACATCTCAATGGTTATCCCATCCCTTGTATCCTCCCATTCCTCCCTGCCTCCCATTTCCCCTTATTCCCCTCCCCTATGACTGTGCCTGAGCGGGACTTTCTCCCCCTTTATATGCTCATAGGGTATCAAGTCTCTTCTTGGTAGCCTGCTATCCTTCCTCACTTACCAGGAAACTGGGACAGAGGGCAGGACATCCTATTGGAACTCTAGATGAGAGAGCATGGGAAAATAGCAAAGTAGAAGGACCTAGAGTGTCCTAGAAACCTACAAGAAGAACATTATGATAGGCAGATTTGGGCCCAGGGGTCCTGCTCAAACTATGGCACCAGCCAAGGACAATACAGGCCATAAACTTCAAACCCCTACCCAGATCTAGCCAATGGATAGGACATTCTCCACAGATGAGTGGAGAGTGGAGTATGACTTTCACAAGTAACTCTGCTTTCAAAAGGCAGAAACAAGGGATCTCCAAAGCAAATTCACTAATTAAGGAAACTGAACACATCAGCAAGCTCTAAGACTGATTGCTAGACCTTTTGTCTTTCTTTCTTTTTTTTCCAGTTTTTTGAGACAGGGTTTTTCTTCTCTGTTCAGCCTTGGTTGTTCTAGACTTGCTTTGTAGACCAGGCTTGTCTTGAACGCAGAGTGATCTGACTTCTTCTGCCTCCCGAGTGCTGGGATTAAAGGCGTGTGCCATCACACTGGTAACCTTTTGTCAATTAAGTGGAAGAGTGCTTTAGGATGATTTGTTGTTGTCGTCTTATATTGTTTTGTTTTGTTTTTTAATACATTTATTTTATTACACATGTATAAAACAAACTACATACAGCAGGGAGAATCATGTAATAATCATAGTTCTATAAATGTTACATTCATAGTGGTTTGGCTATTTGTATTTGTCCAGCTTGAAGTAAACATCTTTCCTATCTTGTTGGACCTAAATTTCTGAATGAAATTCAATATCTAGCCTATCTCAACTCTAATAATTTCTTTATCTTGATCTAAAAAGATCTTATCCCCTAATTAACTAAATTTGATTGTAAAACTATACTATCTGGCCTTCAATGCCCCTCAGAGACTTGAGAAGGAATAAAACTTAAATTCCTGAGTGAACCAGGAGTGCAGGTTAGCGGCTTCCAAAATGAACAAATTGACATAGACGATGTACTACCTGAACAGTCACTCAACACTCTCTATAACGTTGAAACCTCATCTTCGGCTTTCTGGTCCAGTATCTCTGCCAGACTTATTCTCAAGGCAGGAACTATTCAGGACTTGCTTACCTTGTCTTGGCAGAGTGCAGCCATCAGCTCTACCTGCATCTAAGCTGCCCATTTTTAGGCAGAATTCTGTTTGTGGCAAGAACAAGGACATTTTGCCCAGGGACTGGTTTGGCACAGTTGATGTCATCCCAGATCTGGTTCTGCACATGCACATGTACCCACGTACAATAATTTCCATATGTATAAATACACATAGGAACACATTGAAAACATACACATAGACACAGAGAAAGAAAGAGAGAAGAGAGACAGAGACAGACAAACAGAGACACAGAGAGAAACCAGAAAATATCTGCATATCTGCCTTTATTGACTTCAGTATTGCACATCTTCTGCCTTTGCTAGCAGTTGTCCTTATAAAAATGATACCCCTATATAGCTGTCTCTATATGTACTAGGAACTTTGTGGTATTGGTAAGCACACATATGTTTGTAAGAGTGATTATTCCTCCACATTTGATTTCCTTCATAAAAAGAATAAAAGTTACTACTGAAATAAATAATAATAAGGAACAAAGCTTATGGTTATGGGCCTAGTGCCTATGATTAAATATTTAACAAGGTTCTATTGGAAGCGTGCATTTTCAGGGATTTATTGTTCTGATATAAAATTCACTAGGATTAAACTAGGCAGGCAGTCTGTAACTTTTTATTTTCTAAATAGTTTTGTCTGTTTTATCTTATGAAAGTTTAAAGAAAAAAATAGTGTTTCCAGTTTTCAATTACATCCCAGTTCCTTTCACTTGGTGCCTGTCTGATTTCAAAAAGTAATGGTAATAATGAATGAAGAGATAGGTTTATAGGCATTCATTTCTTGATAGAAAATGAAAGCACGAGATAGGTATTTTGTAATTGGATGGCTTTATACTAATTATATTTTCTTCTTCACAAGAATTGTGTGCCATAATTAAGCTGCTGTTCACTGTATGGTATGAGGTTAGTGACATTTCTGCATCATCAATTGATTTTATCCTCAAAAGTAGGCTGATAGATGTTTCAATTTGTTTATTTATAACTCTTAGCACTTACTTTGGCCAAGCATTATAATACATCTTTTTAATAGTATGGTTTATTTGGTTTTGCCCAGAAGTTTAACACTTTTAATGCAGGATGCTTTTGAAAAGTAATTAATTCAAAGCACTACTGATCTAAAAAGGTAGCTTATTCCCTTTATTTTTAATAAAAGTATAAATTATTTTGTAAAATTAAGGAATTTTTTCACTTTACTATTAACAATAAAACAATAAAAAACAAAACAAAACCACAAAGATTATTATCTGAATAGACACATATCCTCACCAAATGTGTGTTAGTAAAGGTAATGTACCCAGCACATCTGGAGGTATAATTTAACAAATAATTTTTAACTTTGTAACACATCCATGATTATCATCCTTGAGAAATCTTAGCAGAAATAAAATAAATTAGAAATATGAAACACATGCAATAAAGGTAGATCGTTTATGGGTTCAAAACAAGAATGGGGCCAGAGAGATGGATGTCTCCACAGGTAAAGAATTTATTTGCCTAGGAGGCATGATGTCTGAAGATTGACCCACAGAACCCAAAGAAAGAAATGGCTTCTGAAAGTTATTCCTGTTGGGGAGTACAAGTCAGAGAGCTTCCTGGTGGGCAGGCAGGGAAGGGGCCTAAGTAGATAAATGTTCAATCACCCTTTAGATTTTTAAAGTAGAACAATTTAAATATCCTTTTATAATTTTATTTTTATTTTTAAGGTTATAACATAATTACAAATTTTCTCTTTTCCCTTTACCTCTTTAAATAATATCACATACCCTTTCCTGGTACCTTTGAAAATCATAGTTCTTTCTTCATTAATTATGAATTTCTTTTATGTTCATATATATTCCAGAGTATAATCTATGCAATCCCTCTTAAGGTGCAAGATTTCCATATTCTTCTTCAAGACTTTCTTTTTTTATAAATTTAAATATATTATAATTTATTCAGATAATATCACTATTGTTATCCCCTCGATTGTATCTTCCTGTTTCTACCCTCCCTCTCTCTCTTCCAGCCTATTCCCCTCCCCTAGACCTCTAAAAGAAGGAGATTTCGTCCTCCACCATATGATCACAGCCTATCAGGTTTCATCCTGATAGCCTGCTTCCCCTTCCTCTGTGTACCCTCCAGACCTTCCCACCAAAGGGAAGTTATCAAATTGGGGGCACCAGAGTTCATGCCAGTGGAATTCCCCATTCCCCTGACAACCATGGAGAATGAGCTGTCTTTTGGTAGATCTGAACAGGGGGTTTAGGTTCACTGCATGGCAAACAAGGTTCCTTGTTTGGTGCAACAGTTTGTGCAAGCCCCCCTCTGGGTCTAGATCCACTGTCCTTAATGGTCTCCTTGTGGGGCTCCTGAACCCTCTGGGTCTTTCCATCCTCCCATTCTTCCATACCACTCTCCATGCTTCAGCCAGAGTCCAGCCCAACCAGCAAGCTGCCTTGTCAGACGCCAATCACCTTTTCTATCTTTGGCCAAATTACCCAGTTCACCACTATAGTCAAAACCAGCAGCTAAATTTGAGGGGGAAATGAGTCCATCTTATATCTTCAAATGTCTAAAGACCCTCTGTGTAGACTTAGTGAGGAGCCTGCAGCTTTGTGAATTGTGCTGTGTGATATGTGTGATTGTGGATGCTTTCCGTTTCAGTGAAACTCATGACTGTACTGTAACCTTATCTTTCCTAACATTTCCTTCTTCAAATCAGTGAGAAAATGAATGTTTTTCCTTATGTACCCTTAGACATCATTATTCTGAGACCAACATTCCAACCTCCAAACTTGCACAGTGGTACTCGAGAACTCATACATCACACAAACATGCTACTATTACTACTACAATGAGTCAAACTTATGTTGAAAACTTGACTTCAAATATACATTGAGATAACAGCAAGCCAAATGTTTTGGCATACATTTATAACACTTGAGAGGATGAGACAAGTACCTTGTAAGTTGGAGATGAGACTCTGCTAATCAGGAAGAGTACGTCTCAAAATAATAGTGAAAAGAAAGAATTGCAGAAAAGAAACAAGCATACATTCCAGAGAGGGAGTACCAGCGGAGATGAAATTCCAGTTTTAGGAATGATCTCACTTAGACAAGATGGATTTGGAAAGCAGGGGCTAAATGAAGGTCAGAGGCTGACTTAGAACTAGAAGTCATTTGTATAAGAGGAGATATTGATTACATTCTTTGGGAAAATAGAGATGAAAGACAGAACATTAAAATGCTATTGTGAAATGTCCATGGAGAAGAATAAAGAAAAAGAGGTAGAGAAATTGAGAAACCAGTTCATGGAGGAATGAGCGCCAAGGAAAGAAAGGCATGTTAACATGATTGTGACAGTAGGATTCTGGGGCTGTTGGCATAGACATGGGCATCCACACCCGCTATAGAGTACTAGATATAAAATGAAAGATTTGTTCTTAACAGGCTTGTAGTCACAAATACAGTTATAAACAGGGGATATTCTAGTTAGTTATTATACAAATCCCCTGGTGAAGTCGATATCAGATAAGATAATGAAGAAAGGTTAGAGTTGGGAATAGGTGTTTTCTTTTTCTTTTTAAGGGTGAATTGTTTCTAAGTTTTCTAAGTTTCTAAGTCTTATAGCAGATGTGAATTTCTTACACTATTTCCTCAGTCAAGCGATATTTCCATTTGACTTTGGGGGAGATAATTGAATGCAAAGATCAACTGAACTCTGGAGGCAATTAACATCTGATTTAAATTTAGTATTCCGTGGAGCTTGGGTGATTAGAGTACCACTTAGCAGGGTTATATCCTTGAGATAGCCAGGGGGCATGCACACCTGTTATCACTACATATGGCTTGCCAGTGTCACTGCTGCTTCACGTAAATAAAGCAATGAAATGGATAAACACCATTTCAGAAGCACATTGTTATGCCTTCACAAGGCTTTTTTCATGATTTGCTCATCTTTCTAAATTAATATATATTCATTGAAATGAGTAGTACTATTCAAAGAAAACAAACTAGGCTAGTGATTGAATCATTATAATATGTAACACCCACCTACAAATTAAAGGTTTTTTTGTCTTATAGGTGTTAAACTTCAGTTCCATGGGAAAATAAATAAATGACTGGGAAATGAATTATACAAATAGGTATGTCAAATGAAATATCTACATACAGAAAATAAATTTCTTTTGAAAATAGATAACAGAAAATTCAAAAAAATCCATGAAACCATATATTTTATCACTTTATTTTTTAAAATTATGTTAGCGTATAGAATAAGTAATATGTCTGTCTATAGAATGAGTATTAGAATTTCCTTCAAGGCCATAGGTAAGTTTTTAAACCATTGGCTTTATTGTATATAGAGATCTTCACAAATTACAATATTGATAAGATTACTATCTTATCAAAAATACGCTCTCAGTGATATTTGTCAAGCAACACTTTGTGTCAAATGGGTCATCATATAAGAGCAGTTTTTAAGAATTAAATTATGCTTAATTGATAAAATAAGAAAACAAAAGTTTAGGCTATCTCTAAAATAGCCAGGACAGTACATATATGAATGCCTTATAGGCTATCCACTGTATGTAGTACTTTTTAACATAAGCTCAATAAAAAATAAAGTTTCAGCTTGTGATGTAAGGCAGAATGGTAAATTTAATGGTAATGCAAACTTTGTATGGAACAATTTGTACTGCAAGGAAGACTTTTCCTAAGGCTGTTGCGATGAAAGTTGGCAGTAAAAAGAATCCTCCTGAACTCATCCTCTGTAAAGTAAAGGCTAGGACTTATCAAAGGAGAAGCTTTGTGAAGAAAGAATCATAAGCTACTTGGGATTGCTGAGTTTACCCAAAGAAAAGAAACTCTTTATCTATGCTGCAGAATAGGGCACTAACTTCTTTGAAAAGCATGCCTCAATGGGAGGATTCCTAGCCCTGGGGAAAGACTGTGGGCTGTGACATATCAGGAGCCTTTACAAAGTTCTACATCTCAAACAGAAAAAAGGTTTACAATATAATTTCCTCAAGCACACACAATCAGAAAAGGCAAGTTAGGACTCTGAAGTTGAGAGGAAGATGTCTAATACTGACTATCACAACGTAGTCAGCATCTCAAAGGCACCTAAAGGCTTTCTGTTGGGGGAACCAGTAGCAAGGGAGTGATCTGGGTGCTAGTTCAACTACATTGTTTCTGAATTAAGGCCTTCTTGACTGATTATTTTCTTTACATTATGACATTAAAAATGCTAATATTCAATTGAATCTATGGTGTCCCTCATAATCAAAGTGGACTTGGGCTTTCTTTCCAACTGGCTTGAAGGCTATCCTTAGATCCCCTAAGGTTAGGGGAGAAAATCTCTGTAATATTGCTTCTCCTTTGCCAGTATAATTTTCTATCTCATTGCTGAATGTACTCCTATCTCAACTTACCTCAGGTCTTCTTATGGAGATGCTCTCTGTGTGGCCTCACCAAGTATACTCCCTCAGTTTGTGTAGACACACAGTCCTAATACCATGGTACTGTGTCACCGTCCTCAGGCCTCATGTTGCTACTCTGTCCTTCCTTCCTTAATACTGCATTAAAGATCTACAAAGGCATGTAGAATTTCACAGGTCAGACAAGGTTTTCATGACTAGATTGCCTTTTTTTTTAATTTAGTAATTTTATACCTTCCTCTCAGCACAGCAGAATTTTGATGAATACATGTTGAATTAAAAACAAGAATAGAATAGAAAATATCATATCTTCCGCCCCACACACTTTTTGTTTCATATTGCTTTGTTTGGACATTTTTAGTTAATAGTTTTTGCTTGTATATTATAGTTTCTTATTTTGTGTTTTTATGGGTTATGTGTCTTGTGCTTTTTCTGTGTTTCCTCCTCTTTTTATTATTCTGTTTAGTTTGCTCTTTAACTTACCTGTTTATGTGTGTGTGTGTGTGTGTGTGTGTGTGTGTGTGTGTGTGAGAGAGAGAGAGAGAGAGAGAGAGAGAGAGAGAGAGAGAGAGAGAGAGAGAAGGCATGGATTTGCCTTTACATTTAAATTTAATAATAGTAATATTGAAATAGTCATGAAATACTGATATTTCTAGCTAGCATTGAACTAGGTTAGTATATCAGATATTGACAAACAAAAAACTGAAAGTGCAATTTCTTTAGATATTATGATGATTAGCTTTAACTGTCAACTTGACACAATCAAGAACTACTTGGAACTATAATCTAAAAGAGAGGTGGTCTATATTGGGTTGGCCTGTGGGCATGTTTGTGAGAGATTAGCCTAAATTAATTGATATAGGAAGACACAGCCCAGCATTAGTATCATTCCCTAAGCAGTGGGTATAGTAATATGTAATAATAGAGAAATTTTTCTGAGCATAATATAATTGAGTACCAAATATGAATTGATCCCATTCTTTCAGCATTTGTCTGTTGTAGAGGCATTTAACCAGAAACATGGCTGCTTTGGCTGGAATACAGACATGCCTTTAATCCCAGGAGACAGAGGAATATATCCCTGAGTTCAAGGCCATCCTGTGACAGAGCAATTTCAAAAATGCCTAGGTCCAAGTGTGGTAGTACAAGCCTTTAATCACAGCATTTACAAGACAGAGCTCTGTCTACTGAGTCAGTGCAGTGGAGTTGAGTCCATGACAGTTTAGTTTGTGGAATTCAGAGGCATTTTTTCCATACTTGTTTATATTACATCTCAACTGTAATCCCCTCCCTCTTATCTTCCCATTCCCACCCTCCCTCCCTCTTTGGCCGTATTTCCCTCCTCTAGGGTTCTGACAAGTGGGGTCCTCCTCCCCCACAGTCTGACCATAGTCTATCAGGTCTCATCTGGGTAACCTGTACCCTCCTCTTCTGTGGCCCTACAGAGCTTCTCTACCAAGGGGCAGTGATCAAATCCACGGGCATCAGAGTTCATGTGAGAGCCAGTCCCCGGCTCTCCCCTCCCCTTCTCCATGTGAAGAATGAGCTGTCCATTGGCTACATCTCAACACTTGTCTAGGTTCCTCTTCTTGCAATGGCCTTGGTTGGTGCATCATTTTCTGCAGGCCACCCTTGGTCCAGATCTGACAGCCCTGAGTGTCTCCTTCTGGAGCTTCTGACACAAACCCCTGCTCACCCATGTCTTCCATACAATTCATAGCTCTTAAACAAGAGTCTGACTTTAAGTCTCAGTCTCTGTCCAAATCCCCCACAGGGTGGAGTCTCTCCGAGGACATCTATGTTAGGCTAATAGCCCTTTATAAGTGAGTATATACCATGCATGTCTTTCTGCGTCTGGGTTACTGCACTCAGAATGGCAAATGGATGGAACTAGAGACAATCAAAGGCAGATTTTACTGGGAGAGTTTTACAGAGAAAGGTTGAAGAGCGAACAAGCTAGACATATGTGAAGACGGAAAGAGTCAGAGAATGAGAAAAAGCCAGAAGATTAGAACACACTGCTAGATTTAGTTTGAGGCCAAGCAGAGCTGTTCACTGAGAAACTGAAAGAAGCCAGATTGAATCAGTCACCTTGGCGAGGATTTTGAGCCAGAACAGCTGAGTTTAACTAGCCAGCCAGAGTTAAGAAAGAACTAGAAAGGGTAACCTTATTCAGCAGTAAGTCTCACAGGCCGAAAACATTCTAGGCTAGATTAGATTGTATAGAGGATAGAAGCTTCCAGGACGAGGCCTAGGTTAGCAGACAGAGGAGACTACAATAAAATCAGGCAAAAAAAAAAAAAAAAGTTACTGTTATAGTCTGTATATGTGATGTGACTGGTTGTTTCTAGTGCCTTCCTATCCCTTTAACTTCCTCTTAGTGATGGGCTAGGATTTCAGACTACAATAATTTATTCTTTCTCTACTGAGTTAGTCTTTTTTTTTTTTTTGAATATTTTATCACTGCAATAGAATTGAACCAGGTATTTTTAATTAAAAGTTAATAAGACATCACTTTAAATGGTGGTGTCTTATTTAGTCTTCTATTGTTTGAAGAGTCACCATGACCAAAGCAACTCTTGTAAGAGAAAATATTTATTAGGGTCTTGCTTAGAGTTTAGAGGATTAATCCATAAACATCATGGTGGGAGCAGAAAGGCATGGTTCTAGAGCAGTAATTGAGAGCTTTACATTCTGATAGGAAGGCAGCAGGCAGAGAAAGACATTGGTCCTTGTGTGAGTTTTTGAAACCTCAAAGCTCACCCCTCAGTGACACACCTCCTCCAACAAGGCCAGGACCTCTTAAACTTTCCCAAATGGCTCCACTATCTGGTATCAAACATTCAAACATATTAGCTTAAGGGGCCATTCTCATTCAAACTCTCTGAAGTGGATAACACAATTTTAACCATGAAATAGGGATGTCATGAACCACAGGGCCTTCTGAGATGATGTAGGATTCTCTTCATCATTGGTCTCTTTTTTACACATTTATGCAGTATGTGGCTATTATGTTGTGTTTATGAATGCCGAGTGTAATCGTTTAGTTTGCTGGCTATGAGATCACTGGATAAAAGTGTAATATCTGTGTCTGCAACATATTATAACCACAAGAGTAAGATAAGCCAGTCTACCTATACTCTCATATATTTCAGTGACTTAGAGCCTAAGCTTTGCTCTCGGATGTCCTATGATAATGTTTTGGAGATTGGAAATAAATACACATTTCATGTCATTCTCTCAATTCTCCACCCATATTAAGCCTGGTGTGATTTGGCAACCTGTTATATGAATTTTAAAATTAATTTAAAATTCTATATTTTCTCTCCATACTTTCTTTTAATGAAAATGATTTTTAATTATACTAAGCTAATGATTGCAATATTTCCTGGTTAAAATTTTCATTTATTTAGAATGGAAATTAAATTATATGTGTAAATTAACAGCCTGTGGTTTATGATGATGAGATTGTGTTAGTTTGCTAACATTACTTTCAGGGAAATTGTAAAATGCCAGATAGAAGACACTGAATATTAAAATGCACTATTTTTAATTTATTAATATCATTGTTACTGTTTTTCCTATCAAATATGGCATTTACAAGCCTTTCTTACTAGTTTCCAAACATGGTAATCTATCAATGCAAACTTACATTTGTTAAATAGTAGTTAAAATATTAGTTTGTTAGTTTCCTACTTGTAATTCCTAGAATACAGATACATGCTTTAATCATTTTCTCTATGCTTTTCAGTTATTTTCCAAATAAAAAAATTCAGTAACCCTAAAGCTTAGTGCAGAAGTGGGACAACTGTAACTTGACTTGTTCACTACTTTGCTTTCCCTTCTAGGAATCTCAGAAAGTTATTAAAGAGTTTATACCAAATGTGACATGGATTACTATAAAATTTTCTAATAATATCTGATAAATCTACTTCCAAATTTCAATTTCATTGTAACTTTGTTCTTTTTCTATTCATCTGTCCTTAAAACACACACACATACACAAAAGCATCGCCTAATATAATAATCATTTCACTTTTAAAACTTAAAAGTTGATTAAAGATTTATTTTGGAAAAGAATGAAAATTACGTTACAGCAAAAAAGGAAGGAAAGAAGTGACAGTTGTAGAGCTGAGGCAACATCAGGCATTCTAAACCTTGCCTGAAGCCTTGCCCAGGCCTAAGAGCCATGAACCCTGAGGCAGGAGGAACTAACTGTTGGCTTGAACCTTTTAGTTTTGGTTGTTCAAGTATCATGAAAGAGCTCTGTGTGAGTGTAAAAGCACTATAGATGTCTAAGGTTGTTACCAGCATTACTCACGAGATCTTGAGCCAGGCCGTGCTTCTCCTGGTCAGTGGTGGAGTGGAGTGAGAAGCCCACACAGATTTGGCAGGTGCAGGACCTCTACTGGAACTTGCCATGTTTTTTTCTCCTTGTTCCCGTTTAGCCAGAGGAGAAACCCTGGAGTAATCCACATGTGGTGACACCTAGATTTAAAGCTTAAATACTTGTTTTTGACATATGCATTGTTTCATCTTAAAATTCCATTTTTTTTTCATGAATGCTAAAATAAGATAATTACTTATGTAAATGTTTTCAAGTAAGAGTTTCTGAAATACTGAATTCAATTGGAACACTATTTATTCCTAGGAGAGGTTTAGAATTTAGAGTACAGTGCAGTTTCTAATGTTGCTTGAGAAATGGCCTTCATCAGATTGGTGTGCAAGCATGTCTGTGGGACATTTTCTTGATTGATAATTCATGGAGAATGGAGGCAACTGTTAGTGGTGCCGCCCTTGAGCAGCTCCTTTAAAGGAGAGTTAATTATAAAGGAGAGAAGATGTGTGGATGAAGGAAAATATATATGTACAAATGTAGAAACTAGTGCTGTAAATGTTAGGTTAAAAACTCATCACAAATCATTGCTGCAAATCCTCTACAATACTAGACGGTGCACAATCATGCACATCTGGAGACGACTCAATTCAAGGTAAACAATTTAAAATAATTAAATAAGCCCAATGCTCATTCTTTCTTGAATTGTTTCATGGACTCTAATATTTGGTCATACTTCATGTATAATTTGTAAGTCACAATAAACAAAATAGGGAAATACTATTTACCACCACATATTTACACAACTCTTTGCTGTACTCTTGATACAGGAAGTATCATTAATGTATTTGTTGATTGGGCATAAGCTTCTTTGTAGTTTTAATGTGTCATTGTCTAAATATATCTATAATTGAGTTTTTCTGCAATTTAAACAGTAGTGAATGAGGGGGTTGAATACAGCTGTCTGTGCTCTGCGTTACCAATTCTCCCACCATATAGCTGGTCACTGTTCTACTACTGCTTGGCACAACACGATACTTGGGGTCAGTTTGGCACTATAGCTTTTTCCTTTAGACTCTTTTTCCTGCTTCTCTGCTTTCAATCTTTGGAAAATACATATTATAGAGTTACGTACCACTTGGAAACTTGGGGAAATTTCTCTTGGTTTTTCTAGTTGCTCCTTAATATTCAAAAGGCTTCTACTCCAGAAGTATTTGATGAACAGAAAGAGAGAGAGAGAGAGAGAGAGAGAGAGAGAGAGAGAGAGTGAGAGAGAGAGAGAGAGAGAGAGAGAGAGAGAGAGAGAGAGAGAGAGAGAGAGAGAGAGAGAGATTTATCACATTTTCTCATTTGCCAGCAAGATGGATATTGCTTGTTACTTGGTCACAATGGAGAAACAAGCAAAGAAAATTTTTGTCGCTTCTGTCCTGACCACATTTAGTGGACTGCTGCCTTATGCTGGGAGAGGGAACTTTCTACTCCTCAGGATCCCACACAGCACTCCCTTCTTCTTCTAGTGGGTCTGTTTAGGGTATGTGGTGCAGACACATGTTGCGATGGCTATTCTTTCTTGTCATTTTGACTACACCTGGAATTAATTAAATCCCAAGCAGCTGGGTATACTTCTGAGGGATTTTTCCTAACTAATCCTTTAGGCTAGGAAGACCCACCTATCACGAGAGGTAGGAAGACGAAGTTTTAATCTGGGCCATACCTTCTCATGGTAGCCTATATAACAGACAAAGGAGACAGAATCTCTTAGCTTTTTTCTGTTGGGCCTTGTTCTCCCTGACAAGTTCATCCCTTTACTGATATCAATGCTGCATAATGCTCATCTATACTACAGACCTTTTGGGACATTTAGCTTTATGGACAAATGTACTTTGATAATTATTGAGGTTCAGACCATTCATAAAAACAAGAACAATACAAGTAGTAAACATAGAACCTCTACTCTGATCTACCCAGTGGACAGAACATTCTCCACAGTTATGTGGAGAGTTCGGACTGACTCTGACATGAACTCTGGTGCTCCATATTTAACCACCTCCTCTTGGTGGGGAAATGTGATGGCACTCAGAAGAATAAGCAGGCTGCCAAGATGAGACTTGATAGCCTATGACCATATAGTGGGAGAGGAGGTCCCCCTCTGTCATAGACCTAGGGGAGGGGAATAGAGTGAAAGCAGGAGTGGGGGGAAGAATGTGAGGAAACAAGTTATGGGATGACAATTCAGTTGTAATCTGAATAAATTAATTAAATAAAAAATAAAAATAAAAAAAACAGGAAAAACACAGAAATTACACATTAAAAAGAAAGTATATGGAGTGTACTGAACCTGCTGAGATTTTGAGACTGGTTTTTCACTGAAGCATGTACCTAAGAAAGTTAGCACTTCACTAGGAGTTCAATGAGTACCAAATATTAGCATACGGGTGGAAAAACGACTCCAAATGAGGTAAAAATATCTGTATAAAACAAATCACTCTATTAAGCTTTATATATAGTCCTGTAGATTCACAGTTTCAAAATCTGGGTGAAGCTTACCATGAAGAGGCTCTGTTTACTTCTTAGGTCTCCTGTATTGACTAATTAATATTATGTATTATATTAAAATATAATAAAAGTTCCTCACAAAGAAGTCCCTTTTGACCTGATGTTTCTCAATATTCTTTTAGGCTGCGTTGAATCTGGGAAGGCTGGAAAGATTGGGATAGCTGAATTTGCAGAGTAGTTACCGGATCTGGCTCTTATTGGAATGTACTGAAGTTTTTAGAAGGCACGCATTTCTTACTGGCATGACTCTGCATTCCAGGCCTATATTTTACATTATAATTCTGTAACATTATCAGTTTAAAGGATTCTCAATTCATTATAACTGGAAAGGTGATCAGGAACCACTGTTATGTGCCACAAATTATTATGACTAATATCAAAATAAATAAAAGCCAATTAAATAAATAAATAGTACAGTTCAGTCCTTACCTATTTGTCACAACAAATATCTTATATATAATTAGACCCCAACAGTGTTGAAGAGTAGAAAATTCATTTAAAATAGTTTGAATTTTATGCCTCTCATATCTTTTAATTTTCATTATTTTTCATCTTTAGCAACTATGTACTTTTTTCCAGGCATTATCACTATCCTTGCATGGGACTGCACTGCTGGATATTTCAAGGACTTGGAATTGAAATTGTATCTGTCCTTTAAGTGGGAAGAAAGTTCAGGGTCTAACCATATTTACTAACATGAAAAGTAAATACTAAGTTTTATAAAACCTTGGGGAAAGCAGTATCCAGGAATGCAGTGAAAATATGATGTTTCTTCCCAGCAAACAGTGTGAAATAAGAACCAATTGACAAGGATATCCATGGCCAGGACAAATTACTAGGAACCTCACTTAATATGAAACATCATCACTAGTAGGTATGTTTCAGGTTACTGTTTAATTTGAGTTGGAATGTTGGTTGGGTTGTACATGGGGAAAGAGCCATGATGATCTATTTTACTTTCTAAATATTTATAGGTACCAAACTTCATATTAATCATCTCTAACAGATATTATTTAATTAAGGTTGCAATCAACAGAAATCTAAATAGCAGAATGAGCAGGTCATAGGATTGATCTTAATCATGACTTTGAAGGAATAACACGAACAAAATCTTCACAACTTAAAAAAAAACTTTGTCAATAAGAGTTTAATACCATGTTTGAGCCATTCAGTGAATGTGAAACACAGAGGAAACTTTTGGTCAAAATGATTGCCAGAGCCAATAACTGGGAAAACCATGAGTCTTAGAGATTTGTAATTAAAACATATGGGATACAGAAAACATATGTTGACTGTGACAGAGAAACTTACATTTTGATAGAATAAAATCCAATTTAATCAGAAATAGACATGTTACTAGTGACTGAATTTATGAAGCAGCACAGGCCTATGCAAACATCAATGATGTTTTTCATATACTCCCACTAGTTTACAGATAGATTTTTTTACAACAAATATTATGGAAAGATAAGGAGAGTGTGTTATTGTACTGAAAAGTATAATAAAAATGGGTTCTGTCTCTAGAACACATATTGTAAAAAGAAAGAATTGACACTCAAAAGTTGTCTTCTGACCTCCATCCATGCATTGTGATGTGCATGTACACACAAACAAATGAGGAGACACACTGAAAAATACAGAAAAGAAAAATTTTAACTACCATTTAAAAAGATGTAGGTTTCTGAAAAGTATTTTATGCTCTGAAGAAAAAAGTTCTATATCCCAAAACACGATAATGATAGAACACAGAAACTGAATTTTTTCTTAGTGCAAAGGGGCAGCAAGTGGAAAGATTCAATAATCAAAGATGAAACAATTTAAAATGATCTGTCCTGAGTTTTATAATATGTCAAGTATAGAACTCAAGAGAAAATATCAAATGCTAGACCAACATAAAAATGGTAACAGAACAATTCCTTTGAACATTCCTTAAAACATTCTTGAGAGTAGTTCTTTAATTACACAAAGTGCCCATGAAACTTCAAAGAACAAATTGTTTTTGCATTATATTTATATCAAATCACTCATAATAGAACACTAACTACAATTTTTGAAAAATAACTGCTCAATGCCTTCCAGCTTCTATAATGACTTAATTGGATTTGATATTTTAAGGAAAGTATAAAATATTCACAAAATACTCCAGGACTGAATCATTGCTAAGCCTGACAGTAATGAGTGTAAATGAGTCAGTTATCTGTGCTTAATAAAAATGGGAACTTTAAGTATGGAATGTTATCATTGCCTATACCCAAGAGGTAAACAGTCAATATAGTTTACAGAAATGACATCTGAACACTTAAGTCAATTTTCTGTAAGTCCGAAGTATAATACTGCTTTTATTATTGTAACAAATCTGTGAAACATAAATATAGGGGGACTACATTCTGAAATGTACATTAGATTCACAAAACTCTACTTCTGCGGAAGTGGGTGAAAAATGAACATGTAGTAATTTCTTACTTTTTCATCAAAATACTAAGTTCTAACAAATATAATAATATCCTGCAGAAATATTTAAATAAAAATAATATTTAAGCCACTGAGTGAAATAGGATAAACACTAACTGTAAATGTTAACAAATGAAAGAAGCAAATCAACGAAGCAAGAATGTGTAAGTGTTCTATGCAGAGGAAGGTTACTATACACATCCAGTGTGATGAAGACAAATGTCTTCTTATTCCTGTTATTGCCTCAAGTACAAATTCACTATGTCCCAACAGAAGAAGATTAAAAATTATTTTTTATAAATTTCATAATTGAAAATAATGATATAATTTTATCAAACAAATTACATCATGTGAAAATAATTATCATTATGAATTTTATGTAAAATAAAGCACATATCAATGAATGCTGAATGACAATAAAGTTAACTTTATATTCATAAAAATAATAGCAAATGCTCATATTGATATAACACAAACAAATGTATTTACTTAATTATAGCATAATATTTCACTTTTGTAGGAAAGAAAAGTAAAAGAAATCAAACCAACCATCTTCCTGTAAGAAACAATAATATGTGTATAGTAACATCTATAATAAGGTGAACTAACAGAGTGATGATAAAACTTAATAATTTGTAAGTAATATGCAAATTATTCCACATTTGAGCACGAAACTCCATTATTAACAATAACAAATTATTGAAAATAGAGACATTGAAAATTATGGGTAATATATAAATTACAATTATAAAACTTTATGAATATTCATAATAGCCAGAACATGGAAACAGCCTAAGTGTCCCTCAGTAGAAGAATGGATAAAGAAACTGTGGTACATATACACTATGGAATACTACTCAGCTATTAAAAACAAGGAATTCCCGAAATTTGTGGACAAATGGATTGAGCCAGAAATGATCATAATGAGTGAGTTAACTCAGAAGCAGAAAGATTCAAATGGTATATATTCACTTATATCTGCATACTAGCCCAAGGGGCATGTCCCAGGAAAGCCTTCACTTACCAGGAAACTGGTACAGAGGGGACAACATCCTACTGGGACTCTAGATGAGAGAAGCATGGGGGAATAGCAAAGTAGAAGGATCCAGAGTGTCCTAGAAACCTGCAAGTAGAACATTATGATAGGCAGATTTGGGCCCAGGGGTCCCACTCAAACTAAGGCACCAGCCAAGGACAATACAGGCGGTAAACTTTAAACCCCTACACAGATCTAGACAATGGACAGAACATTCTCCACAGTTGAGTGGAGAGTGGGGTATGACTTTCACATGAACTCTGGTGTTTCATATTTGTCCATGTCCCCTGGAGGGGGAGACCTGATGGCACTCAGAGGAAGGATAGCAGGTTACCAATAAGAGACTTGATACCCTATGAGCATATACAGGGGGAGGAAATCCCCCTCAGGAACAGTCATAGGGGAGGGGAGTAAGGGGAAAATGGGAGGGAGGGAAGAATGGGAGGATACAAGGGATGGAATAACCATTGAGATGTAACAAGAATAAATTAATAAAAAAATTTTAAAAAACTTTATGCAGTAAAAAGATATATTAACAATCATATATATATATATATATATATATATATGTATGTATGTATCTTTACACAAAAATAGAATTCATGAAATGCAAAAAATGATCACTTAAAAAGACACATTAGCAAGTCTTTCTGTAAAACAAGAGAGAAAAAGTGTGGATTTCTATGGTAGAGAATGTGGGGGAATCTTGGAAGAGTTGAGAGAGGAGACTATGTTATATGAACAAAGTTTATGACTATAGAAATCTGACTGATTTAACTCAATCTGAAATCCTGAGAACTATGCATTGCAGTGAATACAGAAAAAATGTGTGTGTTCCTGTGGAGGAAGACATGAATTTCCCACATCCTGTGTCTTCTTCTCCAGGACTCCATGGATTAGTAATTCTATTAGTTATTTTCTATTGCTATAATAAGCCACAATAACCAATATTTATAAATGAGAATGTTTAATTTGGCTTATGGTTTCAGATGGTTAAAGTCCATGATGGCAAAGCAAAGGCACAGCAGCAGGAGCAGAAGAAAACTTACATATTGATTTGCAGACCTTAGAGAGAACAGACTGGAAAGGACATGATGTTTTTGAAACAGTGGAACCCAAACTTGCAGTAACAAATTTCCTCCAATCTCCTGATCCCTCCACACCTCTTGATCCTTCTGAAGAAGTTCCAACAATTGGAGACCATATGTTCAAAATATCAATACACAGGGAACCATGCTCATTCAAACCATCACAGTAGTGACCACCACACTGGTGGGCACAGCTCTCCATTAAATGCTTTACTAATTAAAATGTCGGAGACCCTCTCCACAAACAAACAAACAAACATCAGTAGCCTCATCTAGAAATATTCTTAGAATTTTGGCATCTATTAACATAGTTATGTGGACACAACACATTAAATACATAGAGAGGCACATAGAATGAGACAGACAAAGGGATTTTTCTTGTGTAATACCGTGAGACCTTCTTCGTTTGGCAGTATTGCCAGTATTGAGCTATAAACTCAATATGGTCACTATAAGGCATCACAGACAACCCTATCTGTATATTTTATTTCTTTCCTATCAGGTTATCCCACAAGCTATGATAATAATTTTCCCTCTGATATTTTAATTTATTATAGAAAAATCTCTTTGAATCCTGCTGCAGAGTTAACAGAGGACTTGATTCTCAATTTTTTAAATTGAGTATAGATTCTTGTCTCATCCAATAGATTTTGACCATATTTTCCCCTCCCTTCACTCATCCCAGATCCCCACCACCTCACTGCTCCCCCAGATCCTCTCTCCTCGGTTTCTCAAAAAAAAGAAGAAGAAGAAGAAGAAGAAGAGGAGGAGGAGGAGGAGGAGGAGGAGGAGGAGGAGGAGGAAGAGGAGGAGGAGGAGGAGGAGCAGGAGGAGGAGGAGGAGGAGGAGGAGGAGGAGGAGGAGGAGGAGAAAACAAGATACCACAAGACAAAGGAAATTCCCTCATATCCATGCTGTAAAAAGCAATCCATTTGGAGGAAAAGAGTCCCATTAATTTCATTATGTTGGTCTGAAATTTTACCCACTGTAGTGAGCATAATATTTTTGAGTTTATTTTCTTGGTTTAGGAGGAGCAGGTATGTTTTTTCCATCAAAGCATGTGACATTTTATGGGCATGCCCTCATGGCTGGAGCTCCCCTGCTTCACATTCCTCAGTGTTCAGATAACACTACCTAACATCATGCCCACTCTTTCCCATTCATTTACAACACCTCTGTTTTATACTGTGTGTGCCATCTATATACATACATCATTCTAAACTGACTTACATCTCATAATGAATCACACTACCTCCCTAGAAGTGGAGCTGGGCTGAGCTTGGGCTGTTACAGAATGCAAAATTACTATTCATTTCCATACATGGCCTTCAGTGATTCATAGAAATGTGTCTCTGGGGAAAATGCTATTCTTTGTAATTCACAATTTTAAGTGTGTGTGTGTGTGTGTGTGTGTGTGTGTGTGTGTGTGTGAGCTCATGCGAGCGTGCATGTGCACATGGGACAGGTGTACAGAGGTCAGTAGAAAGCATTATATTTCATGGAGAATGAGTTACAGGCAGTTCGCCCACCTTCCATGGAGGCTCAGGACCAGCCTGAGTCCTATCTAAGAACAATGAATGCACTTAATCATCAAAACACCTCTAAAGCCCATGCCATTCTTTTTTGTTCATTGGAAAGCAAATAATTTCAGCTAATGTACTCTTTTTGGGGGTAGATCTTGACAAATAGTACCACTATTGATTTAGATATATTAAATTTAATGTATTTTGATTAGATTTCGGAAACCTTTCAATTGCCATTTTATTTTTAAAAATCTATTTTTAAAGATAAATGTTTCCTATCCCTAAAATTTTTAGGAAAGATTCTTTTAATTCCTGTTAATTAATTTCAGGGAACTCTCTTTACTTTCTACCCAAAGAGGGAAAAATCTTAATAAAGAAACTAAAATCCAAGTGGCACTGGCACATGGCAGAGAATCTTTGCTTTTCTTCTACTCTGAGCCAATTTAGTATGTCCCAGCATTTTTGAAAAAGATGACTGCATTTTAAATTTTAGTAGGAATAATAAAAAGACTCCTCTTTGTACACCTTTGAATGGTCTTCTTCAGAATGCAGCCACTTCTGTCATGCCCTTGACATGAAATGTTCCTATCTCCTGAGCTCACACTTGTATTTCAGATCCTTGCTTTCTGTCATTCAGATCACGTTGCCAAAGTATAAAATCCAGTGGAGAACTTGTCAGAAATAAATTTATCCATCAAGATATTTTAGGAAATAAGATGCTTCAGATCTTACACTTACGAGGAAGGAAGGGGAAGGGGGTGGAGAAACCACTGATAGTGTCTAATATATTGTTTCCACTAATATATTGGAATAAAAGTGTGGCTCAAGTTATCTTATATAAATGCAGAAAGTGATTATTTCCCTAATTAGTAGAAATAAAAATTATAATTAAATCACATTTTACTATCTAGTGACATGTATAAAAATATGCTTATTTATACCATATACATGTGTACATATATGTACAAACTTAAATGCAAATATATTATGATATTTTATAAATTCTTATGGTATCCTAGATTTTTATTATTTTTTCTGGAAATATTTCTAAAGATAGTAGTTCTTATTTCTGTGTGATTGTGCATTCTGGAAGAAGAGAGAGAGAGAGAGAGAGAGAGAGAGAGAGAGAGAGAGAGAGAGAGAGAGAGAGAGAATATTAAGATAGCTTAATCCCTTGCTGCCAGATAGTCCAGTTATTTCTAATTGTGTTATGTGCATGCGCACATGCATTGCTGTGTGGTTGTGTGTGTGTGTTTTATGTACCTGTACATATGTGCATGTTTTCATGCATATGTAAGTCTATGTATGTATGTCTGAGCTTTACAATGTGGCTCTTAAGCATGATTTTGTAGTTTTCTGTCCCTGCCCAGGAAATATCATTTCTGCCAGTGTAGGTTTCTGGCCTAAGAGTTTATGATTATGTTTCAGCTATCTCAGCTGCTACAGTAAGAATGTGCACTGGCATAATCTGTCACATCTAATCAACATTATTCTGTCTGTTCAATGCTACTTTCATTTTTATATGAAACTTGGATTATATTTAAATGGTGTACCTTTTCTGCATTTCATATCTTTGGGTTGGCTCTAGCATTTCTTTGAATTAACTGAACTAAATATAACTGTTTATAACATAAAACGTACCCATATGGGGAGCTTACATTGAACTTATTTCATTCTAGCTCTAGAGAGTCTGCATATGCCTAGAGGTACTGTTTTCTTGTTTTTTGTTTTTAGTTGATTGGCCATTAGATACTTGTCTGTTTCCCAAACATTTATTATAAAGAAAAGAGCACGATGAGATTAAAGTTGTTTGAAAGAAAATCTCCCTTCTGTGCTGTACCTTGAAGCATGCTAGACAAGGCCGTGAAAGAATAACAACAGCCAAGAAGCATTGCCACAGAGCATCCCCTCTGAAACTTACTGACTGGGACTAAACAATCTGTTCCCTTAACACACATCCAGGGGAGGTGAAACTTTCAGAGTCTGGATTGAGGGAGTTAAAGGGGCCTTGACAAAGAACTGCAAAGGCTAATCATGGTTAAGAAACAGAAGTAAAAGGTGCATACAAAATTTTTATGAAGACCAAGAGAAATACTTTCTGTAAAATTTACAATCACAAAAGGCATTTATTTTTAGGGTGAACTGCTTTGCCACATCATTTTGTGGAGTACCTGAGAGACTCTAGTGGATATATATACATATAAAGAAGTAGAGCAAAGGTCATAAGAAGAAAACAGCACACCTTATAATAGAAGCAAATGATCAAAGGCAAACTTTTGCTTCATTTACTCTTGTTCCTGGAGTTATATTTGTGCAGAGATATGGTGAAAATAAGCTAATTGGTCAAACTTGAATTTTTGACTAAACCAATGAAATTAGTCCTGTAAGTTCTTCCTGCTCATGGCTGTGACTGCTCACTACAATAGTGTGACGAGCACACTGAACTGGAGAAGAGTAATGCCGAGTTGAACTCAGGTATTATTTGTTCATTTCAACATATTCCATTGGCAGAGATCATCAGCTGGTTGAGGGTTAGTACTTGCTAAAGTATTTGTTCAATTAAAACAGTCATAAGGGAGGGGAATAAGGGGGAAATGGGAGGGAGGGAAGAATGGGAGGATACAAGGAGTGGGATACCATTAAGATGTAACAAGAATAAATTAATAAAAAATTTTAAAAAAACTATCCTCATATAAAATTCTGAGGCCACAGCCACTTAAAAAAACTACCTTAAAATATGTATTGCTTATCAAAATTTGAAATATTGTTATGGATTAACAAATGAATACTTTCTAAGTGTAGAACAATGTATTAACCATGAAATTTCTGTTTAGTTGGGAAATAATCTCTAAATGTATCTTTGTAATTAATTACTGGTATTTATCCTTAATGAAACTTTGGTGCCAGGAATGGCAACATTGAACACTGCCATATTCTGTGTAAAGGGAGGTTTTTATCTGTCCCATTCCAATAAGTATTCCTAAGTCAGTCATAGTTCACACCTTTTATTCTCCAGAAACAGAATTTAGTCTCTCATAACTCTTTCAAGGATCCCCTTGGGCAGCGGTGGATTCCTCCAGTTAGGTGCAAGCTGCAAGGTATCTCCTCTGTTGGGGTAACAAGGCAACCCTAGCTGAGGAAACAGGATTCAATCCATCTGGTGGCCACTGACTGACTAACTGAGCATGTATGTGTGCACTGAAAGCCTCAGTCCTGACGTGCTGTGATGCAGGTGTTCTGCAATTCAGAAGGGATGAATTTCAATTATATAACATAGAAAGTCAAAAGCTGGAAGAGTTCAATCTTTTCCATTTAGCCCTTTATGTTCACAGTACACATTTGCTGTCTTAATGTAAATAACAATTCCTTACCTCAGGGAGTTTTTATTGTAGTCTTGATGTTTGCATTATATTAAGTCAGCTTTTAATTATTTCATTTTTTTCTTACAGAGAATATAGCATTTTACAATGACTAAAATTACTTTGCAATGAGGCTGCTTTTCATTTATTCCCAGTCTCCTTCAAGAAACTAAAAGTAAAATATGAGCATGTTTAAAAAAACAGTTTTCAGAAATAAATATTAATGGGTGGATTACTAATTTTTACTTGGCAAAACATTTAAATTCCTGTAAAGAAGTTATATATAATCCTACACATTAAAACATTTATAAGAAACTTCTTGGTATCCTTCAAAATATATTCTTTTTCAGAGAACACACATACCAGCAAATAACAACATGTTAATTTGCCTTTTTAGTGTGGTACTAGGCTAGAACAACTAAATGCTTGTATTTTTAATCCATATCAAAAGGAGTAAAATATGAAGAGGAAAGTCATTTTATCAAATCAACAGCTTGGTCATGTGGTAAAATTTAAAATTATATTCTAAAGATATTGAATAAAGGAATTAAAAATTGGCTCATTATAATGTTCATTTTCAATGACTTTGGATAATTATTATTAGGGAGTTAAAGTTGAAAACCCCAGTTTTTGTGGTTCATGATCTATTTAGAGTTAATCAGTATAGTACAAGAGTTGCTAGTTTCCTGGGAATAGGAAAGTGATTAAATGAATTTGTTTTTCTTGCCCTACATGCTTGGTACACAATACTTACTCAAATATCTGTAAGAAGAAAGGAATGTGGTCATGGGAGGCATGCTTAATTCAAGTGTAACAAGAGGAGCTCTAATCAATTGTAATTGTATTGCCACATCTTGTGCTTGTCAAAGCAAAGGCCAGATGATCAATCATTTATTGCTTGTTATCAGAGGATTTCAACAACTTATATAAAGTAAATGTTCAAGGACAAATGCTTCATTAACTTATGAATTTTCAGACAAGCTGGTTCATTTATATATTTCATCTTTTTTTTTCTTGTGCTGGAGAATAATGCCACAAAGTCTGTCACATGCAAGGCAAATACAACTCCAAAGCTATATCCACAGCCCAAGTCCAGTCAGTTACTAATCAAGGCAGATTATGCATAAAACAGATCAATGATAGAATTATAGTCACACTAATAAGAACTAATTAGCTCCCTAAAACTTTATTTTGTAAAAAATAAAAAAGTATGGAATCTGCAAATAGTGATACTTTAACTTCTTCCTTTCCTATCTGTAGCCCCTTGATCTCCTTTAGTTGTCTTATTGCTCTTGCTAGAACTTCAAGTTCTAGCTAGATTGAAGAGCTATGGAGAGAGTGAACAGCACAGCCTTATCTTGACTGATTTCAGTGGAACTGATTTAAGTTTCTCTCTATTTAGTTTGATGTTGGCTATAGGTTTGCTGTATATTGCTGTACATGTTGAGATGTGTGCCTTGTATTCCTGCTCTTTCCAAGACTTTAATCATAAATGGGTGCTGGAATTTGTCTAATGCTTTTTCGGCATTTAAGGAGATGATCATGTGGTTTTATTTTCAGTTTACTTATATGAGGGATTTCGTTGTTGGATTTCCGTATATTGTACCACTCCTGCATGCCTGGTATGAAGTCTACTTGGTTCATGGTGAATGATATTTTTGATGTGTTCTTGGATTCAGTTTGCAAGTATTTTACTGAATATTTTTGGGTCAATGTTTATAAGAGAAATTGGCTTGAAATTCTCTTTCTTTGTAGTCTTTCTGTGGTTTAGGTACCAAAGTGACTGTTGCATCATAGAATGAGTTTTGTATTGTTCGTTTTGTTTTGAAGAGAAATAGTATTAACTCTTTTTAATAGAAATTTCATTTTTTCCATTTCATTCTCCTCACTGATAATGTTTAGTTTCTTGGTGTTATAAGGAAAACTACAGTTTGCTTCTTGAATTAGCAGCTCCAATAATCTCTCTTCTTAGTTCTGTTTTTTTCCATAGGATTGGTGAAAATACGTAGGAAATTCCTTTACAAGCACATCAATATCATCACAGTTTAAGATATCTACATAAGGATCAACAAGTTGGCTCACTGGGAAAAAATATGTGGTTCACTTCCATAGTTCTCCCTTGAAACCCTCCCATGTAGACCCATTTGCTCTCTTTCAAAATACATGCCTCTCTTTCTTTAATTGTTGCTCTATGTGTGTCTGACTAACTGATTGACTGACTGTTGTCTCTCTCTCCATCTCTCTCTCTCTCTCTCTCTCTCTCTCTCTCTCTCTCTCTCTCTCCTTCCCCCTTTTCTCCCTCCCCATCTCTCTTTCACGCACACACACACACACACAATCACATGCATTCATGAGTGCGAGAGAACTATTGCTTACATTTTTTTTTCATGCCATCTATGCAGCATTGAGACTAGAAAGAGACTAGGGCAGAAACTTGGAGGGCTTTTCTATAAATTATTTTGCTTCCTGAATTTCCTTACATTGCAGTCATTGTGGTTTGCTATGAGATATGTTAAAGCTGGAATACTCTTTTTTACTTTTTTTGCTTGTGTTTTTTTGCTTGTATTTGTCACAAGTTTTAAGTCCCCCGTAGAATGTGTTCTCTGTTGCTTTTGATTCTTCTCCCTGAAGACCTGTGCGTTTCATTTTGTCTGCGGTTTATAGTTTGCTTCTGAAAGGAGGGGGCTGGAACAAATTTACTTGGCCATGGTAGAAAAAGCAGTTCTCTGGTACTTCTGAAATGCTTTTCATTCAGTCTTAAAGAACTATGGTTATTTATCTACCCCTAAAATTTATCTTTTCAAACTGCTCTTAAATGTACATTTTCTGCCTAGTTTCTTTAAAAAAAATAAATCAAAGCTCACCCATCATTTTGCATTATAAACAGTAATTTAATTTCAGTAAATAAGAAAGAATGGGAGAAAAGATTCCTGAAACTGAAAATAATCTGAAATAAACTACAAGAAGACTCAGATTACTGAAGACCAAAGAATTATCCATATCAGTTCTTAGGATCAGAGAGAACTTTATAGATTAGTGTATCTCTCAAACCCAATGAGGGAAGCATTTTTTTTTAACAGTAGAGGGAAGTAACATGGAGGTCCACAATTAGTCGAGATGAAGAAAGTAAGAAGCAGAATGCTCAGTCCTATATGTGACATCTGTATTTCACTTCCTCCCCTCAAGGCTCAGTGATGACTGCAGAAGTTTGGGCATAACATCTGAAAATATAGTGGTAGATGACTACAGGGAAAAAGTAGTGAATGAATATAAGAAAACGACATTTTCTTTTTTTTTCTTTTTTTTTTTTTATTAATTTATTCTTGTTACATCTCTATGGTTATCCCTTCCCTTGTATCCTCCCGTTCTTCCCTCCCTCCCATTTTCCCCTTATTCCCCTCCCCTATGACTGTTCCTGAGGGGGATTACCTCCCCCTCTATATGTTCATAGGGTATCAAGTCTCTTCTTGGTAACCTGCTGTCCTTCCTCTGAGTGCCATCAGGTCTCCCCCTCCAGGGGACATGGTCAAAGGTGAGGCACCAGAGTATGTGAGAAAGTAATATCCCACTCTCCACTCTACTGTGGAGAGTGTTCCGTCCATTGGCTAGATCTGGGTAGGGGTTTAAGGTTTACCGCCTGGATTGTCCTTGGCTGGTGCCTTAGTTTGAGCGGGACCCCTATGCCCAAATCTGCCTATCATAATGTTCTACTTGTAGGCTTCTAGGACCCTCTGGGTCCTTCTACTTTGCCTTTCTCCCATGATTCTCTCATCTAGAATCCCACTAGAATGTCCCCTCCTCTGTCTCAGTTACCACCAAACCAAATAACCCAATCGAGAAATGGGGCATGGAACTAAACAGAGAATTCTCAACAGAGGAATATCAAATGGCTGAGAAACACTTAAAGAAATGCTCAACCTCCTTAGTCATCAGGGAAATGCAAATCAAAACAACTCTGAGATTCCATCTTACACCCATCAGAATGGCTAAGATCAAAAATTCAAGCGACACCACATGCTGGCGAGGATGTGGGGAGAGAGGAACACTCCTTCATTGCTGGTGGGAATGCAAACTAGTACAACCACTTTGGAAATCTATCTGGTGCTATCTCAGAAAAATGGGAATAGGGCTTCCTCAAGACCCAGCTATTCCACTCCTTGGAATATATCCAGAAGATGCTCCAGCACACAACAAGAAAATTTGCTCAACCATGTTCATAGCAGCCTTATTCATAATAGCCAGAACATGGAAACAGCCGAAGTGTCCCTCAATAGAAGAATGGATAGAGAAACTGTGGTACATATACACTATGGAATACTATTCAGCTGTTAAAAACAAGGACTTCCCGAAATTTGTGGATAAATGGATTGAGCTAGAAATGATCATAATGAGTGAGTTAACCCAGAAGCAGAAAGACTCAAATGGTATATATTCACTTATATCTGCATATTAGCCCAAGGGGCATGTCCCACGAAAGCCTTCACTTACCAGGAAACTGAAAACGACATTTTCTTAACACAGCAAGAAAGTGTCATATACAAGTTCACAGCAGTTGAAACAATATACACAAGATGTACACAGGCACAGGCCAGACAAATTCTAGCATGAAGTTCCACACCTAAAGGATCTATTGGCATTTGATAGCTTTTAGAAGAGGGACATCAGTTTTCTTTAAAAGTGAGGCCCTGGGTATGTACACCACCCTCCACTGAAGGGTAGGGAAGAGGTTGAGAAGATCATGGAGGAGTAGGGCTATATTTATATATAGCCATAAAAATATGAATGTATATAGAACTAATAAAAATGAGGAGCTTCAGGAATATAGAGTTTTCCAGGGAGCACAAAACCCTAGGTTTAATTTCACACTAATAATGGTGGTGGTAGTGGTGATGGTGGTGGTGGTGGTCGTGGTGGTGGTGGTGATGGTGGGGTCTTGATGCTGTTGTTGTTGTTGCTGCTGCTGCTGCTGATGATGATGATGATGATAAAGCAGCTTATAACATCAAACAAAACTCACCAAAGCTTTTCCCTAACACTACCATCTTTCTATGTGATCTCTCAAGAGTCCTCCTGAGAGCTTAAAGTGTTCTGTTAAGAACCTCAGGTATGCTTATAAAGTAATTGTGAACAGTTAACTAAAATTAGGGAAACATTCGGGTGTTTTCTGTACTAAACCATTCTGCAATATTTTTTATTTTTTATTTTTGAATATAGGTGTATATTAATTAATTTATTTAGTAAGCTATTCTGCAATATCTTCTAATTATTTATTTCCATGTGTGAGACATAGTATTATTATGTAGTCCATGATGACTTTCAATGTATTATCATCCTACCTCTGCCTCCTGAGTGCTGGGATTCCAAGCATATACCACTACATTCAGACCTCATTTTATTTTTCAATTTTTGTATTTCTATGTTTTTTTTGCTATGGTGCCACATTTGGAATCATGTCCATGCCTTCAAGATAAAAAAGAACATGAATGAATGAATAATGTTTTATTCTTACATAAAAATTAGCACTGTTTCTTTTGATTTAGGAGAACACTATTACCTTAGTGTCACTACACCAATTCTGCAATGATACAATAAGAAAATGAACTTTGCTTAATCAATATTGCTTATAGGTTAGAATTATAAAGTGAACTAGAGTTTCTGAAATATAAAATAACTTTTAAATATATTGAGATAATATAAAGAATAAGTCTAAATGACAAATAATTATTCAATTTCTGCACATGTATCAAAATTACAGTATGAGAAGCCTTCGAATCTTCCATTTTTTTTTTTGGTTTTGGATACTAATATAGAAAAATATTTAAATAAAAAAATAAATATCCAAGCCTTTGCTCAAAGCTCATTAATTCTCATCTAAAAGAGTTATAAACTTTGCATCAGGACAATAATCACTAAAACAGCCAATGTAAATAAACAAATATAAAAATTAAAATGTCCTCATTATTTATGCAGCACATTGGTTTCAAGAACAAATATACATAGTAAATAACCCCAACAGGGAACAGACGATGTATTTAGAACAAGAACTGAGTATAATGAGGTTTATAATATGATAACTTTCTAAAGAGAAACACAATGTTGTATTCACATTTTCTTTAGGGTCAGTGAGGCACAGATGTTTTATATCAAGACCTAATTTAAAGAAAACCTGTCTGTTTAGGGCACAATCTTAAATGAAACACAAGCGCACTGCCACAATGGCAAAATGCATCACAAAGGCATATGATTTCTATTTTAAATTTTACTTTATTATAATTTATTCACATTACATCCCAATTGTAATCCTCTCACTCTTATCTTCTGGTTCCCACCCTCCCTCCCTCCCTCCCTCTTCTGCCCCATTCCTCTTGGCTAGACCTCTGACACAGATGGGATCCTCTTCTCCTACTGAATTACCACAGCCTATCGGGTGTCATCTGGATAGTCTGCATGCTCTTCCTTTGTATTCCCTCAGGGCCAGTCCTCCAAGGGGCAGTGACCAGATCTCAGGCATGGGACATCCTGTCAGAGGCAGTCTCCCACTCTCTCCCCACTCTCCCCCACTTGGAGAATAAGCTGTCTATCAGGAACATCAGGGGGTTATAGATTCTCTGCTTACAATGTCCTTGGTTGGTGTGACAATTTGTGCAGACCACCTGAGTCCAGATCCCCCAGCCTTGCGAGTCCTCCTTGTGGGAATCCTGACACCGCCACCCCATCCCCCATCCCCAACACCCACATCCTGTCCTTCCATACCACATACAACATTTTCTGTACAACTCTCAGTGCTTCGCCCAGAGTCCCACTGCAACACCCAGTGTCTGTGCCAATATCCTGCTGGGTGGAGTCTCTTAGAGGAATTTTTTTGTTGGACTAATAATCACTTATATTAATGTCTTACATGTGTGTCTTTCTGGAACTGGGTTACCTCACTCAGGATGATCTTTTTTAGTTCCCTCCATTTGCCTGCAATTTTCAAGATTTCCATCTTTTTCGTCGCTAGATAGCACTCCATTGTGTAAATGTACCACAATTTCTTTATGCATTCTTCAGTTAAAGGACATCTAGGTTGCTTCCAGATTCTTGCAATTACAACTAGGAAAATAGTTGAGCAAATGTACATGTTATATGGTGGAACGTCTTTTGGGTAAATGTCCAAGAGTGGTATAGCTAGTATTAGAGGTAGCATTATTCCCAACATTCTGAGATAGCACCAGATTGACTTCTTTTTTTTTCTTCCGAGACAGGGTCTCTCTGTGTAGCCTTGGCTGTCCTGGACTCACTTTGTAGACCAGGCTGGCCTTGAACTCACAGCGATCCGTAAAGGCATGCGCCACCACGCCCGGCTACCAGATTGATTTTTAAAGTGATTGTGTAAGGTTGGAGCCCC
The DNA here is from genome assembly GCF_964271855.1 of Acomys minous. Taxonomy (NCBI): domain Eukaryota; kingdom Metazoa; phylum Chordata; class Mammalia; order Rodentia; family Muridae; genus Acomys; species Acomys minous. The sequence continues at coordinate 70,756,779 of NC_140489.1, read as the reverse complement.
AGCAACAATGAAGAAGTGTTCCCCTTTTTCCACAACCTCCCAAAATGTGTTTTCATTTGAGTTTTTGATCATAGCCATTCTGATAGGTATAAGATTGAGTCTTAGAGTTGTTTTGATTTACATTTTCCTAATGACTAAGGACATTGAGCATTTATTTAAGTTTTTTTTTCAGCTGTTCGATATTCTTCTGTTGAGAAGTATCTGTTTAGCTCTGCACCCCATATTTTAACTGGGTTATTTGGTTTGGTGGTGTTAAATTTCTTGAGTTACTTATGTACTTTGAATATTAGCCCTTTGTTGGATGTAGGGTTGGTAAAGATCTTTTCCTAGTCTGTAGGCGGTTGTTTTGTTTGGGTGACAGTGTCCTTTGACTTACAGAAGCTTTTTAGCCTCATGAGGTCCTATTTATTAATTGTTGACCTTAGTGCTTTAGCTGTTCCTGTTCTGTCCAGGAAGTGGTCTGCTGTGCCAATGAGTTCAAGGCTTTTCCCTAGTTTTTCTTCTAACAGATTTAGTGTGTCTGGTTTTATGTTAAGGTATTTAATTCAGTTGGATTTTAGTTTCGTGCATGGTGATTAACGTGGATCTATTTGCAATTTCTACATGTAGTCAGCCAGTTAGACTAGCACCATGTGTTGAAGATGATATCATTTTTCTATAATATGATTTGGCTTCATTGCAATAAATCCAGTATCCATAGGTGTGTGTTTACTTTTTGGAATTCAGTTTGATTCCACTGATCAACCCTCCTATTTCTATGCCAGCACCATGCTGTTTTTATTACTGTTGCTCTATAGTACAGCTTGACATCAGGAATGGAGGTTTCTCAAGAAGATCTTTTAATGTACAGTATTGTTTTAACCATTCTTGGTTTTTTGTTTTTCCATATGAAGTTGAAAATTGATCTTTCAAAGTCTGTAAAGAATTGTATAGGTATTTTGATGGGAATTGCATTGAATCTTATATTGCTTTTGGTAAGATGGCCATTTTCGCTATATTGATTCTCCCAATCCACAACCATGGGAGTTCTTTCCATCTTCTGATATCTTTTTCACTTTTCTTCAGAGACTTGAATTTCAAGGTATGTTATAGTATTTGTGGTTATTGTGAAGGGTGTAGTTTCCCTAATTTATTTCTCAGCCCATTTGACATTTGTATATGGGCTGACACTTAATTTTTTAAGTGTATTTTGTATCCAGCCACTTTGCTAAAGGTGTTTATCAACTGTAGGAGTTCTTTGGTGGAATTTTGGGGGGTCACATATGTGTATTATCATATCATCCACAAATAGAGATATTTGACTTCTTCCTTTCCAACTTCTGGGTATATTACAAGGAGAGATATAGCTGGGTCTTGAGGTAAACAAAAAAGCCAAATCTGTTCAATAGAAAAAGAATAACATCTTCAGCAAATAGTGCTAGACTAGTGGGATATCTACATGTAGAAAAATGCAAGTAGACACATATTTATCACCATGCAGAAACCTAAAGCCCAAGTGGATCAAAGACCTCCACATAAAATCAGAGACAATAAATCTATTAGAAGAAAAAATAGGGAAGGGCCTGGAACTCATTGGCACAGAAGACAACTTTCTGAACAGAACTCCAACATCCCAGACCTTAAGGTCAATAATTAATAAATGGGAACTCATAAAGCTGAAAAGCTACTGTAAGGCAGAAGACACTGTCAACAGAACAAAGCGACAGCCTACAGACTGGGAAAAGATCTTCATCAACCCTATATCTAACAAAGGTCTAATATCCAAAATATATAAAGAGCCCAAGAAATTAAACATCACCAAACCAAATAACCCAATTAAGAAATGGGGCTCCAAACTAAACAGAGAATTCTCAACAAAGGAATATCGAATGGCTGAGAAACACTTAAAGAAATGCTCAGCATTGTTAGTCATCAGAGAAATGCAAATCAAAACGACTGTGGAATTCCATCTTACACTCATCAGAATGGCAAAGATCAAAAGCTTATGTGACATCACATGCTGGTGAGGAGGTGGAGAAAGGGGAACACTCCTTCATTGCTTGTGGGAGTGCAAACTTCTATACTCACTTTGGGAATCAGTTGGTGTTTTCTCAGGAAACTGGAAATAGGGCTATCTCTAAAACTTTTAATATGAATGGGTGTTTGATTTTGTCAAGTGCTTTTTCTACATCTAAGGAGATGATCATGTGTTTTCCCCCTCAGTTTATTTATATCATGGATTACACTGATATATTTCCATATATTGAACTACCCTGCATACCTGAGATGAAGCCTACTTGGTCATGGTGAATGATATTCGTGATATGTTCTTGGATTCTGTTTGTGAGTATTTTATTTAGTATTGGATCAAATTTCATAAGAGAAATTGGTATTAGATATTCTTCTTTGCTGTTGTTGTTGAGTCTTTCTGTGGCTTAGATATCAAGGTGACTATTTTCTGATAGAATTAGTTTGGTAAAGTTGTTTCTGATTATATTTTGAGGAATAGTTCGAAGAGAATTGATCTTAGCTCTTCTTTGATGATCTGGTAGAATTCTGTACACAATCCATCTGACCCTGAGCTTTTTTTTTTTGTTTTGGGAGACTTTTGATGACTCCCTCTATTTCCTTAGGAGATATAGGACTATTTAATTTGTTTACCTTACCTTGATGCAATTTTTAATTGGCAGCTATTAAGAAAATTGTCAATTTCATTTAGATTTTCAAATTGTGTTGCATATAGGCTTTTGAATTAAGACCTGATGATTCTTTGGTTTTACTTGCTGTCGTCATCATGCCTTCCATTTCATTTCTGCTTTGTTGATTTTAATACTCTCTCTCTCTCTGCCTTTTAGTTAGTTTGGATAAGAGTTTGCTTATCTTGTTGATTTTCTCAAAGAACCAGCTCTTCATTTTGTTGATTCTTTGAATAGTTCTATTTGTTTCTAATTTATAGATTTCATCCCTGACTTTGATGATTTACAACCATCTACTCCTCATGAGTATTTCTGCTTATTTTTTCCTAGAGCTTTCACATATACTGTCAATGTGCTAGTATGGGATATCTCCAATGTCTTTATAAAGGCACTTATTGCTATAAACTTTCCTTTTAGCACTGCTTTCATTATGTCTCATAAGTTTGGTATGCTGTGCATTCATTTTCTTTGAATTCTAAGAAGTTCTTTATTTCTTCTTTTTTTTAAAATTTCATCCCTTATCCAGAGGTCATTGAGTTAGGAGTTACTCAATTTCCATGAATTTGGCAGCTTTCACTTGTTTCTGTTGTTATAAAGTTCCAGGTTTAATTCATGCTGGTCTTATGAGATGCAAAGGATTATTTTGATCTTCTTGTATCTGGAGGTTTTCTTTGTGAGCAAGTATATGGTCAATTTTGTAGATTGTTCTGTGAGGTGGTGAGAAGAATTTGTATTATTTTGTGTTTGTGTGAAATGTTCTATAGATATCATGACATAATTTGATTCACGACATCTGTTAGTTTCATTACTTCTCTATTTAGTATCTGTGTTGATGGTCTGTCAGTTGGGGTAAAGGGATATAGAAGTGTTCCACTATTAATGTGTGGAATTTGATGTGGGATTTAAGTTTTAGCAATATGTCTTATATGAATGTCAGTACTTCTGTATGTGTGGCATAGATATTTAGAACTGACACATGATCTTTATTTTTCCTTTGATGAGTATGAAGTGTCCTTCTCCATCTGTTTAGATTAGTTTTGGTTGAAAGTCTATTTTTTAAATACTACAATGGCTACTTCAGCTTTCTTCTTGTGTTCCTTTGCTTGGAATAGCTATTTCTAGCCTTTTCCTCTGAGTTAATATCTATCTTTATTGTTGAGGTGTGTTTCTTGTATGCAAGAGAATGTTTTTTTGCATCAATACTGTTAACCTGTGTCTTTTTATTGGGGAGTTGAGGCCATTGATGTTGAGTGATATTAATGACCTGTGGTTATTTATTGTTGTTTTATTTTTAAGTGTTGGTGGTGATACAGTATGAATGTGTTTCTTTTGGTTTGAATTATGTGGGGTTATATATTTCTTTTGTTTTCTTGGTAAAGTTACCCTCTTTTGCTTGGAGTTTTCCTTCTTGTATCTTCTGTAGACCTGGTGTTGTCATGGAATATCACGCTTTCTCCAGAAAGTGTTTCTTGATATAGTAGTGTGTTTTGGCATTCATAGTCTCAGTGTCTGCATGACATGTGTCCAGACCCATCTGGGTTTTATAATATCTGCTCAAAAGTCAGGGGTAATTCTGATAGGTTTGGCTTTATATGTTACTTTGCCTTTTTTTCCTTCAGCTTTTAATTTTCTTTGTTTTGTAAGTTTAGTGTTTTGATTATTATGTGTAAGGAGGCTTTTATTTTCTGGTCCAATTTATTTGGAACTCTGAAGGCTTCTTGTATATTTATGAGCATTTATTTCTTTAGGTTAGGGAAGTCTTCTTCTAAGAATTTGATGAAAATATTTTCTAGGCCTTGGATCTGAGAGTCTTCATTGTCTTCTATACCCATTATTCTTGTGTTTGGTCTTTTCATAGTTTCCATATTTCTTGGATGGTTTGATTCATGAACTTTTTGGATTTCACATTTTCTTTGACTGTTGTATCAATTTCTTTCAAGCATATTTTCTGTCTCTGAGATTCTGTCTTCTATCTCTTGTATTCTGTTGGTGAATCTTGTATCTGTAGTTCCTGTCCTCTTACCTAGGTTTTGCATTTCCAGGATTATCTCAGATTGTGTTTTCTTCATTGCTTCTATCTCCATTTTAAGGTCTTCAATGCTTTTATTTATTTCCTTCTCCTGATTGATTGTTTCCTGTCTTTCATTAATTTCTTTAAATGATTTGTTCTGTTCTTTCTTCTCTTTCTTTGCGTGTTCCTGTTATAGTTTGAGGGATTTACTTTTCTCCTTTAAAGTCTCTAACATTTTCATACCCTCAGATATGAAGTCATCCTCTTGTGCTTCAGGTATCATGGTATCTCCGGGCACTGGGAATTTTGGCTTGTTTTCTTACATTGACCATTTCCCATAGTGATGTCTCTGGAATTAGAAGGTCTGATAGTCTCTGATAGTCATAGAGTTTGGGAGTAGGTCTAGACAAAAGGACTTTCATCCTGCACCCTACTCACTTCTGCCAAGTCCACTGTCTCTCTTAGCTCCCTGTTTGTGACCCAGCTATGTCAGGCAGCTGGGAAGCAGTTTGAAAGATATCTGAGCAGAGAGATGATCTGGTGGTCCCTGGAATATGATTTTAAAACAGAAAATCTCTCTTTGTAATAACTGGATGAATGATAATTTTTTTAAACACAAGTGTGGGAAAGTATAGGCTTATTGATATATTCCAGCTTTTATGGTGACAAAATTCTAGTGTATATTGTTACTATGCAGTCTAAATCAGAGGGAAAATTTAATGCGATGGGGGCCTGTGAGAGAGTTATAGCTGAGTCTTCATGAGAAAAGCCTTTTTAGGAGATGGTACGTGAATTCTCTTCTTTGTCTAATTTGTTACCTTCCAGAGCCTACTTTTCCTTTCCAGAGAACACAGGTTTTCTTCACTATTACATGGTAACTCCTTTTGTCTAGCAAATATATACTGGTGGTGCTCATAAACAATAAACTGTAATTGTTTTTCAAGTCACTTCATTCCCAAGCTGCCATTTTTACTTCTTAAAAATTCAGTGTATTATTTAGTTCTCTGTTTCATCTTCCTTTTTCCTCATTGCACTACAGTTAATGTTTTGTGGGCATCCTACTCTAACTAGACTAATGGCAGGCTTAGCTTTGTGAATTCATCTTACCCATGTGTTCTCTATTGCAAAAATATCCACTTACTAGATTTTTGAATACATTCTTGTCTTTGTTGTGGGTTTCTCCCGTATTTCTGCATATTTTCTTCCAATGTGTCTTGAGTCCAAGTTACTTTTCTGTACAATTAGATCCAATCTCTATCTTTTTTGTCCCTTTATTATTGCCAATTCTAGATAATACAAGTGCCAGGTAAAATGTTCCTAAACAATCAGCCATTACATTTCACTCATGTCATGTGTGCCTTTTAACCCAGCTGAGGATTTCGTTCACTTTTCATTTAGGTATATATGGTAAAAACAACCTCTCTTTGATTCCTCAGGGTGTCAGAAGGAAAACAATGTGGAAAGTTGATCATCAGTACATAACAGTTTCTGCTCCAATGAGACTAATATTTGGTTACATAAATTTTGGTAGCCAAAGTGACATGGAGCTTCAAAGGCAGTACATCTGTATGATTTTATTTTATGCATCAAGGGAGCTCAGACTGGACGTTCAGCTCCAGTGTTTATTTTATGACCATAACTTTCCCTATCTTGCTTGATCCAACTAAATCAAAATTTACTAAATCAACTGCTTTGATTTTAGTGGTAACTTGCAAATTGTCTATCTTAAATTCATAGCCTTTAATACTTGCTGTCATGGTTATAAACTTCTAGTTATCCTTATTTGGAAATCAAACTTGAACTCAACCCACTGGAATCTATCTCAGTACTAAAATACTTCATATTGATTATCTTTCATGCACACAAGTAAAACTATTGGAGGTTATTTATGATTTATGTCTTCTCCATATCTTGTTCATAAGGGGCACAGAGGCTACTGACCAACTCAGATAAGCAAATTCAGCACAGGGAGAATCTATGTTCTTTGTTCTGTTGACATAACTTTCTTAATGTAATGCCTTCATATGATCTGAAACGTAAAAAATAAATTCCTGTTTATTGACTTCTTACTCCCTTCCTTGTTGGCTTCCAAATAAACCATCCTTATATTATTCACATCATAAATTTAATCATTAATTTCAAAATAATTTTTTTCATTAACACTGGGATAATTTTCAAACTTGAGTCACACCAGGTTCTCTGTGATATGACCCCTAATATTCTGCTTAGTTTTATCTGTCTTCAATCACTTCTCCATATTCAGTGATTGAAAATTGAATATGAGCTGGCATTGAGCAAAAATAAAAGTGAATATAGATAAAACTTTCATAAAGAAAATTAAAGGTGGGCATGGTGGTTCATGCTTTTATTATCATCACTCAATAGACAGAGGTCATCCTAGTCTGTAGAGTAAGTTCCAGGATAGCTATGGCTGTTGTACAGAGAAACAGTATCTCAAAAACAAAACAAAATTAAAAATTAAGGAAAAGAAGAAAAGTTGAGTCCAGAACTCTGCATAGCTTGTGGTCTCAGTAGCAATGATTAAGCTTTCCTTCTTGGTTTGTTAAGTCATTCAATGGGAAATACTTCAGGAGCCTGAGTAAAAACCTACTCAAGTTAGTCATGTTTCCAAAATCAAACAAACAGACAAACAAAAACCAATTCCTTATGGAGACACCATATCCTTCAGTTCAAATTACAAGGGTTTGATGAGTCCTAACAGTTCAGGTATTTATCATTTGTTAAAAAGCTGTACCTACAAATAATATCAGAAATATTATGTAAGTGGCAATAACCCTCAGGCACACAGAAGTGACTCCTTGAACATGAGCATATAATATATAGGGCTTGTCTTTTTCAAGTATAGGAGAACACATTCTTTATAATGATAGCACAGATTTAGGATAGACATGACTGGTAAATTTCTTGACTAATATTCGATATGTTTATTAAAATATTATAGATTTAAGAAAGAAAACAATCAAAAATATATAAATAAGTATGACTATTTTAATAGTGCCATGCAAGTAACTTGAACAGGTGTATGACCACCATTAGCTTTCCTTGCTCTGAGGGAAATAAGAAAAAGGAAAGGAAAATAAGATGTGTATAATTCTAGACAGAGCCTAAACTTACAGTTGACAGTTAAAGAGATAAGTTATCTGTAGTAGTCACTCTTGTGTTGTTTTCCATTGGTTTGCTTTTGTCGATAGTAGGACTAATTTCCCTTTCTCATATAATTTAAGAAAGAAAGAAAATATACAGTTGCTTTAATAGACTAAAGCTTTTAGAAAGTTTGTGTGTTTTTAATTTTTAACTAAGGGGAAGTATAAGCAAGGGGAAAAGTTTTCAAAGTTGCTAGTACCACTTAAGTGAATAAAAAGTACTTTTTCTAAGTGTCTAACATTTCTAGGCAGAAGGATGAATTAGTAGAATTGACAGGTGTTGGGAAATGACAAAGGGAAACAGATTACTGATGGGAAGCAGATTACTTAGTCCTCAGTTACATTCTAGGCATAAATAAAGTAAAGCAATTAATCTTTTATTTCTGCCACCTGTAAATCTGCCAGGCATTGCATACTCAATAGCATTAATAAATTGCAATGGAAAGACAGGCTGGCCTAATTTATCTTCTGCTCTGTAATTTTAGAGCCACCATATTTGGCAGTTGGAATCACCTTATGGGGCCTGTATACCATGGCATAAAGCATAGTGAGTAGATAGAATATTTTAACATTCATAAGAAATGAAACAGAATGCATGGTCTCAGTTGATACTAAGTACTGGCATGGGGTTAGTTATTAGATTGCACAACACAAGAAAGTCTCGGATATGGGGAAAGGGTTTGCTGAGAATAAGTGTTTCCTCAGCTCTTTCTGTTGGTTAAGAGATTAACATTTGTAATTATTTTCCATTGCCACTTTGACATTTGGAGAAAATAAATAAAAGGCAAAGAAATAAGCAGAAATTTGCAACCGATACTATTTAATTTATGTATCTCTTAAACATAGTCGTATTTTTGGGACTTCCATCTTTATATTGGTAGATGAGGACTTTGAAGAGACACTGAAACATGAAAGGAACTCTAGGCTTGTTATCTTCTGTTAATAATAAATAAGCCTGAGAATTTAATAGCAATCCTGTATCTCTACTCTCAACACAAAGCTGTACTGTGCCTCTGGATGTTAACTATATATTTTGGTGCAGAATTGAATTTTTTCCTTTTTCTTGATGCTTGGAACAAAACTTCCCCCTTTGAAGTGCTCTCTCATACACAATTAGCTCCATATAAGCCATCTGTTGTATGGTTGATATCAATGGCTCTAGCTCTGAGAGCAAATTAGTACAAGCTATATAAACTGTTGTAAATACCACACTTCTTCTTACTTTATTACGAAAAAACAACTTCATTTTTACACATCATTTCTTCTTCAGATTTGACTTAAACTCAGCATGACAGCTGTTCATCTAGTTGGCACTTTATTCTTTAAGTCTGTCATCTATGACATTTATTTCTGTCCAGGTCACCCCAGTTTGGAGTGACTTAGCAGTTAATCACGAGTCTTGTCATGAGCAGCATGAGCAATTGCATTTTGTTTGATTTTTAATGAAGCCTTGTACTGCAATGTTTCAGTGCCATTTTTTTTTTTTTGGCTTGTGGTGATAACTTATTTGCAAGACCCAATGAGAAAGAATGATGAGAAGAAGAGAGATGAAGCCTCTAGGGTCCTTCTGGATTATTTTAATTTTTACATAAATTCTAAAACATGTGTTCTTCTTCCCCCACAAAGTAACTGCCAGCTGAAGACTGTTTAGATGCAAGAAAATATGAATTGATTCTGGCCTTTTAGAAATTCTAAACCCTGTGGCATTTCCAACAGTTCTTTTTCCTCCGCTTTAAAAGCCTACTTCTATTTTGATTATTTTTCTTTGTTACCATCAAGTTTCATAGTTAATTACAGTTAGTATCTCTTTTGACATCATTTAGGTTTATATTGAAAAATAAGTCTTCTTTCTTCTCTTCTTATCTAGCATCCAAAAAATTAGGCTATTTTGGGGCTTATTGCTCCTGAGCTTAGCTACTTTTCATGAGCTAAAAACAAATCCATTACATGTCCATCCAAAGGAGAAAACAAACATAAAAAAAAAACAACATAATCTGATATTCTTAGAAAGAATTTTTTAAATGTGTTCTAACTGAGTTTTTTAAACTTTTCTACTTATTACTCTGTATCCTGAGTTTCTGTGGTTCAATCACCTAGCACATCTTATCCATGCATTAGCATTTTTATAACACTAACCAAGATGGGTTAGACACAGGAATAATTAATAGTTTTTAGGTAACTTTGTCTAATCTTGTTTCTTAATAACTCCTCCTCCCTTACACTTAAAACCACAACTGATGGATTGTTTCTGTTATACTGATCTGCAGGACATTTTTAGGGTTGTCAGTTGATATGAGTGGTGACATCCCTGGAGACATGGGCCTGGGTTATATAAGAAAGTGATCTGCACAAGTAGGGCAAGCCAGAAAACAGCATTCCCCCATGGTTCTGCTACAGTTCCTGCCTTTAGGTTTCTGCCCTGAGCTTCTAGCCTGACTTCCCTGGATAATGATGAACTGTTACTTCTTAGTCAAATGAAGCTTTACCTTTTCTGAGTGACTTCAGTCATGATGTTTATAACAGCAACAGAAGCCTAACTAGGATGGTGGGTCAGATCACTTACTATGCAAATAGAAAGGCCTCAGTTCAAATCTCCATCACACATGTAAAAATTAGGCTTGCCTATACATGTTTGTTGCTTGTAACCTCAGTGTTGGGGACCTGAGACTGACAGATGTCAGGAACTCGTTGGTCAGTCAACTCAGGCCAAATGGTGATAATGTAGTCCAGTGAGAGACCCTGCCTTAAGGGAGTAAAGTAGAAAGCAATAGCCAAAGACACCTAACATGTCTAAGCCGCGTTGCATATTATGGGATGCATTCAGATGCAGGTATACCCATATACTCATGTGTATAATACAAACTCTATGCTTTGTTTTGCAGATTTTTGTACTAAATTTTAAAGAATGACATAACATGGATGGTAAAGGAACTCACTCATTTATTCCTCTTGCCTTTATCTACCATGAAAATATAGAATACTGAGTGTAGAGGGTGAGTTTCCTAGGGGGTTGAATCCTGAGAAATCTGGTTGCTTTAAAGCTGTTCTGATAAAACAGCTTGTCAAAGGCAACTTATACAAGGAAGAGTTTATTGTGTCTTACAGTTTCAAGAAGTACTTGACCGTCATGACAGTGGGAGGAAGGGATGGTGTTGTAGCCATAGATGAGTACTTATATACTGAGAAACAACCACAAGGTTGAGAGAGAGTTCAGTGGTAATGAAAACCTCAAAGCCCATCCCCAATGATTCATTTTGACCAAAAGGGCCATAGCTCCTAATGTTTCCAGTCCACCAACACCAGCTCACTCACATATAAGAACCTGTGAGGGCCATTCTCACTGAAACTAATACATTCTATTTTCTGGTTACCTTAGACTTGTGACCACTTCATAGTTTACAATGCATTTAGTCCAACTTCGAAAGGTCACATAGTCTTTCACAGTCTCAACAGAGCTTAAAAGTCCAAAGCTTCTTTTGTGCCTCAAGACAATCTCCTAATTGTATTCTCCTGCAAATGCAATATTGGTACAGAATATGCACTACCATTCCAAGATGAGGAGTACTAGATCAAGGCAACATGGAAACCCAGCAGGGAAAACTCTAAATCCTTTTTCTCTATGCCCAATGTTGAAAAGAGTAGATGGCTCTTGCCTTCCACTTTGCTGCCTGCAACAGATCTGCCTGCTTTTTGAACTGGTTCCAGCTCTCGCTTGACGGCAGTTGATCTCCTTGACGGTAATTCATAGTTCTGGTATTTCCAGTATATTAGGACCACACACTCAGTCCAGTCTTTGATTCATAACCTCACACAATGTCCATTCTTGGCTTCCCCAGCAACATGCCTGGCCTCGGCAGATCTGCTTAAATACGGAGGAAATTTCCACAGCTCCTTTATTCCTGTATCCTTCAAGACCCTAAAGGCGGAACCATAAGGCCTATGAAACCAGGACTCCTTCTTGAACGACAGTCCCATAAGCTTTTTTTTTGTAGTTGCTTTTCTGGCCTTTCTCTTTTACAAGTTATAGGATTATCTGGTCACCAGAGCTGCCCCCTCTGATGGCACTACTCCTGTTGATTTATTTCACAATGGGCCTCTTAATCTTTTTCAACACATGTCTCAGCTCCAGCATTAAATTTTCTGCTGTTCTTTTGCTCCACAGACTGTACATATTGTGTCTTATTTTTTCTTTTGCCATGTTTTTAGGGTGATTTGCACAAAATTATTACTAATAACCAAAGAATCCTACAAACCTCCTCTCCCCACAAATTAGTTCTAAACTTCCTACTGTGGCCTTAGGCAGACTCTGAGGACAAAAGCAAGCAAGAACACCCACATTCTTTGCCAAAATATCACAAGAAGAGTGTTTAGCCCAATCAGGAATGCTCTCCTCTGCTATCTCTTGAGTTGGAGTTCCATAGTCCGTATTGTTCTTAGTACTCTTGTCTTCTAAGCTCTTACTGAGATAACCTGTTAAACCTACTTTCCGCTTTCAACTGATTTCCTAGTCCACTGTCCCAAAATCTTTCATTTCTCCCTACCAAAACAAAACAAAACAAAACAAGTTATGGAAAGGCGTAGCACAAAAAGACACTACTTTTGAACTTCTATCTTAGTTTTTTTTTTATGACAAAGCACAGTGACTAAGATAACTTATATAAAAACTACATTTAATTGTGGGCTTACAGTTCCAGTGTCCATGGAAATAATAACAAGGCAGGGCAGTGGAGCATGAGCTGACAGTTTACATTAGTATGCTTGGGCCAAGGGAGGGGGGAGGAGAAGGGATGGAGAGAAGGAGGGAGACACACACACACACACACACACACACACACACACACACACACACACGGGGGGGGGGAGAGACAGACAAACAGAGACAGTGAGACATAATAGACAGAACAAAAGACAGAGAGACAGAGAGAGATAGTAGGAGAGAGAGAGAGAGAATCTCAAAGCCCACCCCTAGTGATACACTACCTCCAGAAAAGCCATAGCTTGCTTTCAAGCATATAAGTCAATATGGAAGAATTCTCATTCAAACCATTACAAACATCACCTTAGTTGAGCTAAAATTAAATCCATACAGATAAGCTCACCCATTACTTTAGTAGAGTTTGTTTTATAGAATAATTTTAGGCTCAAATTAAAAATGACACAAAAAGCTGGTTTCTTTCTTATCCCTGTCCCTGTCCCCATGTGACACAGCTTTTCCTACTCTCAACTTCTCATTCTGGATTGGTATGTTTGTCTGGACATTATTACATTTGTTTCCTCATATTCCAAAACACATAGTTATCTTTTACTCACTTTTGGAATTAAACGTTACATGAATTTAGACAAAAAATATGACATGGACCCACTTTTAGAATAGTGGGCAGTTTTCTTGTTCTATAATTTATTAGTGTTCTATCTATATATCCTTCTCTTTCACTAATTTTTATTTGTGGCAACCACTGATCTCTTTGATTGCTTTATTGTCTTCATAGTTGATTCCTACAGGAATATTGTTAATATAAGAATATCAAAACCATGTATGTTCAATTTAGAGTCTTACAGTCGAAAATATTTCTCATTGTCAACATTACCCAGGCCTCAAGAAGATTATTTCTTTTTAACTTTATTTTATTTGTCTGCATACACACACACACACACACACACACACACACACACACACACACACACACAATGCATGTATGATGTGATTGGACATCTGTGGGCATGTGCATATGGAGGTAAGAGAACAATTTTCTAAGAGTAAATCCACTCCTATTAGCTTTACATGTGTTTGGAGGCTAGAAACCAGTTGTCAGGTTTGTGTGAACAATAAAGAAAAAAACTGGAAAGGAAAGAAAAGAACAACTTCCTCTAGGTATGGTGGAGAAGACAGTTTGTTATTTATATGGAGGTTGTATAGCCAGAGTCAGAAACATCTGGGAGAGTCCAGATGGGCATGACTAGACTGAACTGGACCATGTGGGAGAGGGGATGGGAACTGAGGTGGGAGAAGAGGGAACAAGGTGCAGCAGCCAGGTGGACATAGATACAGAAAGGGGTGGGTACTCTACAGTGGCTGGACTATATACAGAAGAATGTTTAGGGGAAGAACATCCCTCCCTGCACCTTGGCTGGAGAAGTTTAGGGTAAGTGGTGGCTTATGCCAGACATACTCTGTAACAGATAGGGACTGCGGGATGCTGGCAGAACCTGGAAGCCAGGACTGCTTTGAAATAATAAATAGGCACCTCAGTCATTTGCCCTGGCTTTGAAACTTAACATCTCAGCCTTTTTGTTGAAATAAATGATAGGAGGCAATGCATTTGTCTGTGACTACTTTCTGCTGACATTGGGGCTTGTTGTTGGGGACCCCCAAAAATTTGGAATAAATGTTGGCCAAGCCCAGGAAGAGCAGGTTGTTTCACTAGCTGTCCATGTTCTGCAGGACCATCTGGAGCTAGGAACATTCAGGTAGTGGTTGTAGCAGTTTGCAGTCTTTAATTAATTGGAAATCTGCTGGAGCAGATATATATTAGGTACAGAAGACCAAGCAGCTTCCAAATCTATTAAAAATGACAAACTCTTACTGGCTACTTAGACAGTCACCTTAGGTTCCTCCATGGTTATAGCAGATGTCCCAGGGCAGAATCTTTACTGCTAGGCCCAGAAGATCAGACAGACGTTCCTATGGAGTAAGAACTTGAGGTGACAGGTCTACCTTGTCTAGGCAAAGTAGGACAATGAATTCCCCAGTGTCCTGCTTGTCCACATTTTAGACAGGGTCATGTCAGGAGGCAAGGTGAAGGGCAGTTTTTCACTCAGTTGTCTGCTTTGCCACAGTCAAGGGTAAGCACTTGGTGGAGCTCTTCTGCGACCCATCATATTCTTTGGAAATATCTTAAGGTGCTACCAGGAGATAGCTCTACTATCTGTTATTAAAGCTATTATTATTATTATTAGTAGTAGTAGTAGTAATATTAATTACATTTTCAATGCCATATTCATAAGATCTCTGAAGACTTTGAAGTCTATTGAGTATACCTGATTTAGTTATTTGCTTTCAGCTTAACTTTGAAAACATATACAGGAGGCTAAAGACAGCTTATGCTTGTAATTAATTATGTGATCCTTTGAATGGGAATGGCACTCCTATATTCTAGTGTGTGAACGTTTGGGCTATAGAGCATGACACTATTAATAGGGGTGGCCTCACTGAAGAAAGTGTAGCCTTGTTGGAGGACGCATGTCACTGTGTAGGCAGGGCTTTGAGATCTTCTGCTCAGTATGTTATAATCTCCTGCTGCTGCCAGTGGATCAAGATATAGAACTCAGCTTTTTCTCCAACACCATGTCTGCCTGCGTTCCACAATGTTTCCTGCCCTGATGACAATAGGTAATTGACTAAACCTCTGAACTGTAAGCCAGCCTCAGTTAAATATTTTCCTTTACAGCAGTTGCCATGGTCATGGTGTCTCTCCACAGCAATAAAACCCTAACTAAGACACATGATGACAACTAGTTCTGAATACATTTAAAAATTGATTATTTATTAAGTGACTATTAACTTGAATGTTTTAATAATTTCTAAAAGGCTATATTCAGTTAGCATCTTTTATAAAATTAGGAGTTTGCAGCTTTATCTCTGTTAGGCTACCCTTAAAAATCAATCATTTCTCTTTTTTATCAAATATAGCTTACATATAAAATATATATTGTTTCTAGAAGCTTGGTTTTGAATAATTAGCAAAGACTTCATTTAAGTGGAAATCACTAAGTTAGCTTTTATTAATCTGAATTGTTCTTTATTTCCCTGAAGTTTATCACCATATAGATTATAATGTAATATAGAGTTGCATCATATATATATGTATGTATGTATATATATATAATGTTATAGCAAATATAACCTTAAATTTATATCATCACACAAAATTCACACGAATGCAAATCTTTTGAAGACTTGTTGCTTCCTTAGTCTGAAAAGAGATTCAGTGATAATCTAAGAGTTCAGAAGGACTGAGAAGTTTTAAAATTATTGCTTTATGCCTTATAGTCATCTTAAGATGGGGAAGTCACTTAGCTTGTACTCTTTATTAGTAAACATGGCTGTTGGTCAGGTGGCTGTTATCATCAACCAAGATGAAGGCAAGGCACATGATTGCTGTTTAAAACATGACTTCCTAAGAGATCTATTTTTCAAACAAGTTGAACCCAAGTTACATATACCATATACTCTAAACTGGAGTTGAATCACATATATAGGATGTTGTAGAAAACTAAACTTCCAATGTATAGATTTTAAATATAAGCTTTTGCCATAAATTTTAAGCCATATTTTGTTATAGATTATCAAATTATTTAACCACACCCAATGAACTTAAAAACCAATTCTGAGATACAGACTGTTTATACAACAGTATTAAAATATTGTTTGACAGCAGAGCACAGATAAAGCATATAGACAGAACTTGAGAGTAGAAAGTTATAAAACTTTAGAGAAAAGGAATTTGGGATTATTTGCTTTTGCGGTGGCACAAGTTGTTAGAATCTTTGAGAATTTGGAACTCCAAGTGTGCTGTGTTTGACCAGCATGCTATATTGAGGCCAAGTTGTTTTTGGTAAGGCATTACGAAAATCTCTGAGTCTGAAAAAGAAATTGAATCCAAGGAGAAAAGGAGGAAGGGTCACAAAAAGAACTTTGCCATAGGGGGGGTTAGTTCGTTAAGAGATAGAGAACAGTGTATCCACAAGGGACCAGGAGGAACAAGCAGGAATTTCAACCTAGGGAAGGTTTCATTATCACAGAAACCAGGAGGACAGCTAGAAGCTGCAGAACTTAGAAGGCAGCTGCTAGGAGGAGGAAAAAAAACTCACTAGGAGAGTTAGAGCAGATAGCTCCAAGGGAAGGAAAGCAAGAAAAGGGTCGCAGACCCAGGAGAATGTGGACAACTCTTAGAGGGATGTGAAGAAGTTTCAGGAAGAAGCCCAGAGGAGCCATGCAGAAGCAGAGGGGGTAAGAGTCCTAGTAACAAGAATTTCAATCCAGACCATCCCCAAGCAGATTGAGAGGCATGCCAGAGAGAAACGTCCGAAATCTCAGAGGAGAGACACCCCTTTCCACCTGATGGGGGCCCATTAGGGCAGGAGGAAGCTCCCTGGCACACCAGTATGCCACTCATAGTAAAAGCAACCAAAGCAGAGTGCTCCATAGTGAAACCCAGCAGATAAGGGGTCAGAGCAGGTAAGGAGAAAAGGGCTGAAGAAGTGAAAGTGTCTTAGCAAATAGAAATGTCTAGGTATGCTCTTGGGCAGCATTTTAATGTTGACATGCAGGTTTATGTACCTGGCCTTCTGATGCCTTCTTCATCCCGTTACTAACAGAATGGCTACTTTGGAAGCCACAGCGTCTTCAACTTATTAGGGTTCATCCTTGGAAGAACAATTTTTTTCAAGACTTCTATTGCAAGTTGTTAAAGAACTCTTTGCTTCTAACTTATTCATAACAGATGCTTTTTTTCCAGCCACTAATTTCTGATCCTCTTAGATCTACTTTAGCCATTTTAATAGTTAAGTACTTCAAAAAATAATTAAGCACTTTTCCAAAAGCACATTTTCCGAAATACTGAATAATTCTTTCTGTTTTCCTTGGGAAATTGCCAGCCTGGGTTTGCTTGTTTGTGTGTTTGCTTTCTGGACCAAGAAAAATATATTAATTTATTTTAAAATGTAGCTGTAGCCATAGGTTATTGGGTACTTTAAATTCTGACTTCCTGTCTAAATATTGTGAAATATATGCTCCCCAATTGTTCCTTTGTTATTTTAATAAAGCAGCTTACAGCCAATATATGAGTAGGGGAGAGACTAGGGTAGGACTTCCTGTCATCCAAGGGCAGAGGAGTTAGGAGAGGAAGCAAAGAATATGACCATGAGTAGAGATCCAAGGAATATCAAGAGGAAGGAGCTACAGCCGAAGAAAGTACAAAGTGCTCAGGCGCATACAGGCAGCACTTACCAGACACATGGATCACATGAAAATGTTGGAAGTGTTGTCACAATTCATTGTGCATGTGTATGAAATTCTTAAAGAATAACTAAAAAAATAGAAAAACAAAATATATTTTAAATATGTTTAACAATTCAACAAAATATAAGTGGCATAAAACCTGCTTTTATTCAGGACAAAAGTAAAAATATTAGTATCTCTTATAATAAAAAAAAAGAATGCATTACTCACAGGTAGGTATACATGTTCTATGAAAATGCACATTACCTCCACCTTTTCTGTGTATCTAGTGCATTTCTAACAAAATTTTCAATAATTATTTTCACAAAAGCTGAGCAAATTGTTACATGGAAAAGAGAGACCTTGAACTGTGTTGCATGTATTGAATAAACTGTAGATGAGAAATGATACATACACAAAAGAGTTATTTGACACATACTTATCTGAAGATATGTTTTAAGCCAGGTAGCAATGTGTCAAGTACTTAAAATAAATCAATGAACAAAGTTAATGAAGACTCCTAATATCAGAGAAACTGCATTTCGCCTGGAAAAAATGTAGGCTAATAATTACAGTACTTGTGTACATTTGGCCAAGCAATATGAACTTTTAGGGACAAAATAATATATGTGTGAAAAATAGGTAAGTGTTAGTGGAACAATGCAATTTTAATTAGCAATGTAAAAACAGTTATTTGCTCAAACAGTTAGACAAGATATTCATTCATATTATAAATAAATTCTTGGTGAATTAAAGTTTTAAATGAGAAAGTCACATTTTACATTTTTCAAAATATTATCCTTATAGAATTTATAAACATCAGATTAGATATATTATTTATATAAGTGTTTACAAACAACAAAAAAGAAAAATACTGATCCATTTTGTATACAAAACCAAATTGCCCATGATGCCAAGATATACAGAAAATGAACAAGATAAAAATGCTAACTATTGACTTTGAGCAGATATTGCTATAACAAATGCACAGTAGATATCCCAAATATATACAGAAGCTCAGAAAGCAGTAAGAAAGAGAGAAGCATTCCAGTAGAAGAGACAGAGGGTATTAACATTTCATTGCCAGGAGCATCCAAATGGCTAATAAACAGTTCAGCAGATGTTCCTTTTTATAGCAACCCATAAAATGCAAATTAAAACAATAAGGCATTAGTTTATACCCATCAGATTGACAAAAAATTAAAAATCTGACAATAACAAATGTCACTGAGAGTGCCTGACGGAAAGAGTCCTCATCATAAGCTGGAAATTTTGTGCATTCTTGCTTTCATTTCACGAGCAATCTGACAGATGGGAAATGGGAGAAGAAAAGAAATTACTGTATGATTTTACCTCAACATAAGGTTCACTTTCTGGGTTTGCATCTTTGAGAAATTTGTGTGGAAATATGCAATAAGACATTAAATTGGAGTGAATAAATGATAAGTGTTTAAACATCAATGGGTAGAAGGAAAGACAAACACTATGTCTACAACACAATACTGAACCCTAGCTAGTGAATCAAAGCTTCATTTGAGCAACAATGATAAACTACCAGTAAAAACTCTTAACTAGTGCAGAACAATTTACTGCATAAAATGATACAATTATTCAAAATTTGAGCATGAAAATGATATGTATTTTTATGAATGCATGTGTTTCCATTAATAATACAAACACATAAACATAGGCAACAACATAGTATTTCTATGATATACAAGGCAAAGAGGAGAGCTGACAGAAGCCACCTATGTATATAGCTTGTATATAATGTGGTTATTTATTAAATTTCTTAACAAAAAAAAGCACCTTAGCAAAGGCAGCCTGTCCTTTCCTTATGATACAAAATGTTCTTTCCTTTGGAATGTAGTCAGCGCTTTTTACCCACATGGAAGAATGCACTCCTAGTTCTCTATCTTAATAGGGTCTCACTAAAGTAGATTAAGCTGGTCTGGAACATACTGTTTATCCCAGGTTGGCACAAGACTCATAATCCTTATAGCTCAATTGCAAGCATTGGGATTAAAGATGTGCTGCAATAACTGCTTAGCTTCTATTAAGTGGGTGGTCTCAGTGCAGGGGCTGTGACTCTCAGCACTGGTTTACCATGATAAGGTCATGGATCTCATTTCCAAGATCATAAAACAAACAAACAAACAAACAAACAAACCCAAACCCAAACCCTTGTCCTCCACCCACATAACGACAGCATGTTCCTCTCCAGCACTAGGTCAGTCATTAGCTGAAGAACCAGATGTCAACTCGTAGCTTAGCAATTTTCTCTTCTGACTCTCTTCTTTTGCTCATGGATCTTTTTGTTTCTTTGCTGTTTATTTTTTGGATTTGGTTTTGGTTTGGGTTTGTTGAGACAGGGTTTCTCTATGTAGCCTTGGCTGACTTGGACTTACTTTTTAGACCAGGCTGGCCTCAAATTCACAGCGATTTGCCTGCCTCTGTCCCCCAAGTGCTGGGAGTAAAGGTGTGCGCCACCACACCTGGCTTGCTTATTGACCTTTTAAAAAAATCTATTATTATTATGTTTCTTTTTTTAACATATACATTTATATTATTACACATGGGTAAAATAAACTACATACAGCAGGAAGAACCACAAGACAATCAGGAATTATATAAATGTTACATTCATAGTGATTTGGCTATTTGTATTTGGCCAAACTTGAAGTAAATATCTTTCCTATCTTGTTGGGTCTAAATATCTGAATCGAGATTAATATCTATCTTATATCATCTCTATTAACTTAAAGCATCTATTTTGATCTAAAAATATCTTAACCCCTAACCTACTAAGTTGAATTGACAGACTAAACTATCTGGTCTTCAAACCCATCAGAGACTTAAGAAGAGATAAAACTTAAATACTTGAGAGAATCTGGAGTTCAGGTTAGCAGATGGGGACAATTTACTGCCAGAACAGTCACCCAATACTCTCTATAACATTAGAGCATCATCTTTAGCCTTCTGGCTCAATATCTCTAACAGACATATTTGCAAGGCAGAAGCTATTGAGAACTTGCTTACCCTGTCTTGACAGAGTTTGCCTGCATCTAAACTTGCCCATTTTTAGGCAGAATTCTGTCTGTGACAGAAATGAGGACATTTTGCCCATTGGCTGGTCTGCCACCTTTGAAGCCAACTCGATAAGGAGATCCTTTTTGATACTTGTCCTCTTCTTTGAGGCAGGCTCAGTGTTGCCAGGAGTCTTGTAAAAGACTCTTTAGAATAATAGAAACATCTTTAAATGTCATATTCCTTAGGTCTCTGAGGTTTTTGAAGACCTTATTTAACTATTTTACATCATATATCTATAGAAACATAGCTATCTATTAGACCTAGAATATATATTCTTTTGATAAAATTAGACTAGCTTGGACGTGAGCATGATTTGCATAGATATACAAAATTCAATACCATTGAATTAAAAAATAACCTTATTTGTGAGTAACAGTTAGGGCCTTGAGATAGCGAGTAGATTCAATAATCTCCCTTTTGTTCTATCCTCACTCTATATATTTTAATTAATAAATTTATTAATTCATTCATATTACATTTCCATTGTTATCCCATCTCTTCTATCCTCCCATTCCTCCCTCCCTCCCACTTTCACCCTGTTCACCTCCCCTATGACTGTGACTGAGGGAGACTTTCTCCCCCTGTATATGATCATAAGGTATCAAGTCTCTTCTTGGTAGCCTGCTATCCTTCCTCTGAGTGCCACCAGGCCTCCCCATCAAGAGGATGTGGTTAAACATGGGCCACCAGAGTTTAGGTGAAAGTCAGTCCCCACTCTTCACTCATCTGTGGAGAGTGTCCTGTCCACTGGCTAGATCTGTGTAGGAATTCAATGTTTACTGCAAGTATTGTACTTGGTTGTGCCATAGTTTGAGCAGAACCCCTGGGCCCAGATCTCCTATCATAATGTTCTACTTATAGGTTTCTAGGACCCTCTGGATCCTTCTATTTCCCTATTGTCCCATAGTTCTCTTACCTAGAGTCCGAATAGGATGTCCTCACATCTATCCCACTTTCCTGGTAGGTGAAGACTTTCATGGGACATGGCCCTTGGGCTAGTGCCTAGTTATAAGTGCTCACTTTATATTTTTATATACCCTTTCTTTCTCTTCAGCTCCCATCTCCTTACCTACAAAAGAAAGACTGAGTGAGGTAACTTGGGCCCAGAGAGAAACACATGGCATGTTCTCACTAATAAGCTGATGTTAACCACTTAATCCAGGTTAACCACATTACAACACAGTGACTGATTAGCCAACCAAGGTACATGTGGGACGTGGACATAGAACTCTTGCTCAGACCTCCTGCTCAGTGTAGTAGATAGGCAACACAGTCTCTGTGTGGGTCCCACAATCTGTGAGGTAGGCACTACTGGTGACATGAATTCAGGCCTCTTAATGTTGTTCACTTCTACCATGGCCAGGTGGCCTTGCCAGGCCACAGAGGAAAAGATTTCAGGTAGCACAGAGGACTCTGGATAAGCAGAGGTCAAATGTTAGGGGAGGAGGGCTCCCCTTGCTAAGGGCTAGGAGAGGGAGGGAAAGGGCATGTGGGAGGGAATGGATAGGGAAAGTATGAGGGAGGGGGTGGGATCAGGAGGTGCTGAGGGAGGGGCCTTCAATCAGAATGTATAAGACTCAAACTGCAGAACATGCAGGTAACCAATATTGCTAATCCCACTACATGGGAATAGCTCTGAGACTGGCTGAGATACAAAGGTTTATGCATAAACAAGGCTTCATTTGGTCACAGATTCTCTGTGACTTATAGTTAGAGACCATTCTTAGTAAGGCATGAAGGAAGATTTGTAGGTTGCTTACTTCTGTTCATACAATGAGCAGAGAACCAGCCTCAAAGTTGCTCTGTACATCCTGCACACCTCATACCATCACAACGTTAGAACTGTGTAACGGTTGTGAGAAATTATGTCTTCAGAAAAAAAGAACTGGACACTGACCCTGGATCAGACCCGGCAGGATTCATTCCTCTCAGCTAACTGGATGTTGATATCTTGCACCCTCCATGTTCCAGCCCCAGGTGCCTCAGTTGCTGTTACCATCCAAACAAGATAGCGTTGTAGAAAGCTTCAGACCCCAATTGGTCCAGTAGTTCAGACTGTCCCACACAAAACTCCTATCAAGCCTGGAATTTCACATCTTTTGAAAAACAGACCATAAATGCTATCCCTGGCTTACTTAACCATTTTTCCAAATTTGCAGGGGCTTCAAGGAACTATTCACCCTAAATCAACCCGAGGAAACCTTAAGAGAATGATGTCCCATTTTCCCTAAGGGCAGTTGGATAGGTGTCCATTTACTCTCTTGGGCTACTGATGCTTATTTTCATTGGGAGTTGGTTATAAGTATTATTGGTATTTTATAAAGAGGAAACTAGGTTTGACTCAGGGACGTATCTTTTACCTTTGTCTTTCTTTTGTAAGTAAGGAGATAGGTGTTCATGGATCTTAATGACCTCAAACTGGCTTCTTTTGTTTCTACTTGGTTTTCTTCAGAGCAGGGTTAGACGGCTTTGGGATGACCGGCAGCTATCAAGTACATGGCTGTAGGCAAGCATTTTCAGAAACTGACAACTGTGTCATGACATCCCTAAATAAGATTATATAAATATATTTATTTCATAATCAGACAGTAATAGAAACTAGAGGATTCAGTATAAGAATGAAATTTGTTCCAGAATTTTACTTAATGTGAGGATTGACTATGTAAAAGCAAGATTAAAAAAAAAAACAAGTTATTTCTCATTCGACATGAAAAAAATGTGAAGTGAAAAAGAAAAACTAAAATTTTGCATATATAAATTAATATATGGATACTTATCAAAATTATGTTTTACTTGGAATACATTGAAATCTTGATTATAGTGATTTTTATTCTTTAAAAACTCTGGGCATGACTTAGGAACTGGGCCAATGAACCTCCACCAATTCTTATGTAAGTGGCCATACAGAAATAGAAAACCCCTTAGTATTGGCATGAATTCTTTCTGTTTGTGTTGAAGAAAAATGTTTAATATATGGGTGGGTTATAATGTTACCTGTGAATCTAATGAAAAATTTCAATTAAAAGAGCAATTACAACTATTTTAATAATGTAAGAAAAATACAAAACAGCATATGCTTGTGAAAAGTTAATCATATAGATACTTGGTGTCTATCTGGCTAACTCAGGGAATCTAGTTTTCCATGTTTAATATTGAAAGCAACAAGAATAGGCATTAATTCTGGGATCCAAGATAAACAAAAATAGGAGTAGACAAAATTTTTTGATGTACAATGCTTACTCTTTTGAGGCTCAGCAACTTCAGCCCATTGTGTTTATATATAGTGAAAGAGAAAAATAACTGAGGAAACAGAAGAAAGTGATAGATGGTGAAGAATTGAGTTTTCTATATCTGTTGAGATAAGCAATATACTTGGCCCCAGCCTATCCACTCCCCTTTCTTCACGTAAATATCCAGCCCTTAATCAAAAACCTGGAAATCACTTTTTATTTCTGTGTTTGAGAGTCTTCCACTGTGACATCAGGTCATATAATTAATGTTAACTACCTTACTTTTAAGTTTGAATTTATTTCAAAGTTCAGGAGAAGAATGAAATACTTTCATTTCTAAATGCCATCCTAAAGAAATGGAAGGCATTTCCTTAGTACCGCAGCACTACGCTGTATTTGACACTGGCCAGCGTGTAAGCATCCCGAAGGCACTGATTAATTTACTGATAGTTCTAATAAGGAGGAGTTTCCATGATCACCACTGTTTACCAGCACTGACCAGAAGCCAGAAACAGGTAATAATTTTTGCTAATGTTTATTCAACTAGAACACAGTCTGCCGTTAATGTCAGCTAAAACATTTCCACCAACCTGATGTTCTTACATCAGTCGTTAGAGGGTGATGAGGTTAGGGAGAGTCATCCTGGTCTATATTCCTAAGTACAGATTCTATTGTTAGTGGCTGCCTTGCTCTGAGTCCTGACACTCAGAAAGTAAGTAGCTGATTTTCTAATATACTTAACTAAATTTTATATGTATTTTAATAGTAAGGTAATACTTTTATCTGATAGTTCTGTGGTCAGATGCCTCAAATAAGTGATGCCAGTCTACAACCTGAGTAGACCTTTATCTGTCAGGTGCTATTTACATGTTGATCATGTGAGAGGTCTGTCAATTTGTCACATAAATGCTCAAAGATGCCTACAAATGCAGTTGGCACTTTTGTTACAGAAGATGAGTACTGTTCCACATTATCCTTCACAATAATGACTACAGTGGAAGAGCAACAGTTTGGTAAGTGAAAGCTTTACTAATGGAACCCAAATATACTATTCACAGTGCACTGCACACTTAGTAAAAAAAAAAAACACATCTATTAAATATTTTCATATTTTGACAAGAGATTTTTTTAAATTGGAATTAGAGCTAAATTCATCAGCAAGGGGAAAAAGATGCAATTACAAATACGGAATGAAGACACTGGAATGTAATCACAACCAGCTACTGTTCAATAAGCAGCAATTTGGGGTATATTTTGGTTTGCATTATAAGTGTCTGGCATGGGTTTCTCATTGACTATCGACAGCTATCTTGTGTGTAAAGAAGGCCTGACTATGCTTCTGATGTATGAAGCAGATGTATGATGTATGTGTTAAGCTCTTTGACCAAGGTCACTGAGATGGCCAATGACTACATTGGTAACTTGGAGACCTCGGATTGAAAAACAGTACTTTTAGTATCACTTCCATATTAAAAAGACTTTTTCTCTCTTACAAAAATGTTAACCCTATGAGTTAAAAATAAACTATTTCAAAATACCATTTTATATATTCCTCTATATTGAATATAAAACTTTTAAAAATATGCCTTCATTTTGATTGTGACTTCATTTTGACATGTATTCTACAGCTGAATTCTATCACCTCATTTTTATGTTTGTTTTTCTTTTCCTTCAGTGCTAGGGGTCAAACCCAGAGCTACATATATGTTAGCCAATGCTCTAATGTCTGACTATATTCCATGAATCCTCTAGTTGCATCCAGTGTCATATGGCACAGTGTTTTTTTGTTTCCTATCATAAATGCATTTTATATGCAAAGTTGAAATGCAATGAAATAAAAAAAATACCAGTGGTTTAAAATAGTCTCAGGGCAAACCATTTTAAAGTATGACTTCTCAACCTTTCCTACTATAAGTCCATAGTCCTAAAATCAAACACCCTCTCTATACATGTCTGTTTTATTTTCTCTTTTCTGTGATTTTTTATGTATCCTTCATGTTAATATATACCTAAGACTCTATTTTAGTGTGGATTACAGAGCCTAAATATTGCACAATTTTCTCATGTTATATAAAAATGGTGGTATAAAGTTTATGATAAAGTGTATAATAGGAATACCTTCCTTGTAGAAAGATTTTTAAATGATATAAATATTTCTTAGTTAAACTAGACAAAGCTCTTTAAGTTCTGTTAAATATAAAGCTTTTTTTTTTTTGTAAATCCAATGGGCAATGAATTCTTTGTCTTCAGAGAACAAAACTGCCCTCACTGTTAATGTAAAAGGAGAGTTTCAAGACAAGGGTTCAAGCCTCTTCCATATGTAGAGAAAAAAAGTTCCAAAGTTCAAATTATATACCTTATATTTGAATGGTTCTGATCAGAACTTGGATTTTCATTGTTTAAATAATGCCTTTTTTTTTCTGTTGAAATAATCTTCTGTGGATGCAATCCTCTTCATTAATTATGTTTGAGAAATATCAAGGGGCTGGGAATGTTGAACCTATGTATACATATGTGGCTTGGGTAGTAGTCAATGGCTTTAAATTGACCATTTTTCATCAGCATAATTTTCTTAAAATATTATATGAAGATGTTATGTTCAATATGATTCAATGAATTATTATCACATGTGTAGTCACCAAAATTGATAAAAACAGGCTTTTTCACTATGTGATTTTATACAATTCTATCTTACAGTCCTCTACAGATATTATTGTGCTTAACCAAAAGGCTCTATGAAGTCTACATTGCATTTTCAGTTGTACTATATTCCTTAAGGTGTTCTTTTTTATTTTAACATCTTCTTCCAACATATGAAGAAATTTAATCATAAAAACCTACAGGATGGTGAAAGGAAATTTTCCAAATGAGATTTTATACCTACGTTTTCATTTAAGGTTGTCACAGTAATATAGAAATGTGATCACCTAGAACCGTTGGTTTCTTTGTGAATATGGTCTATTATGTGCCACAAACCAAATCAAAAATTGTTCTTGGAACAAATGTTACTTCATGTGGAAATTGTTAGTACAGATCTCTGTCTTTGAAACTGTAACTGAGTCTTTGCTTTTGTCATAATTATCTATCTTCCTTATGCACATTTCACGAGGGTATTGCAGTTTATTACTCGAGGGACCTCTTTACCCTCTAATCTCTTCTCAGAGGTCATAATGATAATTGCGTGTCCTTCTTGCTCATACATAATAAACGAACTGCAGAGGTGGGTTACTGAAGTCTTATACTTACCTCTTTTGCCACTTTTCCAGATGATGTAGAGTGGACAGAAATTTAATATGCAAATGTTTTCTTCCTCTCTGAGTGGCCCAGTTGTAAATTTAGATTGTATATGCATACAAGGGACTTTGCTGGGATAATTAGTAGGCTAGGATTAGATTCTAGGCCTTTTCTTGAAATTAACTTTATCTGAGAACTTGGTGAAGGGTTTTTCCAGTAATTAATTTATTTTATTCATTTTACAATCTAATTGAAGCTCCTCCTCACTCCTCTCCTTCTAGTCTTACCTTTGTACCCCTCCTCCGACTTCCCTCTCCTGTTCTTCTCAGAAAAAGGGAGGCCCACCCATGCATACCAACCTGCCCTAATACATCAGCTAGCCATAGGACTAAGCATATTCTCTCCCACTGAGATTAGATAAGGCAGCCCTGCTGTATGAAAGGGATCCAAAGGCAGGCCAGGTACTCTGAAACAAATTTCATTCCAGTTGTTAGATGACGCACATGAAGAAAAAGCCTCAGATTTGCTACATATATGAAGGGGAGCTAGATCCAGCCCAGGAATGCTCTTAGGTTGGTGGTTCAGTCCTTGTGAGCCCCATAAACCCTGGTTAATTTACTCTGTAGGTCCCCTTGTGGTGTCCTTGATCCCTCTCGCTCCCTCAGTCCTTTCTCCAACTCTTCCTAAGGACTCCCTGAGCTCTGCCTATGGTTTCACTGTGGATCGCTGCATCTGTTTCCACCAGCTGCTGGATTAAGCTTCTGAGAAGACAGTCATGCTAGATTCGTGTCTGCAAGCATAGCAGAGTATCATGAATAGTGTCAGGGGTTGGATCTCTCCCATGGGGTAGGACAGTAGGGCAAGTCATTGGTTGTCCATTCCCTTGATCTCTGGTCCATCTTTATCCTTCCATGTCTTGTAGGCAGGACAAACTTTGGGTCAAAAAGGTTTTATGGGTAGCTTGCAGCCCCCCTCCCTCCACTGGAATTCTGCCTGGCTACAGGAAGATGCCTCTTCAGGATTTGTATCCTCTGATTCAAGGAGCTTCAACTAGTGTCACCCTCATAGACTCCTGGTAGCCACCTCTGGAGATTCGTCTTCTTCCAGATCTCTCCCCTCTCCTCCACACTTGATCTCCACTCCTGTTCCCTCTCCATCCCCTTTGCAATCTAGTTCTCTCCCTCCATCTACCTCAGATGTCTATTTCTTTTCCCTCTCTGGACCCTCCTTGCTACCTAGCTTCTTTGGATTGTCTGTGGATTGTTGTATTTTACAGTTTACAATATGGCTAAACTCCATTTATAAGTGAGTACATACCATGTGTGCCTTTCTGGGTCTGAGTTACTGTGAGTTCCTTTCTCCTAGGGGCTGGGCTGAGAATCTGGTCACAGAGTTTTCATCAGCCTTCTGGAGGCTGGCTGAAGAAGGCTCCTTCCTGGGAACCAGTCATGAAGAAGGCCTTCTGGGCAGGGAGGGAGCACAGGACAGCTGTGCTCAGCCAGGTTGAGACAATAAAAATCTGTATCCCTTCCAGATGGGGGAGGGAACCTCTGGCTACTGAAAGGCCAGACCACTCTTGATGAAAATAAAAACAGTCAAGAGTCAAAGAGCTAGATTTTAATTCACTAAGCTTAATGATAAAAGAAAGACAAGGACAGAAAGTTATGGGGGAGAAATGAGGAGTGTGCTGCCAAACCCTCCAGCCCCTGGGTTTTTAGACTAAGTGTACTTGAATATCAGGAGACACTCCCAGGACACTTCCTGGGGCTTGTCTCCAGGGTACCTTTGATATGTTTTTCTTCAAAGATCCAGCTTTTGACACCTTTTGTGTGGGTTAGGGTCTACAAGGAACTATCTTTCTAACACACTTGGGTTTGGTGGGTTGTTATCAGCAGGGGGCTCAGCTCATCTATGTCCAAACACAAAGCTTACCCAGAGGGAGCTTCTCCTCTGCCTGCAGACAAAGGCCCACAAGTTACCTCACTCAGGATGGTATTTCTCTAGTTCCATCCATTTGCTTGCAAATTACATTATTTCCCTGATTTTAATAGATTAGTAATATCTATTGTAAATGTACCACATTTTCTTTATACATCCTTCTAAAGAACATCTAGGTTGTTTCCAGTTTCTGGCTATTATGAATAAAGCTGCTATGAACATAGCTGAGAAAGTGTCTATGTAGTATGATGAAGCATCTTTTAGGTGTTTGTCCAGCAGTGGTATAGTTAGGTCTTGAGGTAGAGCTATTCACATATTTTTGAGAAAGCTCCAGTTTGATTTCCAAACTGGTTGTGCAAGTTTCCACTCCCACAAGGAATGGAGGAGTGTTACCCTTTCTCAACATACTTGAGTTTTTGATCTTGGACATTCAGATAGGTGTTAAGATGGAATATCAGTGTCGCTTTGAGTTGCATTTCACTAATAAGTAGGGAAAATGAGCATTTCCTTAGGTGTTTCTCAGCCATTCAATATTCCTCTGTTGAGAATTCTGTTTAGTTCTGTACTTCATTTTTAATTGGTTTATTTGTGTTGTTGCTACTTAATTTCTTGAGTTCTTTGCATATTTTGGGTATTTTCCCTCTGTTGGATGTAGAGTGGGTAAAGATCTAACCCTTTGGAAATTTTTCCTGTCACAATCCTAGACTCAATGCTAGAGCCTAGATTCAAATGTACATATTTTCTTCCTGGGATATCATTTCTTACTGTGGATTATTCCCCTTCCTGTGCACTTCATTCATCTACCTTTGTCCTCTGAGTGCTAGGTCTTTACCTTTGTCAAGCTGGTTTGCCTCAAGAATGGTCCTTCCTAAGGGAGAGTCCCCTTTCTGCATCAGTCAGTCTACCCTGCTTTTCCTTATGGCTACCATTCACCAAATAGAGAAACTCTGGTTAGAGTCAGTCCTCCTTTTAGAGTCTTCTAAACCCAATGACTGGTGCAAGCAACATCATAAAGCCCTGGATCCATAGTCACATTTCTCATAAATGTCATAGCCATCCTGCTCCAAAATACAGTCAGGCAGAAGTCAGGCTATAGCATCAGAAGAGTCCAGGACCTCCCTCTCATTGCTACTGTGTCCTTTATTCTCTCCTGGATGCTCATTCCCAGTCATTTCTGAGTACTGAATCTGGGTCACCTCTGAGTCATCTTCCTGGGGAATCTGTCCTGGAGATAGCCCCTTCTCACATAGAAATACTAAACACGTCTCTGCTAAGGGACTGTTCTCACCCACAGAGCAACTAAAACTCACATAGCTTCCTATAAGCACAAAGTTATTTGTTACATTTATTTATTAATTTTAAATTTTGACAAAAGTATGCCATGCAAAATCAAACTTATTAACAATTGATGAGTGGCTGAAATGTTATTAACTCTGTATGCATTTTATGGCAGATTACTGGCAATTTTCTACCTTAAACAACCAATGTTCATGACCTTTACTTTCCCTCCTTCAAGCCTAGTAACCACCATATTGCTTAATACCTTTATATTTGATTACTTTGGATTCCTCATGTAAGTAGAACGATATTTATCTTTCAGTGACTCTAATTTTGTATGTATAATCATCTCATGCTTACCACTACTATATTAAATGAAAGGACTTCTGTTTCTTTTACAGCAGAATGGTATTGCATTTCAGGTGTCTATCATATGAAGCATATCCACCTATGTGTATCGACATTTATGCTGTTTCCTCTCCATATTTGTCTCCAAGACTCCAAATATGTCTCCAAGATCATGTTCCCAACAATTTCAAATAAAACTCTGAAATGCAGTTTATATTGAATTGCTTTGTTCACTTATGAACTTCATATGTGTGTATTAATGTCCATGTTGAGCAACTGAAAATTATTAGAATAAATTTACTTGGTGGCATTGAAAAAACCAAAAACCTACAAGATGGAATTCCTGTTCCTTTATCTTCTCAGAGATTTAAACATGAGGCTATAAGAAGCCATATTCAGTAGAGACAAACTTATTCAGTTTAGCATTTCTCAGAAAGATCTTACATAGATTACTTTTATCTAAAATAATTTGAAATATTCTATTTTCAATGAAAAAATCACATAATAAGGTATTGTAGTATATCTTTTCTCACACACACACATATATATAATATATATACAGAAACATTCAGAAAGAATATATGTATACATACATACATGTATATATAGCATAGCAGTAAGATAAAAAACAGCTATTTTAATTATCCTAGTAACATTAAATAGAATATATATGTGTATGTGAATATATATATATATATATATATATATATATATATATATATATATATATCAATCATACCAATAAAATAAGAAAAACTTTTTATTTAAATATCCTAGTAACATTTAGAAAGAATATCACATTATTTCTGAGGGTTACATCTTATTACTTGGATGTTAGTAATTTGAACAAAGCAACAGGAGCACAGATCACCATAGTTACTGAAGTTGAAAGATACCTGTGAATATCTCACCAGAAATAAGTTAGTGGCATTTCTCTTTCCCTGTATTTAATTGCTGATCAGGCAAAAGTTTGAACTTCTCAAAATGCTGCTCTATGCAACATCTGTGCAATCTTTCACTTTAATTAAATTATCTCTAAAAAAGCGTCCTTAGAAAAAAATCACATATAGCCCACTTGAGGATTTTCTATAGATTAGTTCACTGTGATGAACAGTGTGCTCATGTATTCACTTGCTTCTTATCTAGTTGTATGTTGTAAAAATTTATCCATACACAGAAAAATTATGTAAAAAGACCAGTGTGTGCTGAAAAACAAAACTTTTATTATCTTACATTTGTCCTATATGTTGGAAGGTGGTTGCTGTTTTACTCACCAAATTTTGACTGCACCATTTTTATATTTATCCACTCAGAGATTTCGGAAAAGATAAGCAACAGCAGGAAACCTTACTACTGTTTTGTCTTTCTTTGCATGATTCAAGAGCCTGCCTTACAGTGATATAGCATGGTCTGGTGTTTTGTATTTGATTGTTAATTATATTGTTGCCCAAAGTCTGTTTGTTGTCTTTTATGAGCAGACTGTCCAGTACCTGAAATGAAACTTGTGAACCTTGCCTCTAAATAATCTCTGTTTGGATGAATAAATGTCTACACCTTGATGGGGAAGAAGTGCGTTCAGCAGGGCCAAGGTTCTAGGGCTTGGAGGATAGCAGGATCACGGGAGAGAGACAAGAGTGAGGTAGAGGAGAGGTGAAGAGGAAACAGAGCTGCCATGGGTGAGCACATGGCTGCAGGAGCCCACTTTGGGGATTGGTGATGAAATTAGATCAAATGAGAAACATGTACAAGAATTTATGGGATATTAAACAGGGAGTAGGTCAAGTAGGAATTATTAGAGTAATTGTCATGGGATGTGTGATTGGGAGGTAGAAGATAGCTTGCAGGGTAGTTTCTGCCCAGCCCCAGAATATAAGGCTGATTAAAAACCTAACAGGTATCTTTGTCTTTTATTGATCTGGCACTGAGTTAAATAATTAACTGCTGCAATAAAGACGTGTGATTAATAGTAAATATCAATAGCCAATTTTTCTCCAACATGCAGAGTTACTGATGGGCATAGTCTCTCTTAATGCTCTCCCAGTGTCTGTTCCCTTAGGATGGATGATAAATCTGTTATAACTAGAAACCACTGTCTAATGTTGTGCCTAAGCCCAAAAGTTTCAAAGAGGAAGACTGAGTTACTAAAAAAAATCTGTCTTGTTGTGGCATGTGAGAGCATTCAAAATATCACTACATGCAAGGAGGGAGCAAACTCTCTAGCCCTTGATTATGGTGTTGCCCTGGTAGTATTCTGTGCATTTCCATATTCACATCAATCTTAGTTCAAATTTGAAAGTAGCATTGGGACCTCAAAGGTATGTATAGACTACCCTGTTGCTTCTGTTTCTATATTCACCATTTCCCCCATAAAAAAAGGTTTCTTGTGTAATATGGATAGATTTAGCAATGGAGCTGTGTTCCTGGATGGAAAGCTTGAGCACTGAAAAAACTCCTTCACTTTCAGCACATGCTCAGTGTATGTCTATGAAATGCCTTCCCATATGTGCTCTAGGCATCTCCATTGGATATCTTTCCATATATGCTCAGTGCACCTCTGAGGAATGCCACATTCTAAGAAGAAAGATGCTTAGAGAATATAATTCACATCTAGTACTTTCTACTGACTGGAAATTAAATTGTTTTAAATAAAATTGTGTAACTAAAATTTTTTAAAATCTTTTCATTCTTAAATAATATGACAGGGTTGTGATATATATATATATATATATATATATATATATATATATATACATACATATACATATATATGAAATACATTAAATATATCATTTTGATTTAATCAAATATTGGTGGTTCCAATATGAGGGAAGGTTAATTTTATTAAGGAGCTAGAAGATAGAACCTGTCTGAATTTGGCTTAAGCAAGTGGATTACAGGTGACTTGATTTTGTCTCAGTCCCTCCAACATAGTCACAGAACTTGGCACTATAAATGATACAGTATGGGGGATTTCAAGAAAGTTTTCACTTTTGCTTAAGTTGTCTTTCTGATTTAACTGCCTTCAGCCTCTTAAGTTGATAAAAATAATAACAACATTAATATCTAACTTAAGTTTCATCTTGTTAAGAGAGCCCCCTATAACTGCTAGTGAGCTGATGCTTAGAAACTGTGCCCATGATTATAATTATCATGAAAGTTTCCATGGCAAGGAAAAGGAGTTATTAAAAATAATGACCATGCTAACAAATACTAGTTGAATATTTGTCATATGCTTAGTGTTTTGTCTTACTGTAAATGAAAACTCATTAATCTTGTTGGAAAACAATGCTTATAGCATAAAATTGTCAGCAAGGAAATAAATGCATAGGCATGAAATAAGCCTCACTAATGAAAGACCTGGTAAGACTTGATGCAGCACTTAATTCACCATCATAACTATGCTTACTGACTGCTACTTCCTTACAATATTGAGGGTGCTCTATGGCATCTATCAACATCTTCCTTGAGTACAAGGAGAGTTTCAGACAAACTTCACGTAAGTCTCATCACAGAATTAACATTCCACAGAAGTATTAAAGACATGAATATTTAATCCAAAATCATAAATTTCCAGAATAATTAGACCACTTCTTCTGCCTAATCAGACATTTATTTAACTTCAGGAGTATAATGAGAATAATGTTCACAGAAATGTAACTTCATGAATCCTAAGATATATATCAGCATCGACATGGTCTGTGACACTTGCAGACTCATAATGTTCTCAATATTTTGAGATCTTTGGGAAGCTTTCATTGTATAAAAATAAGTGAACAAAGCCACATGTGTTTCTTTGCTATCATCTGGCATCTGAAGAGCTACTAGGCCTAGGGCTCTTCTTTGACATTTGTACTGAAGTGTAAACTTGTAAGTTTCAAAAGACCAAAACAACATTTTTCTGGACTTTATTGATGGATTTGTTGTTTAAGTGGAGGTATTGGTTGAGACAATTCAGCACAAAGCAAACAGGTGTCAAAAGTTGAAAGATTTTTGTTCTGAAACCATGAAACACACACACACATACACACATACACACACACACACACACCACAGTTACCATGGATACTGTATGATGTCCTTTATAGAAAAAGCTGTATCATTTCATTTTTCTGGTATTTTTCCATAATAGATACAAGGAACTGCAAGAAATTATGTGATAATTAGCCATATTGGTATTTCTTTCTTATTTTTAAATTTTTAAAATAATTTTTGAACATTTTTTATTTTTTATATACAAACCTATATTATTACACATATATACAATAAACTACCTATAACAAGAAGAAACATGACACAATCAGGAATTATACAAGTGTTACATTTTTAGTTTTTTTGGCTATTTGTATTTGACAGCCTTGATGAAAATACCTTTCCTTTCTAGGTGTGTCTCAAATTCTGAATGTAAATCAATCTCCATCACATCTCATCATTATTAACTTAAAACATCTATCTAGAACTAAAAACGTCTTAACCCCTAAACAGCTAAGCTTCATTGTAAAATTAAGCTACCTGGTCTTCAACTCCATCAGAGACTTGAGAAGGAATAAACTGTATTACCTGAGTATGCTGGGAGTGCAGGTTAGTAGCTTTCCCAATGAGATGCCAGAGACAGTTTTCTACCTGAATAGTCACCCAAAACTCTCTATGACATCGGAGCAACATTTTCAGCCTTCTGACTTACCCTGTCTTGGTAGAGTTTGGCTGTCGACTCTGCCTGCATCCAAGCTTGACCTTTTTTAGGCAGAATTCTGTCTGTGGTAGAAATGAGAATATTTTGCCCATTGGCTTGTTTGTCACATTTGAAGCCATCTCTGTAAGGATGTGCTTTGATGCTCATCATCCCCTTTGAGGGAGGCTGGGTATTGCCAGGAGTTAATTTCTCTCATTGTCAGTGAATCTTTAAAATAATAAAAACTTTTAAAATGCCATATTATGCATGTCTCTGATGGTTTTGAAGACTTTATCTAACTATCCTACCTTATCTTTCTATAGAATCATATCTATCTGCTGCACCTAAGATGTATATTCTTGTGATAAAAGTAGACTAGTGATTGACATGACCATGATTTGATCAGCTAACAATTAAATTGTATAAGTTATTTTCCTAAACAGCCTGAACTCGTTTTCCCATTCTTAGGTTTGGAGATAGGGGTTGAAAAGAAAGAAGGGGGAATATAGAAATACAGTGAGTCTACTCCTCAACTTAATGTCTAAACTGTCACTCACAAGGTTATTTTTAATTCACTGGTATAGAATTTTGTATATAGATGCATAATAAGTTTAATTCTAGATACAGTGGTATAGAATCCAAATGTAAGTTTATTCTTCACACACACTATGTGTATATATATATATATAAACATATATTTCTACTCTAATAGGAGGTATTTTACCCATATAACTCAATAATAATACAAGGTTTTTTCCAATACTTTGAAAGTGCCAAATTGGTTTTTCAAAAATGAACAAAAAGTCTTTTTTAAATAAGGAAACGGAGTGTAGTTGTTACATAAAAATACAGGTGTCTACTGTTTATGGAACACAGATCTACAGCACTATAGCAGATTGAAAGTTATGGCTGTACTTTTATATCTTCAGCACAGTTATATTAGTTAGTGATAGCTGTTAACCTTACACGGAGTATAATCATCTTTAAATAAAACTAGCATATAAATGAGTAATTGCCTTTATCAGGTTAGTTGTGGGAAATCGTATTTCTTAATAAAGTGAAGTATAGCTCACAGTGAGTGACAGTATTTCCTGAGCAGGTGGTCCTGGGCTATACAAGGAAGCTATTTGTGTGTGAGGCAGAGAACAAGTCAGAAAGCATTGATCCACTATGGTTTTTGCTTCAGATTCCCACTTTGAATTATGTCCTGATGTCTCTCAACCATGCATGTGACCTGGAAATATAAGCTAAAGAAATCTTTTCCTACTATGAGGTGCGATTTGGTCATGATATTTGTCACAGCAACAGAAAAGGTAGTAAAACAGTTGTTTCCTACACTGGGGCTGGGTTTAGACCTAGAATTCGCATTGGAAATAGGTATGTTTTGAAACTAACAATTTGGACTCCAATAAAAGACTTGGAAGAGACATTCTGTGTCAGCCAGTTTACTCATCAAACATTTCAACCACATTACCAAGCTGTGTCAGGCTTTCCTCACAATAAAACATTCTAAATCCACCTTCAGCTTCTAGGAAGAGATAACATTTTAAGATAACTGAGAGCTGACAGCCTAAAATGGACCTTTGGTACACAGCCATGAGCATAGGCAGCCCACAAAAGAACCACAGATGGGTGTTGCTAGAACTAAAATTTTTGAGGATATAATGCATTTCATAATAATAGATAATGGTTTTAGTAAACAGAGATATTAAACAAAAAAACATAAAAATGAGATTTATTGATCCAATGCTACAATAAAATACCAGAACTGATATACATACTGATATAAATAAATAAAATACAGTCATTAAAATATAAAATCAATGGTCCTACTGAAGCCAAGGCCTGTGTTGATGTCTGTGGATGGTATTACCACTGAAGGCCCTTCATATATTCATGGTCACTGCTGCTTCCTGAAGTCACATTAAAATCTAGGTTCATGCTGTCACTGTAGGCCATGTCTAGGTCTGAGGTCCTAATGAAACTAGATTCAGTGTTGAGGTCCATGGCCCATGTTGCCTCTGGAAGCTACAAAGATGTCTATGGTCTCTTCTGCTGCCAGAATCCATGTTGATGTTCATGGATCAGGCTGCCTCCAAGAATGTTGTCTGGGTCTGTGGTCCTACCACATTTGGAAGCAATGTTTGTGGTCTGTACTGTCACCAGAAACCACATGGAAGACCATGATCTCTGCTCCCACTGACTTTGAAGAGCAAGGAAGCTACTTTTGCAGTGATGTTGATGATTGCAGATACAGAGTTGGAAAAGAACCACATGGAAGACTTCTATGAAAACCTCTACCTCCATTCTAACCTTCCCCCAAAGTAATAGTCTAAAAAGGTAGCCATGGAAGAGAACTTACAAAGTGTGATAAGGATGCTAAAGTTAGCTCTCCAAATTGATGGCTTGTGGTGGTAATGAAGGAAGGAAAGACTCAGCTGTATCTAAGGGGCAGGCAACTGAGACTTTGATAATACTCCAGTGAGTATATAGATAACACAAATTGGATTTACAGGTTTTTTTAATTTTTAATTTTTTTAAAAAGGAAGTTCATAAGTGTGAGGGGTGGACATGAAATAACTGGGAAAAGAGAGTGATTGGGTATATGATGTGAAATACCCAGAATCAATAAAAATATTATGCCGAAAAACAAACAAAAAATAAAGAAAATTAGAATAAGATTCCGTAAGGTATAAATAGAAAAAAAACAAAAACAAGCATGAGTAAAGTAAAATGAAATTGTGAAACAAGTAGTGAGTATAACTGGGTGAAACACAGCTGAGTAGAAAAGTTTTCAAAATAAATGTTTATTTGATATAACTTAGAGAAAAATAAAAAGAAATTCGTATTAATAATAGTTTAGGAGACACACATAATTGAGTGAGAAATTAATGGAATACTGAAAGAATGTGTGTAAAAAGATACTGTCTATCAAGTTTTCTTTTCTCAAGGATTTCTCTCTCTCTCTCTGTCTTTGTCTGTCTCAGTCTCCTTTGTCTGTCTCTGTGTGTGTGGGGTGTGTGTGTGTGTGTGTGTGTGTGTGTGTGTGTGTGTGTGTGTGTGTGTATTAGAATACAGTTATAACACACCAGAGTATATAAGAGGAAAAATTGCAGGACTGTTTTATTTATTTATTTTTTTCACCATTCAGGTTCTGGGGAATCATCCTCAGGTCAAGCGCTTGGCAGTGAATGCTCTTATCTGCTGACACATCTCACTGACCCCAAATTTTGAACCAGTAAAAAAGACAAGATCAAAAATTAATGAGGTTTGGTGCCTCCTACATAACACAAGTATGTTATTAACATTTCTGTAGATATGTTATAGGACGCCACAACAGCAGCTGAAGCTGGCAAGCTGCATTAAATAGTTAGCAGAGAGAGAACTCTTATGAGAATTAAACCAGAAGAACATGATGTATACGTGTAGTAATTTAGTAGGAAAAATTCTCAATTGAAAATTGAGAGCTCAAATTTTCAAGAATGTGAAACATATGTGTCAATAAAGGCATATGAGTAACACTCCACAGAAGGAGCTATATTTACTAGGTTGTATCCTCATAAGAACATTCTGCAAGTAGAAAATGGTCTGAGGGCAATTTAGTGTCTGTGAGAATGAGGTCGTGAAATAAATCAACATGTGGACAGATCAACTATGGCAAAACTTACGTGGTCCCTGACCTCAGCTTAGGCAGTGGATTTTAAAATGCGACCCTCAAACTAGAATAGGTATAAAGAGATTGTAATTTAATTATTTTTTTTTGAATTATAAAATTCTGGCAGCCTAAAGAATTCAACTAGACAGCAAATAAAATAATTTGCATCTATAGAGATGATATGTACTTTTAAAAATGTTAAGGCAGTATATATTATATATGCGCTTAGCTTCTACTATAAGGAAAATATCAAAGATGCTATTAAAATTTAATATGTATCCCTTATTGAGTATATAGTGCAAAAAGGTAAGAAAACTGTAAATGCCAAAGAAAGATTAAAGACAAAGGGGATGTGTTGAATCAAACTGACATATTGTCATGTTTCTATGATTATAATTAGCATTAGTGCAGATTAATTAAATATTTTTATAAAGAAGGCGAGTTTCAGATATTTTAGAACTTAGTTTTGCATTGACTCAATGTCCATATATAGAGCAAAACATGGGGAAATATACAGATTAAAATGTGAAAATGATAAAATGGTAAATATATATTAAGTAAAAAAAATTAAATAATTATGTCAACATTGAACACAATTTAAGATGGAAGCCAATAATAAGAATAGTAATTGTGTAATAAAAAAGAGGCATTGGAGCTGGAGAGATGGCTCAGAGGTTAAGAGCACTGTCTGCTCCTCCAAAGATTCTGAGTCAATTCCCAGCAACCACATGGTGGCTCACAAGCATCTATACAGTGATCTGATGCCTTCTTCTGGCCTGTCTGGCCTGCAGGTGTACATCCAGGCAGAACACCGTATACATAATAAATAATAAATAAATAAATAAATAATAAAATAAAAAAAGAGGCATTATTAAAAGGAAATAATATAAATAGTAGTAAATTTAGAGATCTGTGCATAGTAAATTGTGGCTATGTATCCTAAGGAGACAAGTATCTTTAGCCCTTATTATCATTTTTATTTTAAAGATATAGCCCCAGCAAAAACAGAAAATTAATAATATAAATGCTTGAGGTATAATATAAGTCAATAAAAATAATGCCCCAAAATAGATATCATATATAAAACTTGCTATTTGCAATTTGCTATTTGCAAATGTTATGCAATAACAATTTGGAAGAAATGAAAACAGAATAAATATTGGAAGAAAATAAAACCACAAAAGAGGATAATATATAAGAGTAAACAATAAATATATATTTAGTAATTAGGCACTAAGTTAATACATGTATATTTAAGTTAGGTATAAAATTGATACAAATGTCTAAGGAACATTTTGTAAGAATCCACCAGTGTGCAATTCATTCACTAATATGCCATGGAGGTAACCTTCCTGTAATTACTAAAGGGAAATAATTCTTTAAATGGCACTTAAACCAAAACAAGAACAACACTAACAAAGTACGAAAGATGCAAAGCTTTACTGAATGTTGGATGATTATTAATATATAATATTGATATATTATTTTAATATATCAGTGGTTATTCCTTAACCAGATATATACCCAAATAACCACACAGAAAGACTAAGATCTATTTAATTAGGCTCAAGCACAATGCTGTGCAATAATTACTCTACCTTACACCTCCAAACTATTATAGTTTCATCCTGTTCAGATTTCTCACATTATAGTTACATTTTACTCATATGTTAGGTCCCCTTAATTTCTCCTGATTTCCTGGTACTCTCCTGGTGCAAGCCTCCTTTCCTTCCTCAATCTTGTCATAATGTTCTTGTAGTGGACTGTGTACAGTTTACCATTGCTCATTAAAAACGCTAATTTCTCTATCCCAGGATCTGTTTCAATCCTGACAGTGCACTGTGATGCTCGTTCTAAGTATATCCTTCCCTCGCTGGACCAGGATGTCCCACATTATTCTTTGTTGTTTTCAGCTTTGGCTAGCTGGCCTTTATTGGCAATACAGAGAGCAAATGGTGACATGTTTACACAAACCTGTGAGACGAGATGTTCAAAAGAACATATGCTAACAACTAAACTTTTTTTTTAGCAGCAAGTACTATGAGATGATAAAAATATATCTTCTAGGAATATATGAGACATAAACAATTATAAAGTCAAAAGACAACCAATGTATGAAGCTTACTATAGTTTATAATCCCAGATGATTATTACCATATACGACAGTCTGAGAGTATCAACCACAAGTGTTGAGTGAGATCAAATGCTTGCAAATACATATATACAGACATTGTTTTCTTTTCTCTTTGTATTTTAAGTTTCTTCTACATATCATTTACATAAAAAGAAAAACATTGCATTTGAACATACAGGGTTATGTTTGGAGGTATTTGCAGCTCACCTTTTGCTTAGTAATTGCTGTGTCAATATAGGTACTTGTATGTATGCTGAGAGGAAAGAAAATGAAGTTCAAATCAGAGCACTTGAATTGCTCTGTCTCATTTTATAATCTTAATCATGGCTACTATCAAGGATAGATCTTCTTGTAAGAGAAAAATCTTTCCACTCAATTTTTCAATAAATATGAAATTATTTTTAAGAAACTGAGCATGATTACATATTTTTAGCATTTTTCAGATTATCAGAGCATCATATGAAAATCATGAAATCCATCTGGTCCCGGTCACAGGAGACATGAGATAAGTCAGTGACTCAGGCTGCTAAGGACACTAGAAGGTCTTCGTTGACCTGGAAACCGTTCTATTTTTAGCAATACCATATCATTTCCCCCTTCATTTCAACCAATTTTTTCTAGATCAGGCTGAGGTAAGGTATACATCCACACTTTGGTACTTTAAAATAATGCAGGTTATTTTCCCCAATATAAGTTACAAATTTTCTTGACAGGTATTTACACTATGACCCAAGATGTTAAGGCAGTCCTGTCCTGGGACTTAGAGTACAGAAAACAGAAAGAGCTAGTGAATCAAGAATGGAATAGTATAGTTTGGTTCTGATCAGAAATTAACATTTAATATTTCTGCCCAGCCTCTATTTATCACACCAACACAATGGCCTTCTGTGGAACAGTAGAAAGCAGGGTGACTCTTCCTTCTTCAGGGCAGTGTGAACAAATTACACGGTTAAGTGCTATCTTGAAGAAATAGACCATTATGTGCCCCCAAGAAAATATATTTTATTTTAGATGATATTGAATGAATGTATTCTACATCTAAAGATTAAAGTCTTTCTAGTATTACTCATTCAAGATTGAAAGTATGTGATCAAACCTTGCTACACTCCTAAAAGTGAGCAAGTTTCTGAGATAAGGTTCTATAGAGAGAAAAGCCTGGGTATTTATGGGCAGACAGTCAATAAATGAAACACTGTATCATTAATGGATAAGAGAAATGCTTGGCACTTTTTAAAAAATCCCAGTAT
This sequence comes from Acomys minous, assembly GCF_964271855.1. Lineage (NCBI taxonomy): Eukaryota > Metazoa > Chordata > Mammalia > Rodentia > Muridae > Acomys > Acomys minous. Next base: position 70,714,106 of record NC_140489.1, on the reverse strand, counting down.
TAATCAGTTCTGGTAATGGGGTCATATGATGTTCTTTGACATTATTTCAAACAACTGTTGTGTAATAAAAACAACCTAACATTAATAGCCTAACTGATCGTTTTGGTACATTTTAGATAGAAGATAGATAGATGAAAAGATGGATTAAAAAAGAGTAATTTGGTAAAAGAGCAGTGTGTTAGAGTTTGTAAATGTAAGATAAAATGCAATAAATTATATACAGCCTTATGTGTGATGTAAAATATTTGGGTTTTTATGTGAGGTGGTCTTGAATTTCCAATAAACAGGGCAATAGTATTAGTTTGCTTTTGTGGAAGAGATTATGGTAAGGCATGTTTAGAAGTTGGGATGTAATTATTCACTCATAAAAGCAATACTGATATGTGCTAGCCATTCATCTGAAACACCCATGCACATTCACCAAGCTCTGAAGGTGGAGTTGGTTGACCTGTAATTGTTTGAGGATAAGAACAAGATGGTAGTCATTAAGATTCCTGAAATTTGCTTTCAATCTCCAGGGAGAATGATGCTTCCAACTTCATCTACTTACACAAAGTAACTATGAAAGCTTATGTTGCTATCTGGAAATTTTAAGTAAAATAATAGAATAACTAAAAATATAAACAGCATATATCCTATGATTGCTTTCATCTTCTACTTGGTTTTTTAAAATATTTTTATTTAAATGTTCTTAGAAAGTATATTTGATCATATTTTACCCTGCTGCAATTTCTTCTAGATCCTCCTTTATGACCAATTACATTTATTGTTTCTGAATTTGGTTCTTTAATAAAGATGACACATTTTAAATTCACTATAGATAATCTCTCATTTCATTATATAATTTCTTATGCTAAATTTGGCAAATATGAAATGAATTAAGCATTAAATTATTAACATGACCACACTTTCTCAAATGGAAAACATTGTTGGCCATGCTTGACAGACCGATACAGTCACTGCAAAATCTCCCACAGCAGAGCAAACGTTGTAAGAGATTGAGGCATGCAGGTGGTACATGCTCAAGTCTAGTCATTTTCTTCATATTGGCATTGAGTGGAACCATTTTATTTTTCATAATGGTATTTACATATGGAAAAAATAATAGATATATTTTCCACTTAAGTGACCATTATATCTGTTTATTAATTTCTAATTGCAAACCAATTTCATGATATAATATTAAAAGCTTGTAGAGCAAGTGGAAAGATACTTTGATTAATTTATTAAAATTACCAAATGAGAGTAGAAAAATAAAATGGACCCCTAGTACAAGGAATGCCGGGGATCAGTTTGTTTTTATGTAGACAGAGTTTTAAGGGCAATTGTGTATTTTTTTCTACTCTAGTTAAAGAAAGTCACATGGAAAATGTTGAAATGGTTGAAATTTGAACTAGTATAAATGAAGTTAAATTAACTAAAAGAAACATCAAGTCATCTTTTTACTGACATGAAATCTATCAGAAACTATTGAATCTATGGGAGCAGAATCTTAATCTTTCTCATTTGTTGGACCATTTTCTCTTATTGCCTTTGTTTCATTCACATTAGTACTCCTCATTCTGCACTTTAAAATAATGATTGCCTCTCCTTTTATTTAAAAAAAATAAGAGTCAGTGTAGGCATATAAAAGACTATGTTAGTCTTTTAACTAGAGAAACACATCTGACAGTTCATATACTGCCTACCAATTAGAAGTAAAATAGAAATTAGTACAATGGAAGAACGTTGGCCTAACTGAAAAAAAGTAATACCCAAGAACTTATTGCCATGGAAAACATAAAATAAGAGAAAACTCAGTGGAACAGAAGTGCTCTGTGTCATTTAAGCATTTCAAAACCAGAGTCAGTGAAGTTATTTGCTGCTACACTATATCCTGAGTTCTTAGTTCAGTTGAAATTTGTTGAAAAAAATTCCTTAATGAATCACAGATGTGATTTCTTCCTGTTCAGGCATTTTATTTAATTTCTGTGGGTCCCATTGAACCAGAACTAGTTTTAGAAAGCTTTCCTCCATCCAATATTATGACTACTGTTAATTGTTACTATAGAAAATTGCTTTATTTCATGACCTTAGTGAGAATATCTTTATGATGGCAGTTTATTACTCCATTTTAATTTCCTAAAGACCTCAGTATTTTTTCCTTTCCTTAATCCCTTTATGCTTTAAGGGATTTTCTATGTAATAATCAGGTTCTTATCACATTTCACTATTCCCAATGTTACTGGTTAATGCATTTATTCTCTTTAATTACTTTCCTCAAAGTATGATTAAAGAACATATTGGATTTTTCCCTCTATGCAAGGAATCAATTGTATAAAGGTAAAAACACAGGCTGGTAATATTCATAAAATTCTACAGTTTTTTTTTACCATCTGTGTTTTATGAAATCCTGAATAATATATTAAAAATAATTTAAGAAAGATTTCATTTTTCCTTATCTTTAAATTGCAATTATTATTTTAAAAAATTTTTATCTTGTTAGGTTCTACTAAATATACAAGTACCTTTTTGTTTTGTAAGGAGTCAATTACTGCTGATTTCCTGTTACATTTTACTATTTTCTTTATTTTACCTTGGGATAAAATGAGTTAACAGGAAAGTTAATTCATCAACATTATTTAAATACACCTGAAATAAATACAAAGTTGTAAGCATCTATCACCACCTAGATTATGTCAATGTATACCTTTATTGAAACCACAGGGGAAAAATCCTAGGCATATTTTTCTGCATTTTAATGAAGAATCTCATAAGTAATTCAGAAAAGGAAATAAAAACCCTGGAGGTAACATTAACCTTCCATAAGCTGTAAGAGCCCTGTAATCATGTATACTGAACATAAGTGTCAATAAAGATAATATCCTCTTGACCTTGAGCCTCTTGTTTTGCTCTTTAAGTAAAATGCATTTGTAGGATGAATTGAACAAGCGAGGAATTTATTTTATTGGTTGTAATTCTTTTGTATGCTTTTACAAAACTGTTTTCTTAGTAAGATTGCCTTCATTCTTTCAATCAAGATTAATTTCTAGTGTATCCAATATGTAGACCATTTTAGAGATCATAGTGTCATTGATACAGACATTGCTACTGTATCTAATAATTTTCAAATTTATAGAAGTCATTACTTTTACATTATATTCAACAGTTTTTCATTCAAGTTTTTGAATGTGAAATAATATACAAATAATGTATCTGCATATATTGTGAATAAAGTAATATGATATGCTATTAGGACATATAACTTTCAGCCAAAACTAGCATGGATAGGCAAAGAGAGATGAAGAAGCATACAAATATTGGAAGAAGACAAGTCCCACAAGACTGCCCATAGTTGCAAAGATGTGATGACTTGGTCTGTTGCTCTTAAACAAAATTTCACAAAAAATTCAATTTTACCAATGAAGACTCACGAGGCACATGCTGTAGTGAAATCCTAGTATCTGAGAGAGGATGAGAAAGCACCCAGCTGACTTTCCTAATCACCTAATGTCCCAGAAGGAAACTATCGCTTTCTCTTCTCCATGATGTATTAAATACCCTTCAACTCAATGACCCACTTTCCTGCGTTTGCTTCTGTTTGTTTGCTGTCAACTGGTTGCTTACTCTGCCTCTTGACATATGGTTGGCTTTATTTGTCTCTTGATACAAAAGCTTTTGGGTTAAAGGTGTGTGCTAGAGATGAGCCACACCACAACAAGTAGCAGGTTCATTATCTTGAGGTTCACAATGGGATCAAATATCCTGCAACATGGGTCTGTGGTATTATCAGTAGAAAGGGACATAAGTAGAAGTATCTAACAGGGATTTAGATATAAAATTTAACTAAGCTTTTAACTTTTTAAAGTTAAACGAGAATAAGAGATTTGCAGATTTTAAAGAAAGTATTTATACACAATGATTGCCTTCTCAAATGTAGTTGGAGAGAAGCAGATAAAATATTACAAAGCAGTTTGGTTGTGTTACCTGCCAAGAAAAGGTTGGTAATGTTTCTCCAGTGGTATGATATCGGGTATGAAAAATACCTAAGCATTTTGTTATTGGTTTCTGTGTATGGATGACTTGCTGTCATGTATATATTTGATTCACTTGTACTTGAATATTTATACAAGGCAGAAGATAAGTCTAGTGTCTTTCTTCTGAGTATGAATATCTCATATTTACAGCACTTATTTGTTTAAAAGATATTCTTTTCTTCAAATTCCTCACATAGCTGTTAAAAATCAAGTGATCATAGCTGTGTAGACTTCTATTTGGATCTAACAGTCTATTGATCTGTGTCTGTTTTTGCCTAAGTGTTAGGCTCTTTTCAGTTTTTATGGCTCAATAATATGATTTAAAGTATGGAAATAACTCCATTCTTGCTTTTCATATGAATATGAATATGACACAAAATAGAATACTGACTGAAAATAAGAGCAACTATAGCTTTTGGATGTACCCAGTGTTAAAGTCCAAGGACCACCAATAAATAAATGTTGTCCATTGACTTCACCAAGTTTGGGGAAGAATTTATGGCATACCTATGTTAAGTTGAACAAACTTTTTCCTCCTTTATATACTCTTGGTTTGGTTTGACTCAATCTTATATGCCCTAGTGGTAAATTGGAGTCCATGGCTTGAACAGAAATTTCACTGTTCTCCATCACAATTTTTGGAGAGGAGAGATATTTGAGTGGTTTCCTGGTTAATTGCCATGGACCTCAACAGGCCTTCCATGTGCTGTTTTTTAAAATTAATCATATTTTAATTTTTACATATATATTTATATTACACATATATACAATAAACTACCTATAACATGAAAACCCATGACACAATCAGGAATTATATAAATCTTACATTCTTAGTGTTTTGGCTATTTGTATTTGACAGCCTTGAAGAAAATATCTTTCCTATCATGGCGCATTTAAATTTCTGAATGTAAATCAATCTCCATCACATCTTGTCATTATCAACTTAAAACAGCTATCTAGACTTAAGAACATCTTAACCCCTGAACAACTAAGCTTCATTGATAAACTAAGCTACCTGGTCTTCAACTCCATCAGAGTCTTAAGAAGGAATTAACTTGATTACCTGAGTATGATGGGAGTACAGGTTAGTAGATTTCCAAGTATGAAGATGACAGAGAGAGTTTTATACCTAAATAGTCACCCAAAACTGTCTGTAATGTTGGAGCATCATCTTCACCTTCTGGACGAATATATCTGACAGACATATTTGTGAGGCAAGAACTTGCTTACCCTGTCTTGGCAGAGTTTGGCTGTTGACTCTGTCTAATCCAAGCTTGCTCTTTTCTAGGCAGAATTCTGTCTTTGTAGAAATGAGGACATTTTGCCCTGTTTTGACTTCTTCCCTAATTTAAGGGACAATGGTGTTAGCATAGTATTTGCAAATAGTTTCAACTCCATTTTCCAGAACAGCTTTGTTTGACTGGGCACTAGTTTTTACATTAATTCACAGAAGGTTCTATTGTCTATTTTCTTGGGATGACCAAAACTTTTGTTATTCTTGGAAGAATAGTATGATTTTTTAAAATGTATTTAGTAGGAAATACTTAAAATGGAATATATAAAAATTACTAATTATCAAAATAATTGAATCACCTATAATTGATAAATTATTTTTCCCTTAAGTCTATTGACAAGTAAAGTTACACTTCTATCTTGTGCTACATCCTTATATCCACTTTTAAGGCTTATTTCTCATATTGGTATTAGTAGGAGGCAGTACAACTTTAAACTTCAAATATTGATAGATAAAAGCCAGATAAAGATGACTGTGAGGTACAGGGTTCTTCTTTTGTTCTGTGCCCGGGATCTGGACAGACAGTTCTACTGCACACTCCTGGAGAAGGAACCTTGTGATGTGCACATAGCAATTTGTTGTAAACTGGACCCTTCAGAGCCACACACTTAAATATGTCTCTTCTCTTTATAGGTTAATTATCCCTATGAATTACCAACATATAGTAAAATTATTTCTATAATACTCCATAGGCTTTTTCTTGAATAATTACAGGGGCCCAATTTTAATGAAGAAATTAGAATATCTTCCTAGTTTAAACATCTTTTGAACATTTGGATCCATCTAAACACTTTTATTGTTAATATGCCTACGTATAAAAATATGTAGTATGTAGAGTAAAGCCCTATTCATAGCAAATTTGGAATTTTAGCACAATCAAATATCTTAACATGGGATTAAAATAGATACTTTCTGTAGAAAATCAGTTGAAATTTACAATCTTGTATTCTCAATTTTTGACCATGTTAACTTTAATATGCTTTTCAAACTGTTCTAGTATAAATATATAAAAACTGTAGATGAGCTAATAGAAGCGAATGACTGCAAAACATGGATTATGAATATACCATTTTTATGTCTGGCAGTGGAATGTACTCTTCTTTGAGATAAAATAAATAATAATTTTATGATGTCCGTGGATGTGGTTTTGATGTGAAATTAAGAGAGCTGCCAGAGAAAGTTTTGAAGTTGAGTTTTAGGTATTTTTCTTTTTTTATTTCTCCAATATTTGCATCCAAATGAAACAAATGATTCATATTTTATTTTGTGCTTTTGCCCTGCAATGTGTTTCATGAAATGACAAATACAACAACATTTAAACAAAGCAAAATGAGTTACAAATAGTTTGTTATAACTTTTAATTCCTTTTAAAAGACAATCCTTTAATTTTAAAAAATAGAATCAAGAGGTTGAGCATTTATTTAAAACATTCAAGTGACACAACACGCAGGCAAGGATGTGGAGAAAGGAACACTTCTACATTGCTGGTGGAAATGCAAACTGGTACAACCACTTTGGAAATCTATCAGGCGCTTTCTCAGAAAAATGGGAATAGAGCTTCCTCAAGACCCAGCTATTCCACTCCTTGGAATATACCCAGAAAATGCTCTCCCAAAGAACAGGGGCATATGCTAAACCATGTTCATAGCAGCCTTATTCATAATAGCCAGGATCTGGAAACAGCCTAAATGTCCCTCAGTTGAAGAATGGATAAAGAAATTGTGGTACATTTACACTATGGAATACTACTCAGCTACTAAAAACAAGTAAATCCCAAAATTTGTAGACAAATGGAGGAAATTAGAAACGATCATACTGAGTGAGTTAATCCAGAAACAGAAAGACTCACATGGTATATACTCACTTATAATTGGGCATTAGCCCAAAAGGCATGTCCCATGAATGTCTTCGCTTACCAGGAGATTGGAATAGATCTAAGGACATCCTACTGGGACTCTAGGTAGGAGAAATACAGGAGATGGAGAAATAGAAGGATTCAGAGTATCTTAGAAACCTACAAGAAGAGCATTGTAACGGGTGGATCCGGGCCTAAGGGTGTCTGCTCAAACTATTGCACTAACCAAGGACAATAGAAGTAGTAAATGCTGAACCACTACTCTGATCTAGCCAAAGGACAGGACATCTTCCACAGTTATGTGGAGAGCAGGGAATAACTCAGACATGAGCTTGGTGCCCCATATTTGACCACTTCCCTTTGGTTGCGAGTCCTGGTGGCAATCAAAGAACGAATAGGCAGACTACGAAGATGAGACTCGATAGCCTGTGACCATGAAGTGGGGGAGGAGACCCCCCAGGCATGGACCTAAGGCAGGGCAATAGGGTGGGGTTGGTAGGGTAGGAAGAGTGGGAGGATATGAGTGATGGCAGAACATTTGAGTTGTAATCTGAATAACCAGAAGTATTGGTTCTTTGATGGGTAAAACAGGAAAAACATATTTTATTATTAAAAGGTTACACATTTTTATGTTAATTTGAATAAATATGAAAACATAATTTCACTTCCTCTCTGGTATAACTAAACAAATATGATGCCTCAATGAAAGGACTTTTTCTAAGCTGCTTTCTGGAACATGATGCCCATGAATTTATGGTTGAAAACTCCTGAGGGCTAGGCAGGGTTGAAAGATCATAATGCAATCTCTCAGCTGTTCTTGTTTTAATGGAAAAATTCCATGGATAAAGGATAACACCAAAATATGTGGTCACTTATACAACCAACAACATTTCTTCAGTTGCACATAATTGTGCCTGTTTGGGTACAATGATAGGAGGACTGAGTAGCTGCAGCACAAACGGGGAACAGGGTTGAAATTTTTTTCAATATTGCTATTTACATAATATTTAAGTTAGGATTGCCACCTGGAGAAAATGCTAGATGGAATTTTATTGTCTTCATCTTGTGCAGGTTTATGCAGATAAAGAAAGATGCTATGAATTCATTACTGTGATACCTATATGAAGTCTAGAGACAGTGTTTCATTTTTGCTGTTCTTATATTATTCCAAAATGTTCCCAAGCCTTGCAGTTGTAATAAAGATTTATATTTTATTTATTTTTTAAAAAGATTTATTTATTTATTATGTGTATAACGTTCTGCCTGCATGTGTGCCTGGCCACCAGAAGAGGTCACCAGATCTCATTATAGATGGTTGTGAGCCACCATGTGGTTGCTGGGAATAGACTTGAGGACCTTTGGAAGAGCAGCCATTGCCCTTAAATTCTGAGACATATCTCCAGCCCAAGATTTACATATTAAATCTGAGCACTCATTCTTTTATTCTCAGGTTTTTGACCAGTTAAACATCTCTCTACTGACTCTTGCCCTCTGCAAAAAGATGCTTGTCTGACTGAAACTGAGAGAAGCACATGGCCAATGAGTATAAGTTTTAATAAGAAGACAATATCGCCATTTAGCAAAATAAAAAATGGCAAATCCTTTTGTAAGGCTTGTGATATCCTAGCATGATATATAACATTATTACAGTGCCAGGATTGAAGTACTCTCCTATGGAACATGCCATATACACAACGAGAGAGCATTTTCCCATAAACATTCTCTCATTATTGCACAAGTATGCAGATCTTGAGAGATGGGTCAGTTTTGTAATATGGAAGATCCAGGTAGAGATTAGATCATTGTGGATTTTTTTCTTTCTTCCCAGCAAACTGTATAGTTCCTTGGAGTACTGTAAGAGCTCTGATGGAGTTACCCGGTCATACACCCATAAGATGTGGTATCCTCAGCAATAGGGTCTTACCATGGTGTTATGGCTGATAATCAAAGGCAATGCCAATAGTCTATGTTGTTTTAGTATTTTTCAATTCAGCCTACAAGGACTCTGGCTGTTGTTCAAGTCAGATAGAGCTCTCTTTGTTTTCACCTAATTTTATGTGGTCAACTTTTACAGAACCATTAGCAACAGTTTAATCTTGAGTCCTACTTGAAAAATACATTTGACTCTGGTCCTCTCTTGTCACCTCCTGCACTGTAGCTCCGGAGAAACAACATCTCCTCCATCACTGAACCTAAGCATGAGAGGAAGCTGTATAAAGAGAATTTGGGATATGTTCTTAAATAGCTACTTCCAATTGCAGCAAAACCCATTTTTGATTAATATGACATTAAATTCAGAGACAAAATTTATACCAATTACAACATTTAGGTTTTGCCCTTTGTTCACGCTTTGGCATTGGATTAGATTTCAAATCTGGATTCTCTTTTGTGAATTTTCCACCTTCAAAACACAAGAATCCAGAGATACTTTAACACACAATAAAGCCTGGGTATTGGAAACCAAATACTGAAGTTGGTTTTTTTTTCTCCCAGTTAAAGTGCTGAATGCACATTGTATAAGTACAAAGGGCCTGATAAAGTGGAATAGCTCTGTAGACTGAAAACCAGTCTCAGATGGCATAAAGACAGCTGCAGAAGTTTAGATAAGGAAAAATGAAATGTCAGAATTCTTGTCTTAGGGGCCTGGAGTCTGCTGGCATATGCTTCTGCTAAAATTGTGGGAAACTGCCTAATCCAATTATTGAAAAGAGTTGCTTTATAAAAAAGAAAAATACTGCACTTTCTACTATGATAGAAAAGGATCTTATTTAGCTTTGAGAGACAACAAAGACCCACTAGATTATATATATATATATATATATATATATATATATATATATATATATATAATCCATATATATAATCTATTATATATATATTCCATTTTTCTTGTTTAAGAAATTAGAGAAATGAACTTTCTACAAAGCATTCAACTCCAAAAAATAAGCAATTTTGGAAATTGGTATGCAAGGCTATTTTAATGCTGTGAAAGTAACACTTATACATTTAAAAACCCAAACAGCTCTACCTAGGCTTATGAAAATCTCTTTCAATGCTACTTTTCTTTGAAACAGCTCAAGAATGAGTGCTGTTGTACTGCCACCTGGTGAACAGGCAAGTAGGACAGACAGTGGAAAGCAATACCTGGGAAAACAACATGTCAGAGTTGCTGAGAGCATCATATATGCTGAATTGTTGTATCTGTTGTAGCGGTTTGCTGACTACACAAAGGAGCCTTGTATTACCTTTTTCGTTGTAAAGCAGCATAACTTCTTTACCATTGTTTTTAGACGGAGTATCCCTCCATCCAGTCTTCAAGCTCATGGTCCTCCTTCTGCCCTCCATTCTGAGATTTACAAGGCATGGCCCACTGGAATGTTTTCTGTTAAAAATATTCATGTTCCTCATTTTGTCTTGACCTTTACCTAAAACTTGCATTTTAGTTTGCCTGAAGTAAATGAGCAGGCTCTTTCATTTAGTGACCTGTCCCTTGAAATGAGTATGGAAAAGAGCAACATGACCTAAATTTCTTCTCTTTCAAATGGTGTGTTTTAAGTTTCCAGTCTTGACTGTCAAACTATTCATTCAATTTAGTTACTCATTGATTTTGTACTACTGCCTTTTCCTTTAAAAAAAAGTTATTTGGCCCAGAAAATAATAATTTCAGCAATATAATGTTGGCTATCGATGGCAAAAATTGTAAAGGAAAGAAATGCAACACATGTTCTGATATACAGTTTTTGAACTGGTAATAATTAAGAACTGTTTTTGCCAAATAAATCTAGGTGTTGAGATGACAATTTTAAGGCATTTTTGGGGGGAGTAGATCTGTTTTTTTAGTAATTCCTATGAACATAATATTTAATTTTTACATAGATTTGCCCATTTGTTTGTTTGTTCCAAAAATAAACAGAATAAAAGATAAATGAGAGATAGTGGAAGGCCAAGAAGAGTTGATAAGGCAGAACCAACCATCCTACAAGGGTTCAACTCTCAGAAAAAAAAAGTAACTTCTGAAATATAAGAACTGTAAATGGAAAGATTCTTGCCAGTGTCAGATGCGCAGGGTGTATTCTTAGGGGCTGTGATAAATTAAGAGAAAGTGGCTAACCACAGCTGTGGCATTCTAACTAATTTAGCTCACTGTCATTTCAGATCGTTTCAAATGTGATATCACCTAAGCTTTGTGTTAGGGAGTTTATAAATTAATCACTACTTACAGCATCCTTCAAGGACATGTGATCATAAACTCTACAGGGCTGGTTTGTATCCCACAGATATAAACAGTCATTGCAAATACATGTTCTTTTTGTTATCATTTATCACTTGGCTATATCAATATTCATAAGCACATGCTGTTGGCTACTACAGAGGAGTGAGGTTTTGCTATTATTTCCACATATCAAAAAAGCTATAATATACAAGAGAGGAAAATAGTAAATATAGAACTTTGGAGGAACCGAGTGGCAGATGGGAAATTAGAATATTTAGAGCTATACTCATACCCAGAAAAAATTCTGTTCATCTAGTTTTATCCAGTGGTTTCTGCTTCTAAAGAATATGAAGTCATTGAACAGATTTGGCTAGCTGTTACATTTGAAAACTAATCTATTTAAGTAGGGATTTGTTCACTGAAATATGAGAAGAAAAAGGAGAACACAATATTATGAAACAACTTGAAAACTGACTAGGACAGAATATTTCAAAAGCAGAACCATGTTTGAAGTGCCATTGACAGTTCTGATCATTGCTTATTCTTGAAGGACCGTGAGATAGGGGTATTTTTGTTCTCAAATTAGGGCATGCCTGACTCCTTTTTCTCTTCCAGGCCCATATCCACAGTCTTCAAGCACAAGCAGGATTTGGGTTGTACAACTTTAGAAGCATTGACTGGTGAAGATTGGGAGGGACAGAAGATAGCCGTGCCTTCTGTCTCTCTTCATTATGAACAGACAGTGAACACCAATAAATTTGGTATGACAGGAATTTCTAAAAACTAATACAAAAAATCAGAATGTTTCAGTTTGGAAATATGAAGGGTGAAGGCTGAAAGAACATAATTATGACATGGTCATCGGTTTTCAGACTCTAACTCTAATGCCCATGAAATGAATATGCAGCAGTACCCAACACTGTTTGTTCTTGATCTTATTTTCTTTTCACACTGGTACTTAAAATAGGTAGTTTTTTTTTTTCTCTGTAGATGAGATGTGATGAAACAGGTTTCTGAGAGAGCTCATGACTCAAAATCAAATCAAGCCATTTCAGGTTGTACCTGCCACAGTACAGTATAGAGTTTAAAGATGTTATAGAAATACTGTCTTATCCAGTATGGCTTGAACATACTATTTAAGAGTCATGTCAATGCACATTTGCAATACCATGACCCCTATGTTAATTCTCATCTTTTAGTGATTTGACTCTCTTTAATGGTAAAACTGCATTTTACCATAACACTCACCCTTATATCACTATTGGAAACACATTTACATTTTCATCATTACTTAAATATCAATATTTTAAAATATTATATCAGCATATACTAGTTACTCATAATAGTGGACTATGTCATGATATTTTCTTAAGTATGTATAATATATTTTGAACTTTCTCCTCTTGCACTTTCTTGTGATCTACAAATTCCCTTTCTCTTCTCAACTAGTTCTCATAATACTTTCAAGCCTTAAGGCTTAATCTTTAACAGATAGAACGATTTTAGTGTGGTTAAAATAAAAGAATTGATAAGAACTACTTAAAGAAGTAGAATTGAAGAAAATAACAAGAGAATATAAGGCCGCTCCATTCCTTTTCAATAAGCCTTCAGTCTGGCATTTTAGTCTTTACGTTTAAATAGTTTTTCATGTTTTACCTCAGTGAGCAGTATATAGCATTTAAGAGGCTTTCTAAAACTTCTATGAACCCTCAGGTGTCCTATGTTTTCATTCTACCAAATGAAAATCATATTGCAGATAGCTGAGTGGGAATTATAGTACCACATTTTATAGAGTAAATTGTCGTATTATAAAGATCATTACAATAATGAAGATGCCTGAAAAGTTATATTAATAAGTAAAAGCTAAAACTGTGGTACAAAAGTTATTCAAACGAGCGTTTTAATGAAAAGATTCAACATCTTACTTTTGTGATATACTTAGACTTAGAAACCAACCAATCCATATAAAAGTTAGATTCAGCCTGTGGCTTCATTAGCACCAGGATGTTGTACATGAGAAGAACAGGGTACTGCTGCCTTTCCTATATTTTCCTCTCAATAGGTACTATTTTTCTAACAGCACATATTGCTGTTAGAACATTAGCAAAAGAGTCACAACTTTCAGACAAAAGTAATAATTTTCTATAATCTATTATCTTGAATGTCATAATTTTATCAATACTTAGACACTACAGGATATGCAATGTACATTTGTATTTAAATTGTTCACTTTGTGTTTGAAAAATGAATACAATGAAATCCCTAAGGATGTACCTCAAAACTTACATATAACTATTGTGATTAGAATAAAAAATTGTTCTTTGGATCATAGTTTGATAGAAAGGCATTTTAATTCTGTTTTATAATGCCAGGTGGATAAGAGCCACAAAAAATATGTGGATTATCACAGAATACGGGGAGTACATTCTGGAATGTTTCTAAAATGCAGAGTCATTGTCAGCATAGAAATATATATATTGATAGGAATCATTTTTCAAGAACTTTGTTTCAAAGTACAAAATTCAAAGAAAAGCAAATAATGAGGAATAATGTGCTCCTTAAGGAAAAGTTATATGCTAACTTGTCACATCTGTCATGAGCAGGACTCAGGGTTAAGAACTCTAGGAAATATTAGTACTGCTAATGATAACACACCAATGAAGTAACTGGAGCAAGGGTAGTCTTTCCAGATAGAGATTTTACTAGCCAAATAGTTGGCTTTGTAAAAAAAAAAAAAAAGTGGGTTTTTTTTTGTTGTTAAAATGTGAAAAAATACATTGGAAAAATAGGTGTTCCATTTAAAGGAAGTCAAAGTTTAAAACTGGAATCATGGAAGGTGCTGTAAGACTGTGTCTCCTAATAGTCGGAAGCCTCATCCATAAATTGTCACCAGCACGAGTACCCAAACATGAGCTGAACAACAGCAACAACCAAGCTAATTTGGAAGAGGAAAGGCCAAAGAGGCCTCAACCTTACACACAGAACTATAGACAACTTAGAAATGCTGAAAGAAGGAGAAACAGTCTTTGCTAGGAAGAAAACACAAACTGATTATCCGGTATCAAGTATTCAACCATGAAATCATATATATAAATAACATTATACCAACTAAATAGGTTGAATTTAGGAATGCATTTTTATATACATATATACATGTAACATTTTTTAGAAAATATATAATTATATTCTAAAAGAAAACTGATCTTAATATAACAAGTAGGAGCTGTTCTAGAGGTGCTAGAGTGCTTAGAAGGTCAAGAAATAAATCTTAGACATGAGGAAGAAGGAGGAGCATAGTCCTAAATAAGCTCTGTGTATACTCCTCTCCAGGTCTGCTATTGACCATAGAATGGCAAGTGCATAAAATACTGTACAGAGTACCCAGAGAAAAGATACAGGCAATTGAGAGAGAGAGAGAGAGAGAGAGAGAGAGAGAGAGAGAGAGAGAGAGAGAGAGAGAGAGAGAGAGAGAGCAAGAGCTTATCAACAACTTCAATAGAGTTGGATATTAAGACAGGTTAATTGTTTTATAAAACAAAAATTATCTTTACGGGAAAACATTTGGAGCAGATTCCACATACTGTGTGATTTTCTTTCTTTCTTTATTTTTTAATATTTTATTAATTTTTTCATATTACATCTCAATTGTTATGCCCTCACTTGTATCCTTTCCATTCTTCCCTCCCTCTCACTTTACCCCTACTCCCTTCTGCTATGACTGTGACTGAGGAGGACCTCCTCCTCCTGTGATTTTCTAGGTATGAATTTTAATTAGAAAACAGAAATTACTAAGTGTGTGAAGAAACGTGAACAGAACTTGCCACCCCATACTGCCATGTGTGGCTATGGGTTTGGAACTATCCGGTGGAGCCTAAGGAGTTCATCATTTGGCATAGAGCTGAGCACAATAGCTGCCATTTCCTAAGAATTCGTCAGTTCCTAATAAATCAGCAGAGAGGGGTAGTGCTTGTGTTATCCTCCATGATCCATGACAGACTTGGTCTTGTGCAGGCTCAGTGAGGACAACCATAGTTGCTTGTGAGATCGTGTTTGTACAAATGTGTCATGTGCTGAGAATAACTTCTTTCAGACTTTCTCTTTGACTTCCACTTTTTTATATTCTTTCTAGTCTGTCTCCCACAATGCTCCTTGGTCCTTAAAGGGAGTGCTATAAATATTTTCTTTAGGACTTAAGAATTATTATCACTTTTTCTATGCATCTTCAACAAACCCGAAAGCCTGGATCCACTATCAGCCACTTCATAGATGTGGGGGAAGAGAGAGAGAGAATCTTCTCCAATTAAGGATTAAAGTAGCATTCATGTATCTGTATAAATATAACTATTTGTGCTATAACTTTGTGTTTTGTCAACTTAGCTAGACCACAGTAGCAAGATGTCCCTTTTCAGAGGGTTTATAGCAGCATGTGTGGATTCCCGTATGTGGGGCCGGCCTCAAGTCCAGTCCAAGAGTGGTTAGTTAAGCCCATACAAATCATACAGACGTTTTACTAGTAGACACACCTTTCCTAGTGGTGAGCATTGTAGTGCTTAGGGTTCCCAGAAAGGTAAGTCTATTCACTCTTTATGTTCTACAGAAGTCTGAAAGTACCTTCTATCATTTCATAAGCTTGACAGCAGTGAGGAAGCTTTCAACTTGCAACCAATGTATCAGGTTGTCTTCAGCATTAGTGTCTTATCATATAGACACATGGAAGAAATCAAAGGAATGGCATGGATCTGTGTTGTTCTGGGGATGTTTCTAAATAACCACCAATACAGAAATCTTTCATACGTGGCACTGTTGTTTGATAAACATGATTTTTTATTGAGACATAATATTTAGACATCTTTATTGGCTACATTAATTCGATACATGTGTACAATATACAATAACTGGGTCAAAGTAATACAATTTTTCATCTTTTACAAAATAAGCACTTTTATATGTTAGTACATTTATGTCCTCCTAGTCATGGAGAAATAGATGATATATTGATTTAACCAATAATCAACCTTTGGTGTAATAGAAAAGCCAAAGTAATTCTATTGGTCTCATGTTCTGGTGTCTCTTATTTAATTTTCTCCCCCCAAACACATCCTTGGCTTTAGTTACCACTATCCCCTCTCTTTCTTCTATAAAAATGACTCATTTTGTTCCAAAAATGAACAAAAAACATATGGTGGGACTTTTGTCTGTCTTCTTTTGTCAAACATAATGATTTAAATTCTACCTGTGTTTCCTAAAATGACAAGACTTCAAGAATTTTTTATAAGTAATATTCATACCCTGTTTCTTTATAAAAATTGATAAAAATGTAGTCTGAATGAATGTTTTGTATATTATGAAGAAAGCTTCATTAAATATGGAGTGAAAGTAGATTTTGGTCATGCGTTGTCTCCTATGGGTGTATGTCTAGAATTTGAATTGCTTGATCATAAAGCAGTTATTTATTTATCTCTTGAAACTCCCTAGGAGTTTCTATCACAACTGTAGAAAGCTGTATTCCCATTAAACGTGTATAAGTATCCCCATATTGTATCTTCCTGACAAACCTTATTTGTTATTAGTAGGTATTCTTTTTCATGACAGCCATTCTAACAGGAACTTCTGGGTTATGGATGGGGACTTGTGTCCACTTCTCACCTCAATACTGACACTCCATCTCTTACAGACTTGTTCAGACACTGAGTATACTGCATAGTCTCTGTAACTGGATATGAACATCAGTCCTGCTATGTTTAAATAGCCTTGTTTCCTTGGCGTCCCCTATCTACTCTGGCTCTTACAGTCTTTGTGCCTCCTCTTCCACAGGGCTTATAAGCTGTGAGATGAGAGAGTTGATGGAGACTTCTCATTTAGGTCTAAATGTTCCAAGGCCTCTTACTTACAGCATATTGTTCAGCTGTGGATCTCTGTAACTATTCCTTTCTCGTATAGGAGGAAGCTTCTTTGATGATGGGTAAACAGGACACTGATCTGTGGATATAGCAGAAAGTTATTAGGAGTAATTTGTTGCTGTGTTCCTTTTACAGAACAATAATACTTGTAGTATATCCCTCCTATATTCCTGGCCTGTGTAGTTTCAGTTTCCTGGCAACCCAAGCAATTCTAGGGATGGGTTCCATCACATCAGATGGACCTTAACCCAATCAGTTATTGGTTAATTAGTACCACAAGCTTTGTGTGAGTATTGCACTAGATCATCTTGAATGTAGGACACCAGTGTAGATTAAAAGATTCATAGATGGGTTGGTGTTTACCTTTCTCCTTTCTGATTACCTTTCCGTAATATGAACACTGGTCAGTAGGGGTACAGGTTCTACACAGGCACCAGACATCTTCTTCATGCTCAGTGAGTTATGTATGTGCTGTCTTTAACAACAGGCCTTCCATTCAGTTTGAGAAGAGCAACTTATAGCTTTGCTAATAGTCTAGTTGTTTGGAGGTTTCCATCATGGCTCTTTGGCCAACAACTCAACTCGATGTAATCATTCTTTTTACTAGAAGCTTCATTTGGTGACAAGATATGTCCAGTTGGGGCACTGACTTTCCTATATTATTTGGAGATTTCATTTAGAATATATATATATATAATTAGCATTCCTCAAATAGCCCTTTTTTTGTGCTGTCCTTATCCATATTTCATCTACTCCCTTTTGATCCTCTTGTTTTAGTCCAATCCCACAATCCACCAGTAAGTATCTGTTCTGTTTGTGGTTTCCAGAGTAATCCAATCCTCTCCCCTAGTCCCTTATTCTACACCTAGCCTTTATGGTTATATAGATTGTAGCCTGCTTATAGAAGGCCTATACATATATACTAATACATATCATATTTGTTTTTCGGGTCTTGGCTACCTCAATTAAGATGATATATTTCAGATCCTTCCTTTAAGTCCTAATTTTATTATTTAATTTTTTAACAATTGAAAACTATTCCCCTATGTAAACACACTGTATATTTTTTATCCATTCATGCATGGAGGGGCATCTATTCGGTTTCTAATTTCTAGGTTTTATGAATAGAGCAGCAATGAACATGGTTAAGCAATGTCTCTGGATAGGATGAAGTAACCTTTTGGTATATACCCAGGTGGGATATTCTTGGACATTGAGGTAAGTTGACATATAGCATCCTCAAAAAATGATGTTCTTGGAAAGAGGATAATCAACATTTATTTTTGTTGGCACATACATCTTTAAATCTATTTTAGTTTACTTAGGTTCCTTATACCTCTTTCTCCACTCCAATGCCTTCCAAAACTCCAACATCAGATAGGAGAGAAAGGTTAGTGGGGAAAAAGAGCATTGTTCTATGTGGCAAGTTTCTGCTCTTTAGGGTTGTCTGGTTCTTTGGGGCAATAGCAATCTCTGCTTTAAGATATCTCCAACTTCGTATCACACTGTACCAACAACAACTAGAGCAGCAGACAGGAAGCCAACAGCAATATTATTTCTCAGAGCTCCCCATCTCTCTCTGGGCTTTGGCACTCATCAATTCTCCAGAGTCCTCAGAATTAAGCTTACTGCAGCTGGCAAAGATGATGGCCTTCTCAGAGATGTACGAGGCAAATAGTCTCACACATAGCAGATGCTGTTGTGGATTATCCCATATCCCACACCCAAACAAAAACATGTTTACATAACTTAGAAACCAAAACTTCCATAACATCCTTTAATCTGTATCAGTCATTTGCATTTTCTTTTGGGAATAGTCTGCTTAGAATAATACCACATTTTTAATTCAATTATGTTTTCTCAATTTCTAGTGTTTTGCATTATTTATTCTTTTTATTTTAGCCCTCAATCAGATGTGTAGTTGACAAAAATTATTCTTTTCTGTGTTCTGTCTTTTTGTCTGAATAATACTGTAATTTGCCATACAGAAGTTTCAGTTCAAAGTGGTCTCATTTACTAACTGTTGTACTAACTGTTGTGCATAGTGCAGGTTCTACGGGTGTTGTGATCAGACATTCCTTTTCTGTATCAAAGAGTTTAAGTTCCCCATTTTCTCTTATATCACATTCAGGTATCTAAATCTGTAGTGAGATCTTTGATCCACTAGACTTTGGTTTTGTGCAGAGTGAAAAAGTATGGGTCTATTTGAATTCTTCTACAAGAAAATATTCACTTTGACCATCACCAACTGTTGAAGCTGCTGTCTTTTATCCAGTATGTATTTAGTAGTTTCTTTATCAAAAATCAGGTGTCTATTGGTGAGTAGATATATAGATATGTTTTCAATCTGTTCCCATTGACGAATGTATTTGTCTTTATGCCAATACCATGCTGGTTTTGTTACTCTAGTTCTGTAGTACAATTATGGTTATGGATGGTAATACCTCCAGAAGTTCCACTATTATTCAATATTGGCTTTGCTACTGTAGGATTTTTACATTTACCTAGTGAAGCTGAAAATTATCCTTTCATGTTTATGAGCGATATTTGCAGGAGTTGCACTGAATCTATAGATGTCTTTTGGAAAGATACTCATTTTTACTATGTTTACTTCAGTGATTCATGAACATGGCAGACCTTCAATCTTCTGATGTTTTCTTTTTTCCATTTTTATTATGTTTTTTAATATATACATTTATATTATTACACATGAATAAAATAAACTACATACAGCAGGAAGAACTATGGGAAAATCAGGAATTATATAAAGATTACATTCATAGTGATTTGGCTATTTGTATTTGGCAAACTTGAAGTAAACATCCTTCCTATCTTGTTGGGTCTAAAATTCTAAATGAAAATCAATGTCTATCATATCTTATCTTTATTAACTTAAAACATCTGTCTTCATCTAAAACATCTTTTGTACTAATTAAAATTTTTTATTTTTACATATACATTTATACTATTACATGTATATACAATTAACTATCTACAGCAAGAAGAACCATGATACAATCAGGAATTATATAAATGTTATATTCTTAGTGTTTTGGCTATTTGCATTTGGTTTTCTGAAAGAATCTGCTCTTAGTTGTGTTGATTCTTTGATTTGTTTTCTTTGTCTCCAATTTTCTTTATCTAACCCCTGAACCTTCCTCTTAGCACTGCTTTCTATGCTTCCCATAAGTTTTGGTATGAATTTCTCTTTTTATTTCATCCCTTACCCAGATGTCATTGAGTAGGGAGTTGTTCAGTTTCTATGAGTTTGTAGCTTTTGGTTGTTTCTTTTGTTGTTGAGTTCCAGCTTTAATCCATGGTGATCCAATAAGCTGCAAAGAATTATTTCAATTTTCTTTTATCTGTTGAGTTTTGAGGCTATCATAAAGAGTATTGTTTCTCTGATTTCATTCTTAGTTCATTAGTATTTTAAATATGTAGAAGTTATTGAATTTTATGTTTTAATTTTGTGTCCAGCTACTTGGCTAACAGTGTTTATCAGCTGTAGGAGTTTTCCAGTGGAATTTTGAGGCTTACTTAGGTATCACTATTGTGGCCAAGTGTTCAAACACGTGCCTATTGGAAACAACTCACACTCAAACTGTAGCAACTACCTAGCTTTTTAAAAGACAAAGTTGTTTACATGCAGTAAACTTCGAATCCTTACCCAGATCTAGACAGTGGACAGAACATTCTCCACAGTTGAGCGGAGAGTGGGGACTAACTTTCACACGAACATATTTTACCATGTCCCCTGGATGGGTAGGCTTGGTAGCACTCAGAGGAAGGATAGCAGGCTACCAAGAAGAGACTTGATACCCTATGAGCATATACAGGGGGAGGAGGCCCCCCCTTAGTCACAGCCATTGGGGAAGGGAGTAGGGGGTAAGTGGGAGGGAGGGAGAAATGGGAAGATACAAGGGATGGGATAACAATTTAGATGTAATCCAAATAAATTAATAAAATATATATTAAATTTAAAAAAGAAACTGAGTTGTGCACTCTATTTAGGCATTCCTTTACTTTTTTGATTTGCAAGCTAAGGCATAATTTTATGTTCATACTTATAAATAAGATCAACCATTTATTTGTAGAATGCTGTGTGTATGTGTGTGTGTGTGTGTGTGTGTGTGTGCAAATAGCTTATCAGTTAAAATTCAGACCATAGACTTGGTTACTTTTACTGAATGTGAAACTTTCTGGGCCCTTTTTCTGATAGAGAGAGACAATTTGTGAGTAAATACCAATTTGTGCATGTACATATAGCTATAAACATTTCTAAATGAAATTCTGCCTAAGTTAACATGAGTTCCCAATACTGTATTCAATTTTAATCCATATTACATAGATGATTCTACCTTCTTCTTGTGCACTGTAAGGTCAAAACAGGGGAACTGCTTACTCCTTTTTTGTTCATTTTGGGTATAATGCACTGGAAGATATATAATTTGATGTGTTCCTGATAAAATTGCTCAAGCTTAGTGCCTTATACAGCATAATTTTATTATCTCACTGTTTTGAGATATTGATGTCCTAAATCTACCTCTTTTCAAGACTTATTTCTTGTGAGCTGAGTGCCATAAATAAGCTGCATCCTTCATGTTCACACACTCTTCTTTGGACATGGACTCTGCTGTTTCCTTATGTATCTAAATGTCCTTGCCTTGTAAGGTTGTAAGGTCAGATTAGATTAATATCTATCTACTAGCCAACTTTTTAAAGTTCCTATTATGAAATTAAGTCTTACTTTGAGGTATTGTGTATTCAATCTTTGATCTGAGTATAGTGATACAGTTTCAGCATAATGTATAATATTTTTAATGGATTCAGGAATTTACCATTTTTCTAAGATGTGCCTTGTAATTTAGGATTATGATATTTTTTGTTTGTACATTCTGGTTTATTTCTCCAAAGTCTAGAAATTTCTATATAACATCTCTGCATATATTCCTTTAGGGTTTAAATATCAGGCTAACTCTATTTGTCCTGCTCTTCTAGTTTCCTTATGATGTTATTGTCCTGTAACAATCAAATGCTCTCTTTATTTATTTTTATTATATTTCTTGCTATTCAGAATCTCAAGTTTTCTGTGAATATTGTACTACTGAGCACAGCCACAACTGTTTGAAAAGACTGCTAATTTTTTTTCAATCCTAAAACTTTAGTTTGGCACTTTCTTAACATTTTAACTTTTTTTAGATGAGAATTTCTTATCAAAAAGATATAGAACATACTAAATGGCAAACATAAAACAAACAAACAAAAACTTTGTAAATAGAAAGAAAAAGCATCGTAGCCACACATAAATATAACACAGGACATAACAAAATAAATATTTTAAGCAACATTTAATTGGCTAAAAATCTAATTAAAAACAGGCAGCATACCAGAAAAGACAACCAATACAATTTAAAATTTTAGGAAAATGAAAGATAAAATACCCAATAAGAACTACTTACTGGAAATCAGGAACATTATAATACAAATGAAGAATGCCTCTGATTGGTTCCTTAGCAAACTACCCATAGCTGAAGAATGAACTGATGTGCTTGGATATATCACAATAGAACTTTCTAAACACCAAGGCCTAGGGAATATTTAAAAATGGTGCCTTATTACTCTGGGGAAACTACAAGTGGAATTGTTTTCAACATAAATATAAGAACATAAGGAACACAGAAAATTGGTTATGTGATGACCAAAATTCCTCCTACATAAGGTCACAACACAGAGCACGTACCAAGGGTCTTAAGCAGATTACATGTTCAAAAGAGCAGCTGTTGTTGAAGTACTATGTTAGAAAAAAAAAACTAGAAAGAAAACTACTAAAACATCTTAAAGAGAGCTACAAGAAACAACTCACTTTGCATAGGAGAGGAGCAGGTGCAACTTACATCCTGCAAACAAGAAAAGATTAAGTGAGAAAGTTAAGTGTTGCAAAAAGAGAAATCCAAAGAAGGCTTCAAGCTCGGACTCTGCATCCTCTCGACTCTGCATCTTCTCAGACTACACTTCAAATACATTTTACAATAACATTTTGCTTCTGGACTTGACTTCTATAAAATGTTAAAACACTTTTTTTCCAGGAGAAAAATAACACAAGTGAGCATTTTGCATCTGTATAAAGAAAATAATTATATGCCTTAATTTTAATTGAGCTAACAGGTAACAGTTTATTTAAAAGAGTGACAATGATATCCAATTATTATATTAGTATACTTTCCCATATGTTATGCACATATGCTTATGCAGACTTACATATAAATAAAAAATGACATCAATGATACAAGAAATACAGGGGAATAAACTTTGCTTATTTTTTCTTCTTTGCTTTTGCTTCTCTCATGTTTTGGTCCTCCTTTTCTTTCATAAGGTATGCTACCTACACCATGAACCATATAGTGTAAGACGAAGGAATGGATTAGTTGTAAATATATATTACAAACCCGAAGGCAAGCACTAAATATTTTAAGCAGAAGTAAAACTAATATGCAAAAGCAGAGGAAAATGGAATCACAAAATATTCAAAACCCAGAAAAGGAGTGAAAGAGTTAAATTCCAACAAAAAGGCAGGGACTCAAGGCTCAGGATAGATGGACTCATATACTCTAACATTTAGAACATTATAGAATAGCATTACAGCTCAGCAGGAAAATACGCACTTACAAAGCAGCTCATTTGGTTATGTTTGTTTAAAACACAGGCCAAAACTATCCCAGCAATATTCAATTGGAAATTAAAACTTGATCCATATCAACACAGCAGAATAAATGTGCATTGGCTTGTAATACAATAACAAAGTTCTTTGAGCTTCCTGTTGTGGTTGCCATCAGAAAACAGCAGCCATGGCCCTGAGATACACCATGGCCTTGGGGCCTAAGCAAGAGCCACAAGGTGACAAAGAATGTCAGCAAAACAAGGTATGGCACACCAAGTTCCTGTGGGAAATGAGCAGGAAGGTGTGTGACTTGGCACCCTATGAGCGGCTCTGTCCGCCACAGAGCTCCTCAAGATGTCCAAGGGTAATCACAGGGTCAAAGTCATTAAGAAGAAAGTGGGCACACACATTCTTGAACAAGAGGAAGTGAGCAGACCTTATCAAAGAACTGGCAGCCAGGAGGAACGCAGCTGCTAAGGAAGAGTGATGCCCTCCCCCAATAAATATTTATTTATGTTTCACACACACACACACACACACACACACACACACACACACACACAAGTTCTCCAAGTAGCAGAGTAAACAGCGGGTATTCAATTTTTACAGTTCAGGATGAATAGAAGCCTGTGATGAAAGAATTGGCTGATCTGGTTTTCAAGATAAATCCTTCTGTAAGATAGCTTTCTTATTTTCTTTTTCTAAGAAAATTATTGCAATTTATTCTGATTACATCCTGAATGTTATCCCCTCACATGTATCTGGTTCCCAGCCCCCCTCACTTTCACACTCTCTCTCACCCTCCAGGAGACTTCTGACAGAAGCTGAATCCTAATCCACCATATGACTACAGCATATCAGGTCTCATCCTAATAGCCTGCTTCCCCTTCCTCTGTGAGCCCCCTCCCCAACAAGGGGAACTAATCAAATCAGGGGCACCAGAGTTTATGTTAGAGGCAGTCCTCTCTTCTCCCACAACCATGGAAAATGAACTGTCCGTTGGCTATATCTGAATGGGAGTTGGCGGGAGGGACTATGTTCACTGCATGTGTTGTCCTTGGTAGGTGCAAGCGTTTGTGTAGGCCCCCCTGGGTCTAGATCTGCCAGCCTTGATGGTATCTTTGTGGGGGTCCTAAACTCTCTAGGTCCGACCATCACCCCACTCTTCCACACCATTCTCAGAACTCTGCCCAGAGTCCTGCTGTGAGTCCCAGCATCTGTCCCGATCCCCTGCTGGGTACAGTATCTCAGAGGACATCTACATTGGGCTAATATCCACTTATACATGAGTTTATACCAAGTGTATCTTTCTGGGACTGGGTTACCTCACTCAGGATGATCACTTCTAGTTTCTTCCATGTGCCTGCAAGATTTCCTTGTTTTTAATAGCTGAATAGCATTCCATTGTGTAAATGTACCACAGTTTCTTTATCTATTCTTTTTTTTTTTTTTTTTTTTTTTTTTGGTTTTTCGAGATAGGGTCTCTCTGTGTTAGCCGTGGCTGTCCTGGATTCACTTTGTAGACCAGGCTGGCCTCGAACTCACAGCGATCCGCCTGCCTTTGCCTCCTGAGTGCTGGGATTAAAGGCATGCGCCACCGTGCCCGGCTCTTTATCCATTCTTAAGTTGAGAGACCTCTAAGTTGTTTCTAGATTCTGGCTATTACAAATAAAACTGTTATGAATATGGTTGAGCAAATGTCCTTTCTAATTCCTCTCCTTTCTCATTGTTTCTTTCCTATCTCATATCATAGGGTGAAACTGGGAGGAAAAGGAGAGAGAAAAAGAAGAACCCACAAAATAGCAAAGACCACCTATAAATATGTAAGTATAAGGTAAAACAAGGAGTATGACAGAAATAATGGCAATGATCACTTTAGTTTCTTATGAATGAATTTACCATATGCTCTACAGAAGACACAAACCCTTTCAAAGATGCCTACAGCAAATTAGGTGATATGCAAGAAAAGACAGATTGACAGGTGTTGTTGTAGTCATTAGGTAGAAGAATTTGACCACATAGGACTAGGCCTCCCAAAGGCCTTACCCAAGAATCTTTTGCAGATGCTAGTGCTCAGAGAAATGAAGACACACCTTATTCATAATAATAGTACAAAATAATGGTTGCAGTTATCTGATGGGCTCCAGCACCTGATTAGGAATGTAAATGTTTATCCATATATATGTACATGCTAAAGAACACTATGTGTCCTGAAACTTCATGGTATAACATAAGCCCACATGTGACAGTGTTAGGGCTTGGAGGATTTGGGAGCATCTTAATGAGATGAAAATAAGAACTGCCTTCACAAGCAACCTGAAAGAATTTACCTGTCCTCTAATCTGACACGTGACATCAGTCAGAAGTGTAAAGTTTATGAGAGGAAGATCGAGCCTCATCAGAACTGGCCCAAGCTGCCACCCTGACCTCCTTGTACTAACCTTCAGAGCTGTGATAATTAAAGCTTGTCTTCATAAGCCTTAAGATCCAGTGCAACACTGTCACAGCACTCCGGGCTTACTAAGCAGTGCTCTGTGAAGAACAAAGGCTACGTAAAGGCTGACTCTCACTCATTATATGAACATCTTAGCCAAGCACTGCTTCTCTTTCCTCTTCTAAAAGGTTAGTGATTTAAACTCAGTCAGAACTATAAAATATTAATTTTAATAAATGTGTCCACATGAGCATTATATAAAAGAATTATTATCAAGATGCCAATGAATTTGTCATACATAAATCTTTAGGATTAGAATCCTTGAAAGAAAATAAAGTGGAATGCTTTTGCTATGAAATCTGATCGGACTTATTACTTTTTAGCAAAAACAATGAGAAAATAGTTACTATAGTCAAAACACTAATGACTTGTAACCTATGTGAAAGGAAAATTTATGGCAGGCTTAAAATGAACATCATACTTGGCCTCAAGTGACAGAGAAACAACCACAGTGGCTGAAGACAATTAGACTTCTATGTTTTTTAATCTGCAAGAAGGCAAGGTATAGTGCCTGTGATTGACATGTCTCTTGTATTCTCAAAATGACACTGAGGCATCAGCGCTCTTCTCTGTTGAAGTTAGAAGGTAAAAGAAGTGTGTGTGGGATCCATGGAAAATGTGCTCATCCTTTGAAAGCTGAGCAGTGCAGGGTGGCTGGCACTCCTCCAAGTATCTTTCCTTTGGCCTGTTTGGTCTGCACTCGCTCCTGTGCTCCCAGGAGCAGAAGGATGGGGAAGAACGTGTTGTGAGTAACAGCACCAAACCTGACCTGACCCCTTGGAAAGGACTTCTTTCTGCTCTTCAGGCATTAGTTGTAGCAAAAGAGAGGGTAGAAAGATTAGATAGACCTCTAACAGTGACCACAGAAATCTGAATTTTGTTTCAAATTTAAAAGGCAATTTACAAAAACTGAAAGTATAGTTTGGTAATAAAGCATCTGCTTAGCATGTACAGGGCTCCCTCTAAATTTGCACCATGGACATGCAAGTATGCATGTACACAGAGAGAAAGAGACACAGAGAGACAGAGAGACAAAAGAAGAAGAAGAACAAGAAGAAGAAGAAGAAGAAGAAGAAGAAGAACAAGAACAAGAACAAGAACAAGAACAAGAACAAGAACAAGAACAAGAACAAGAACAAGAACAAGAACAAGAACAAGAACAAGAAGGAATACAATTAATAAAGTATAGGTATACTATGATTCTGATTTTTTTTAAGTTAGTGTGCAAAGTACATGTATATTTACAAGTGAAAATGTTTTTTCTTTGTATTAAAGATATAGGAGCTACCAGTTTTCTTCAAAATATTTATTTTTAAGAATATATGCCAAATTAATTACATGAAACAAGAAAAATAAGTTTTATAAGATGAAATATAAACTTCTGGAAATAGTTCAGATTCTATGACCTACATTAATCAATACTCATCAATGATCTTAGTGCATCAACCACCCAGATCTTTTCCCATTTACTGTATAGTCACAAGAATTATCTAAATGAAGAAGGGGACTGAACTTAATCCTTGCTCAGCAAAGGAGCTGCTTCACTTGGTAATGTCTGAACCATAGCTAGTGATTAACAGTTTGACTTTCTCCTGTTCTTGCCTCTGCAGTACCTCCAGAGCTCCGGAGATGGTGTGGGCTGTACAGTGTGTTCCTAATGCTGCTCTTACCTGTCTTCCAGTTGTCAGATTTGGTGGACTTTAGACAAGCTTTATCTTCTAAACAGTTGTATAAGTTCCATTGCAGTGAGACAGACTATCTTCTCAGTAAAATAATGAATCCCCAGGCTGCATCCTGTGTTTTTACATGAATTGTGTAGCTCTGATATGTTGTTTTCCTTTGCGAGTGTCTATCTAGCTAACATCACCTTAGGTTTTAGGTACTTTTTAAAATTATAGACAAAAATAGTCTTTTATTTTACTATAATAATTTTAAACACACATATACACACAAATATATACATATGCAAATACTAAATTAATGGTTAAATATAGTCATGATTCAATTTTAAATCACTCAAAAATTATAGTGGTAACTTTCATGCACACTTCAAAATAAAAGAAGGTCACGGTCCTTGGCAGCTCTTACAGCTCATTCTGAATCAGTGAGCATAAGTGGACTCTCAATATGGAATAAGGTAGCTACATTTTATTTAACGCCACTTGGTATTCTTATTAACTTCTAGGGGCCTGAACTTCTCAATCTTCTCTGAAACTTAAGACAAGAGGAAGGTCAAACTCTGAATGATTGGCTATCTAGGCAAGCTTGCTGACTAGCTTACTTATTACCTACATAATGCAGAGTTAAGAAGGAGTATGTGAAAGTGCGCACACTAAGGCTGGTGGGAAGGATAGGGATGTGTGCACCACTGTTCTCCATTCTTTAGCAGTGTCTGACTCTACACTTAAATACATACTTTAAATTAAAATCTCAAAACAAATAAAGCTTAATCCTTAAACACACCTGGGTTCTTCCTGTCCTGCTTATCCCAGAGGATCATCTGGATGCAGTGTTTGAAATCCTTATATTAGTGATAAGAGAGCCAAAGCCCTCAGCATGAGCATGTTAAGATTCAATGAATCATTGATAGCTGTGAGTCAACCTCGTTCATTTTGGAGCTATTGAAGTGGACATGGGGCTTTTCATAGAAGACCACCATGAAATACCGTCCAGTTTCCAGCCAGACACAGAAAGAGAGCGAATGATCTAAGCATCATTTCAGAGAGAGAAAGAACGCCAGGCAGCAGGGACCCTGGGCTTTCTAAACTGTGATTTCTCTTAACAGAATTTCTTCCATTTTATGTTTATTAGTTATTCCAAGGATGACACTATTCCTTGGATTTCTCCTCTATACTGCTATTTAGGTGATATTGATATTTATGAGCAAATAAAAGTTTCTTTTCCTCAGACAGAATGATCAACTTCATTGTATTTGCTATGAACATGAGAATTAAGGTATAAATTAAGATGCTAAATGAGAAAACCCAGAAAAACCAGGTTTCTTCCCAAACACCAAAAATAATTTGCATCACAGCTGCCACGTAGGTGCAGGCTTTGGGAGAGTTGTGATTCTGTCCAGTATTTGTGCCCCAGGGATCCTTTTTTGAATGAAAGCATCAATTAGCCTCACTACACAAAGAAGTAAGGCACAATGAATAGATACAAGCTTGTGGATAGGTTGCAAAAGACCATAAACTCTACCCTTTTTGCAGTTTCTCTGTCTCTCTCTCTCTCTCTCTCTCTCTCTCTCTGTCTCTCTGTCTCTCTGTCTCTCTCTCTCTCTCTCTCTCTCTCTCTCTCTCTCTCTCTCTCTCTCTCTCTCTCCCTTACTCTTTCTCTCTCTTTTCTTCTGACCCCACACAGCATCTTTTCCACTCTGATAAAGCATGTTAAGTAATTTCACATTGTCACATGGTAAAGAATTGAGAGAGACTTCTGCCTAACAGACAGTGAGGAAGTAAGAAGGACTGAATCCTGCCAACAACCACTAAGTGATCCTGGACATGAATCCTGTCTGAGTTATACCTGTGCACAGCAGCAAGCCTTCCTAATTGCTTTGAGCATAGTATTATAAATTATATAAATTTAAAAAAACTAGCAAAATGTTGTACTGCTTCCAACACACAAAGGCAGTGACATTATTAATATTATTTAAGAAGGTTAAGTTTATAGAAAATGTATAGTATAAGCAGGTACTTCGTAAAACTCCTCTGAATTCTACTGTATGCAGGTTTCTCACTGTTCACTGTCTCACAGTTATAAACTGCTGACAAAGAATTATTCATACATGGCAACCTTCACTCTGCCTTTGACGTAAAATTTTAAAGACTAGATCATCAACTGAGTTAAAGCTTGCAAGTCATCTACTGAAAAAGTTAAAAAGTGACAAGGGAATGATTGGGAACAGGAACAATAGCATTGGCAAGTGGTAACTCTTAGGTCTCATTCCCAGAAACACAAGAAATACTCCAAAAACATCATAGAGCTATCTTTTATATGAGGTGATATCAACCATCAACTAGAAGATTTTATCTCCTTGTCCCTGGCATTTCTGTGGAATTACTAGGATATTCTCTTCTCATGCCAGGATATTTTTCTTCCCTTATTTATCTGTTTTTTAGGAGAAGGTAGATAGATTTTTAAACAAGTTACTTCATATATATACCAAATGTATCGATCAATGTAAGCTGATGACACAGCGACTTAGAAAGGAGCTGTGACTATGCTGGGGTTTTGGGGAGCTTTCTGCTGGGAACAGCTCCATCTGAGCAGACTATTTGCCATGTGTGGAAGGGTGAGTCTTAGCAAAGATGCTGTTAATAGTCTATAGAATTAGAACTTTGCCTGAGCACAGGGCAGGTCTACGGGAATCACAGCTGTGTGCACTGTGCAATACAAGGTGAGAGGGATGTGCTTGCATAAGCTCACAGCTGTTAGTCGTTGGGTGGATGGTGGACAGTTGAGCAGAATGTAACCTTCCAGGAACTTTTTGCAGTGTGTGCTTTTGTGGAAAATGGTAGTAGTCTAAGAGTTGTTGATGGTGGAATACTCAGGAATGAACTATATGAAGATCATGCACCCAGACATAAGAAAACCTGCACGAGGTGCTCTGCATAGTGTACTTACAGTATGCATGAAAACATCACAGATAAACACAGTGGAGCCAGCCCTGCCCTGTCATATGTACTTGTCCCATAAAACTCACAGAGAGGGTACTTGAGCACTCAGTGATCCCTTCCTGGTACTGGCAGTTGCCAAGAAAATATTTCATTCATCATATTTTAAAAGGAGGTTGTAACCAAATGCCTTCTTTAATTTACAAGTACAGTTTTTTTTTATGAGAATGTGTAAGAATTAGCAGCAAAGAAAAGCCTTCTTGCCCCAAGAATACCTCAGAGTAACTAACAACCTATGCTATACTCTATCTAAGCCCTGGATTTCTGAAAGTAAATTCGGACTGGAAATATTTAAAATTTGCATTTTAAGATTACGCAAGCTACTGTTATTAACCCATATAATTTAATTCATGTTGGCTCATATGTTTGTATGATTTTTACACTGCAAGTATAATATTGATTTATAATAACTATTGTCTATTCTTGTTCTTTCTCTCTTTTTACTTTTGTTGCTGCTTTTGAAAGCTAGTTACGTTTTAATTCCTTTTAGTTTGCATACAATACACACACACACACACACACACACACACACACATGTCCATTTTACTTATTTTCCCCTACCAACTGCTCTCCCACATCCTCGCTCTCTATCTCTACCTGGTTCCCTTTCCCATTTCTCCTCAAATATTTACCCTTTCTACTCTCATGACACACACACACATTCATATATGCATATGGATATATACATGTATATATACATACACATATGCATATGCATATATATACATATCAACTTTATTCTGTCTTAACCCATACACATCTTGCCCAAAGCTGCTTTATCCTCTTTCATTTCCCCCCTTTTACTTCCATGCATTCTTATGAACATACACACATGAAAATGGACACACATATATATGCAGTATACATGTATACACTTATTTATACATATGTGTTTGTGTATGTATGTATATATACATTCTGCATCAGAGAGAAGGTAAGATGCTTATCTTTCTGAGAATAGCTGATTTTATTTAGCTTAATGATGCTAAATTCCATCTATCTTCCTGTATATGTTGTAATTTTATTTTTCTGCACAATCAAATAAAAATATATCATACTTATATAAGTTTTATTGATCCATTCTCCTGTGGATGGATAGTTAGGCTGGTTGCGTATCTTGGCTATAGTAAATATTCAGCAATAAAAACAAATGTGCAAGCATATATGTAGTCGACTGATATAGAATCATATGAATATATTATCAGAGTTGGTATAAAGCATATGAGAGTTTCAAACTAGTGTTTTTAGAAACTTTTGTGCTGAATCTCAGTGCATACATACGAGTTTGCATTTTCTCCAGCAATCAAATAGCGTACATCTTCAACAGCATTGGTTGCTTTGGTTTTCCTGATAGTCATCATTCTGAATGGAGTCCGATTCAATTTAAAAAGCTTTGAGTTTGCACTTCCCTAATAGTGCAGGATACTAGCTCCTATCTTAAATATATATTAAACATTATATTTCTTCATTTAAGAATTTTCTTTCCTATTTATTAGCATATTTAGGAATAGAATTATTTGGAAATTTTTTGTTGTGCTCTTTGTAATTTTACATTCTGGGTAGTAGTTCTATGTCTGGAATAAGTTAGTGAAGGTTTCTCCCTTTTCTGTAAGATTTCTCTTTACCCCATCAACTGTTTCCTTTCCTGGGCAAAACATTTTATCTTCATACAACAGCTTGCTGTGACTATATCTTGAAATTGTCTCGATTTGTTCTTCTAGAAATCTCAGGTTCAGATCTTATACTAAGGCTTTTGATGCATTTTTGAATGGATTCTTATTAATATAAAAGAAGTCTAGTTCAATTGTTTTACATGTGAATTCCCTTCATTCTAGGAACCTTTTGCAGTAGAGAGTATTTTTATTTTTCCTTAATATATGTTCTACTAGTTGTAAAAGTTTATAAGACTCTTGCTTTGTGGATTTATTTCTAAGTCCTCTATTCTATTATGTTCATCTAATATGCTTTTGTGTAAATACCATATGGTTTTTACAATTATATCTGTATAGTATAATTTGAAATTAAATACTAAAACATATATCAGAATTTCTATTTCTGATCAGAGTTGTTGGGTGCTCTGGATCTAGGTGCATCCAAGCAAATTTGAGGATCATGTTCTAGTTCAGCACAAAATGTTATTACAATTATTGTGGGATTTACATTTGATCTGCAGATTGCTTTCTGTGAGGTAGCCACTTTTTCATATTAATTTTGGAGATCTGTGAGCATGGGAGGTCTTTCGGTCTTCATGTGTCTTTTTCAGTTATTTTTTCTTTGGTGCTCTAAAGTCTTGGTTGTAGAGTTCTTTTACTTCCTTCAGTGCATTTATTCTTAAATAATTTATTTTCTACACTTATGAAAATGGGACACTTTTTCTCATTTCTTTTATGGAAAGTCTATTTGTTGTTATATTGAAAAAGTTTTGACATTCTATGATATTAATTCTGTACCTTGATGCCTTCTTAAAATGTTTATCAGATCTAAGTTGAGCATAAAAATAAAGAATGAAAATAGTGATAACAGGATAAAATGCAGAAAAACTAAATACTTGAAAGAGAATAAAAACAAAAATTAAAAAAACAAAAAAAAAACCATTATGTTTAAGTAAGGTAAGTTTCAAATGCTACTAAAAGCCTAATTAAAAATTGAAAAGAAATAGGTACAAAGGGGAAAAAGAAAACATGAAAAATGAAGTAGCATTTTCAAACAGTTCTTTGTCCTTAATTTAATCATGTTATGTTTATTATCAGTCAGGGAGTCTTTAGTTTCATAAAGTAAAAAGTTCCCTGATATACACCATTCAAAGTGAATAATTCATGTCTCCTATTTGATTTTGTGACTAAGTTTTTTTTTTTTTTTTTTTTTTACAGATTCCCATGTGAAGTTTTACTCTGATTCTAGAATAGGTAAGATGACTTCATGGATAAAGAGACGACACTGTGAATTCTAACTATAAAACTCACATGTAGAAGGAGAGAATTGACTCTCACAAATTATCATCTGCTCTGTACAATGCACTCTACTAGATGGAAAATAAACAAATGCATGTGAAAGGCAGGAAGAATCCCAGAACATCAGATGCGGGCTTCTCCCTGTGCTCTGGCTCCGGCATTGGAAGCTTAGACTCATGAAAAGCCTATGAGCAGGAAGTACGGGAAACATTCTAGTGAATGATGCTTTCCATGTGTTCCTTTATCTACCTCCCATTTCAGGTACAGTTTGTCCCACAATAGAACAACAGGTTCTATCTGACTTGTCTACCTGCCAAAGGGCATGCCTAAATACAGAGAGTGTCAGCTGCAGTCTAGGGAGTATAGCTAATACTTCTATGGAGAAAAATCAAAACATTGAAAATCACATGTGACACTAGTGTCCTATTTAAACATTAGTAAAGCAGAAAGAGCATTCTATAAAATTTTTACTCCCTAAAGAGGAGCCAAAGAGGTTAATTTCAGGCATAGATAATATCAGGGACTTTCATAGAGGAAAATGTCTATAAAGGAACTTTTGGAATGGATAAGTCTCCCTTTGACATTGGAAGCATATAGAATGGCCTAAACGATCTTTTGTACCTGTGAGATTTTAATATTTTTGGCAAAGAGCAAGTAACTTTCATTTCCTCTTTGTAATGTTCCACTTAAATATTCTGAATTTCAATTACTCAATTGATGTCAGAAGAGAGATAAAATACTGGGAGGGCTCTGAGGAGCCTTATATGCTAGATTGAGGCTCAGGGATGATGGATATAAAAAGGAGAACAAAGGGACCTTTAGCCAGGGAAGACGGAATGTGGAAAAATGTCACGCCTCCCTTAGCTGCTCCAAATTCAATCCTCAAGTCTTACCCACAGTTCTGTATCAGACAATCTGCTGTAGTCTCTCTCTATCACCTGCCCCATCTTCCATGGGTCACACAAATCATTCCTCTCAAATTCCTATCCCCCAACACATTACTTTATTCCAGCCCAACTCCAGCAGGCATTTCCTAGGAAACCACAGGCGACACCTCCCCCTCCACTCCTCCAATTTTAATCCCACAGTCTCACCCTAATTTCTGTAGCACACTTCCTTCTGTGGCCTCCCCTGTCTCTTTACCCCTACCTCCAACCAATCAAGTAGCTCTTCCCCTCCAACATTTTCCCCTACTGATTCTGTTATCCTAGCCCTCAACTCCAGCAGTATTTCTCTGGGAACCAAAGAAGGCTGCCAAGAGAAATTGTATGACAGCAAAACAGGTAGGCCAGCTCTGCCCCTCTCCACCCTGTCCAATACCCTACTCTTATCGGAAGCTCTGTAGCAGACTACTGGTTATAGTCTCACTTCCCAGTTTTACCCCACTGCCAGGAGGCTAAGCAGATTCAGGTGGACATCTGCACATTCCTGTCTCCTATGAATAGCCTCAGCTCCTGTCTCCTATCTCACCCCCATTCCTAAGTGTCAGCTTAAAATCGCACTTTACCCAGAGTGCACAGTGGACAAACTTATCATAACCCAAGAAGAATTTCTACCAGGGAACACACAGACCATTTTATTCAAACACATAAGGTTATACTTTCCTCTCAGCATCCCATGGTATGTTCTCAAAAATTGGCCACACACTTGGAAACATAGCAAACCAAAAAAAAAAAAAAAAAAAAAAAAAAAAAAAAGGGAAAAATTAAAATTGAGATAATACATTACATCTTTTCTGACCACGATGGACTAAAGCTATCTATCAAGTACAATAGAAATAACAGAACGCTTATGAAACCATAAATATTGAGCAAATCATTATTGAATGAAAAATGGTCTTTCAAGAAAAAAGACTTTCTAGAAAAAAAATGAAAATGAATATACAACATACCAAAACACCAAAATAAAGGTGGTTCTAAGAAGCAAGCTTGTAAAATTAAATGCCTACCAAAAAATTTTAGAGAGACGTCATACTAGTAACTGAACAGCACACATAAAAGCTCAAGAGTAAAAATACAAAATTGCACCCAAAAAGAGCAGACAGAAAGAGAAACCCAAACTCAAGTTTGAAATCATTAGAACAACAACAACAGCAACAACAATAACAACAATGTAATTCTTTGAGAATATCATTAGTTTGAGAAAACTTTATCCACATTAATGAAAAGAAGAGAGACTATCCAAGGAAGGATGCTTAAATCTCATTCAGAAGAGACAGAATAAACAGCAGGAGTATTTAAAGAGAGACAACAGAGTAGAAGAGGGTGTGAGGAAAGAAATGAGGCTAGAGATCAGATGTGGGGAGAGTGTGGGAGGGAGGAGAGAAAAGAGAAACAGTGGGTGGGGGCATCTCTGAGACAAGCTGGAGACCTAAGACAGGGTAGGCTCCTGGAGGATATGGGAGAAACTTCCTCTGAGACTCCTCTTACCTGGGGTTATGGAGACTGAAGAGGCTCCTAGTAGAGGGAGAGGGACACCAAACCACACGCCAAAACTTCAACACAAAATTTACCCTGCTTATACCATGGGTCAGGATAAACATAGAGCAGATATAGTCACCCCACCATAGGAGAGAGCCAAGCCCCCAAAACTGTTAATAGGACTCTGCTATGCCTGCAGAGGGAAGCCTAGCACAGTACCCCTCTGAGAGACTCCACCCAGCAGCTGATGGAAACATATGCAGAGACCAACAGCCAAACATTGGGCAGAGAGCAGAGAGTATTGTAGAAGAGTGGGGGGATGGATAGATGTAAGCCAAGGGGAAGGAACTCCTCAATAGACCAATAGAGTCAACAAGTCTGGTCCTGGGGCACTTGATGAGACTCAAACTCCAACCAAAACCTGACATAAACTGGACCTAGGCCCCCTACACAGATGTAGCGGATAGGCAGCTTGTTCTTTGTGTGGGTCCCCTAGTTAAGGGAGAGGGGGCTGTCCCCTGGACCCTGTTGCCTACTTTTTTTACCATGAACCCCCATCCCCAATGGGGATGCCTCACCAGGTCACTGGAGCAGAGGATGTGCTCAGTCATGATTAAACTTGATGTGCTGGGGTGGGTTGGTAGGAGTGGGATTCCCCTTTTCTGATGAGTAGAGAGTGGGGAGAGAGGAGAAGAAATGAGGAAGGAGGAGGAAGGGTGGGACTAGATGGAAAGGAAGAGAGGGATTTAAATTGATTAAATAAATAAAAGGAAAAAGAATATCCAACTTAACTACAAATGAAAAAAGAGACATAAGAACACTGGGAAAATACAGAGAATCATAGGAACATACTTTAAAGGCTTGTATTGCAAAACTAAAAGAATGGATAATTTTCTCAACACATAAAACCTAGTAAAATTAAATAAAGATGAGATAATCAATTTAAACAAACATATAACCTCTGCTGAAATAGAAGCAGTAATTAGAAGTCTGCCTACCAAAAAAGCCCAAGGCAGGGTGGTTTTAGGACAGAATTCTATCAGATTGTCAAGAAGAAAATAATACAAATACTCCTCAAACTATTCCACAAAATAAAAACAGATGGAATGTTGCTCAATATGCTTTAAGAGCCTAAAGTCAACATGAACACAAACAACAATCTCCCCATGACTACACAAACAAAAAATACAGAATTACATTTCTCACATGAACATAGATGCAAAAATTCTCAGTAAAACCAAATCCAAGAAAACATCATATTACCTACTACGATTGAGTAAAATTCATCCCAGGGATGCAAGGATGGTTCAACATACTTAGATCTGTAAAGGTGATCTACAATATAAACAAATAGAAAGACATAACCCACATGACCATGCCATTAGATGTACAAAATGCCTTTGATAAAATCCTTCACTTCTTCATGGTAAAAGTCCTGGAGAGATTAAGGATGCAAAGAAGATAGCTCAACATAATAATACTTTAAAAACTAGCTTATAGCAATCCCATACCTACCATCATTATAACTGGAATATAAACCAAAGCAATTCCACTAAAATAAAAAACAAGGCCAGGTTGTCCACTTTCTTCATATCGATTTAATATAGTGTTTGAAGTCTTCGCTACAGGATGTGAATTAGAAAGATAAAGAATATCTAGGCTATATAAATTGGAAAGAAAGTCAAAGTATTTGTTTGAAGATGTGATAGCAACCCAAAAATTTTCACTGGTGAACTCCTTCAGCTGATTAACAATTTCACCAAAGAAGCTGTGTACAACTTTAACTCAAAAATTAGTACCCTGCCTATATAAAAATGACAAATGGACACCCGTTGGAAAACAGGGTAAGTTGTCTGCAGATCTTCTCTTCTCCATTTGTTTCCCCATAACCCACTCTTAATACCAGGTGCTTCTGCTAACCAAAAGGCTGCTTCTGACATGGAATAGTGTAGGCTGAAGGCAAAGGTACACCTCTCTTCCTGTTCCTCTGTATCCCATACCCCCAGTTTCATCCCCAGCTGTGAAGCAGAAAACCTGATGCAGTCCCTCGTTCCTTTTTGACCCCAACCCTAAAAGATCACAAAGATCTTCTGTTCTAACCTTTCTTCCCACAACTCTCCACAATATCCCCAGCCTCCAACACCAGCAGGCATTCCACGTGAACACACCAATGGGCAATCCAGAGAAGCAGGTAAGTTAGCTGAATGAAGATCTTAACTATTTTCTTCTCTCCTCCAAACCCAATTATCCAGTCCCATCCCTATTTCTTCAGTATAAGATCTGCTTCATTCTTCCCTCACCCTCTACATGTATCTCCTGTGGGTATCACAGACTTTCCTTTCCTAACATCCATCTCCTCACTTATTGCTTTTGCCAACTCCCAACTTCCAGTTCCAACAGGCACTCCCTGATAATTCATAAACACCTCCTGCCATGAAAGCACATAGCTCCGTGTAGATTGCCCCTTCTCCATCTGTTCCTTTATATCCAACCCCCAAGTCTCATTACCAACACTATAGCAGAAGCTCTCAGGTGACCTGTCTTCATTGTCTTTACCAATTCCAAGGAGACAAAATAAGCAGATCCTGATTGAAGACTTTGTGTTCCCCTTCATGTCAATGTCTTCATCCCCTATTCTATCCCCATTCCTAACTGTCATCTCCCAATATGCAGAAATACATTTTACCATTTTACCCAGAACCCTCAGTGGCCACAATTATCAGGTTTAATGGAAATGTTCTAACAAAAACCAAGGGAAAAATACCTACTCCCCAAAGACAAATCCAGAAATCAACACTAGACCTATAATCATCTCAATCTCAGATACCTAGATACAAGCATAAAAATGTTATAACAGTCATGGCAACATATCTCCACTAGAGCCCAGCTCTCCTTCTATATTAGGTCCTGAAGCACAAGAAAAAGACCTTAAAGTCACCTGCGTGAAAACAATAAAAGTCCTTAAAGAGGAAATGAATAAAGCTCTTAGAGAAACTCAGGAAAACACAAATAGTGGAAGGAAATAAATAAAACTGTCCAAAACTTGAAAATAGAAGTAGACTCAATAAAGAAAATATAAATTGAGGGAATTGTAGGAATAAAAAACTTAGGAATTCCAAAAATATATAGAGAGAGGTAAACTTCACCAACAGAATAGAAGAGATGAAAGAGAGAAACTCAACAATTGAGATATGATAAAAATAAATACTTCAGTCAAAGAAAATGTAAAATCAAAAAAAAAAAAAAATCCTGAGACAAAACATCCAGAAAATGGGAATAGAAGAAGGAGAAGATATCCAGATAAAAGGTCCAGAATAGATTTTTCAACAAAATCACAGAGGAAATTTTTCTTACCCCAAAGAAGGAGATTCCTATAGAGATATAAGAAACATACAGAATAAAAGTATATATTGCAGTTTTCAGCTTAGTATTTTTGTAGGGTTCATCACAAGCATACTGAGAAAGAAATAAAGTAAACAACTTATTTCACAATAGGCCCTAAATAACATAAAACATCTTGAGATAACTAATTAAGCAAGTGAAAATTTGTATGATAAAATCGTAAGACATTGATGATGATATTAGAAGATGGAAAGATCTTTCATGCTCATGCACTGGTAAGTTTATTATAGTAAAAATGAACATCCTAAAATATCCAATCTACAGATTCAATGCAATCCCCATTAAATTTTCAATACTATGTTTCACAAATCTTGAAAGTCAGTTTTCAACTTCATATGGAAACAGACAAAATCCAGAACAGACAATACACTCCTGATCAGTAAAAGAACTTCTAGAGATCTTACCATTCCAAACTCAAGATGTACTTGTAATAATAATAATAATTATAATAATAATAATAATAATAATAATAATAACAACAACAACAACAACAACAGCATGGTATTGGCACAAATAACATACATGATGATCAATGGAACCAAATTTAAGACACATATCTACATATCTATGGACATCTAATTATGGTAAATAGGCCAGAAATATACATTGGAAAAAAACAGTACCTTCAACAAACTTGCCTTCTCTTATCACCAAATAAAGCCTCTAGTACTGAGATGGGGTTACATTTAATTGTATTTTTGTCCAAAGAAGTCCCATGGGAACCTAAAAACAACAATAAAACAAAACAAAAGAAAAACAATAACAACAACAGCAACAAACGCATGCCATAGTCAAAGCTGTTGAAGATTCTCCACAAACTGAAGACAAGGCCCTATGCTGAAGACAACATCTACACAACTCATTGACCATGAAGAGATCAAAGTGATGGTACCTATATAGAGCCTTCACTGCTACATGCTAGCACCTTTTGCATAGGAGGGTACTCTGCATGGTACCAAAAAAGAAACATAAACAAACAAAAAACGATAATAAAACAGCAACAGAACCTTTTATCTACTATGATATCTTGTTTAAAAGATATGCTAATGCAATGGTGGTACAAATTTGTAGGAGTAACAGTCAATATCAGATTTGACTGAAATCCTCAGGAAATGGAACCAATACCCATCACTGCTTGGGTGACCAGGAACCTGACTATAAAACCTAGGGCTATATGGTAAAACAGAATAGTACTGTTCTAAAACAACCCAACAAATAACAAAACAGCACAATAAAATGACTCCTAATGACATTCTACTATGCTCAGAGATCAGTGATGTGCTCAGCCATCATCAGAGAAGATTCCTCCTTCATCAGATGGAAACAGAAACGGAGGCCCATAACCAGACATTATGCAGAGAAGAGACTTTGTCATACTCAGCCTTTAATAGAATGGCTCCATCACACCCGCCCCTTGGGACTCAGGTCCTCCAAAAAGGGCGCACAGCAGTGTCAGAGCTAAGTAGATGTAGTACACCTGTAAAACGACCTTAATTGTTTAGATTAGAACAAAACCTAAACATAATCAAGCACATATGAACTCACAGAGACAGACATATTTTGCACAGGGTCTGAATGGATGTATACCAGATGAATCCTGGAGCTGAAAGGAGAAGTACACACATGCCTGCATCATGTCTGACCCAGAATCAATCTCCACTTGATAACCACTTGGATATAAATATTTCAGTTTCTTCCAAGGTAGTCTCTCTGAGGAAACAAACTACTCTTGAGGGTAGATTG
This sequence comes from Acomys minous, assembly GCF_964271855.1. Taxonomy (NCBI): domain Eukaryota; kingdom Metazoa; phylum Chordata; class Mammalia; order Rodentia; family Muridae; genus Acomys; species Acomys minous. Next base: position 70,672,484 of record NC_140489.1, on the reverse strand, counting down.
AATGCTCAGCAATAGATGGCCAACTGAAAATAGGTCTCAAAGGCATCTTTTGAAGTTCTTTGTCTCATAATGTTGTGTCATGACTTTTCCTTTTGTAATTAGAAAATATTATTATTAAACTTCATCTTATTTTCTCCTTTTATTTTCATTTTATTTTATTTATATGATTTTTCTTCTCTCTCTTTACTCTACTGGTCATTGTATAGTATTACATACTCTTTAGTGTTTTTATGGGATTCCAGAAGATGTGAATGGACCATTCTCTGTTTCTTGTGCCTTCTTTTGGGCTCTTTTCCTTCTCTTTGTTTGTCTTGTGACAATAAGTTTATTCTTTTTTTTAAGATTTTTTATTATTTTTTATTATGTATACAGAGCTCTGCCTGCATGTACATTTGCAGGCCAGAGAAGGGTATCAGATCACGTTATAGATGGTTGTGAGCCACCATGTGGTTGCCGGGAATTGAACTCATGACCTCTGGAAGAACAGTCAGTGCTCTTAACCGCTGAGCCATCTCTCCAGCCACCAATAAGTTTATTCTAATAGTTTAGTTTTTGTCTTATTTTGTTATGTTATTATTATCCATGGGAATCCCCCTTTTTTCCTAATGGGAGACAGAAAGGGGTTGATGGGATTGGGATGGGAGGTGGGAGGAACTGTAATCAGGATATATTGTGTGAGGGTGAAAAACTATTTAATAAAAGAAATGTGTGTGTGTGTGTGTGTGTGTGTGTGTGTGTGTGTGATGAATACAAAGGGAAACATGGCAAGGTAGCCCTAAAACTATATTAGCCATTCTTATTTTAATACATGCACAGATTTCTAAGATGACTAACAAGTGGACAAACCTTCATATACAAATATATATGAGAACTTCATCTTGTCTTTTTAAATAATTCTTTAACTTTATGTTTCTCATAATCTCAAATTGAGACAGTTTCTTCTCAGAAGACAGGTCTGTAAGGAAAAGGCCAATATTCATTGATTACTAACAGGGCTTTTCGAGGGAGTTTTTGTGGCTATATAATGAATCTGATAAGGTCTGACTATTTCACTTTATCATTACCAGCCTTTCATGCTTGACCTCTGTTTTCTGCAGGCTTTCTAGAAAATGCTTGACTCATTATTCAGATGTGCCCAGCAGATTGTTATCTTATAGCATTCATTTTCTGCCATCAGATTGTCACAAATGTTTAAAATGCAAACTGATATTTTAAATATTAGTACTGTCTCATTCATCTACAGCTAAGTGTAAAATCTTGACACTTTTATAGAAACTGAAGATAGCATTCATTTTGGTTGTAAGATCTTTATAACTGTTGTACAGATGGTCAGTCTTTGGGCATATACCAAATTGAAATAATACTTTAGTACATATAGTAAAAAGATTTATCTCATTGGTGTTGGGGAAATGATTTTTTTTTATTTCAAAAGGGCCAGAGAGAATGAATGTCAGAGCATCTTTTTTTGTTCAGAAAGAATTCTTGTGTACCTCTGGGAGACACTACGTCTCAGGGACTAGAGTATACACAGAAAAGCAGCCATAAAATACCATTACTAGAGATGGTTTACAGAATTTTATTCTTACAAAGCAGTTTCAGAATGAAGCCCCCAAATTAAATTATATATACTATATACTTGATTCTACTTTATATATAAAAAGGTAACTGAATTCATGGTTTGTAAAGATTAAGATATTTTCTATCATTTATTTTTCTCTTCAGGTATACCATCTTAAGTTTTTCAGTGTAGTTTCAAGAGGAAAAATAAGCATTGGCTATCATCTTACAGGTTTTTTCAGTCAATAAAAGATGTTTCCAGACTGAGAAAATGTCTCTGTTAGTTGAGTGTTTGTCTAGTATGTAGGAGGTACTGGGTTATGTTTAAAAACAGGCGTGTTTGCAGATTCTGGTAATCAGTCTGAACCCTATGAAAATATATATAAAAGCCAATTGTTTTTATTTTAAAAATTGATAAAATGTTTTTTATTATATAGAATCGTAAAAAATTATGACTTAATGTTGTTTTTTAAGGTATGTTTTCTGATTGTTTGCCTTGTTTCATATGACCATGTAGTCACAACATTGCAGAGCAACCTGATAGTGTTTTCCTCAGGCAGAAGGAGAACAGAAGAGCTCCTGAGGCCAGGTAAGTTGCATGCTCTCTCTCAATTTATTTCAAGATTGTGTGTGTGTGTGTGTGTGTGTGTGTGTGTGCATATATTGTGTTCATGTATGTGTGGATGTACTCCCTGTTTTTTCTTTTTATTCATACAATTCAAGTTTTATTCTTTCATAATCTGAAAATACTATATTCTTTTCAATCTGATAATTTGTAGCAATAAAATGACCTACATCCATATAGCCATATTATTTTAGATTTTTCTAAAATTTCCTTTAAAGTAAATTTACAATTATACCAAATAATAAAATTTATTAGGATGGTTTCTGTACTGCAGGAGTTTGAAGCAGCCTTACTAATATTTTCAAGACAGCAAAGATGTGTGGTGACATCACAGCAGTAGGAAGTGTGAACTCGAATTGCTAGAACCCATTCTGGATTGACTTGTGGAAGTGTGTCTCATATTGATTATTTTTGTATAATTAAATGGAAGGCAGATGACTTGGGTGAGAATACTTTCCAGACAGAGTCAGTATGATGCACATTAGGTGATTTTCAGTAGAATACTCTAGATAGCATTATATGTAGATTTGAAACACGTTGATCTACCTATAAGATATACACTAATCCCACGTTCTTTTATCTATTAGATGTGATTTAACTTCAAGTCAACCAAGCGCTATCGAATGTACAAGATATCACAACACTGTGTAACTGTGTGGTGTTTTTCTAAAGGTGCTGATAAAGAATACATTATGCAGAGGACACAAATGACTTTTGTCACACTAGAAATATCATTTAGCAGCTCTAAAGCTATTTAATATAGTCTTATTTACAATACCAGAGCTTTTGTATAAATATTTGTATTATCTACATATTTATGAACACTGGTAGGATTTTATTTGTGTAACCTTAACCTGAGGCTAAATTTCAGAAGAAAAAATTATCTTAAAGAAAATAAATGAAATAGTCTTGTTTGTGCCAAAACTAGCTAATCGTTGTCTTCTCTAAAGTTCTTCAAAACATTTATTGGACTCTTTACTCACATACTTCTCAAGTATGTGACAACATTTGCTATTACTTTACTATGATAGAACTGTCTTTTAATTTCATAGCTGTCCCTACTGCCGAGTTCCTGAACCCAAGCTTGTCTTTGTCAACCTGCTCCCTACATTGATTCACAGAAAGTAGTCTGTGCACAATAGAGATCTGTTGAATTGATTGGTAAAAGGTTTACGTGATAATCTGAAGGCTGATAAGAAAGTGAAAATATTATTGATAAGAGAAAATGTAGTCCTATAAAAGAAGAAAATAAGTACAACAAGGGACAGATATGAAACAGCTTTCTATTCAATTCTCTGAAGGAAGAAATGTTTAAAATCTTAGAACACCTTTGCCATGTTCCTATATTTGTAATGATATTATCAATTTAGCACAGTCAGAATGATTTCAGAATTAAATTTTAGATATCATTAGCAAACTAAATACAAATGCCAGAATTCCCACCAGCTTTACAGATGTATATCCTTGGACTTCCATCAATATAATTATACGTGTAACAAATAAGTAAGTATAAAATCTTAGATAAAAGACTCTTTGGATTTACAAAGTGGATAATTTCATCAAAATATGTGTGGAAAGGTGCACTGTCACAGAACAATTTCTAAAGATAGCAATCCACACAAAGAAGTAGTATAAGTCTAAAGCGCAAAATGATTTCTTAAAGAGGATATTACCTGCTAAATAAATTTTTACATGAATAGTTCACATAACACTTTGATCACTCATGGATACAGTCCTCGAGACGATGATCAGATGGCCTTAAAGTTAAAAAGAAGATTCAGTCTGGTTTTACTAGAGTGAGAAGAATTCAGGGATAGAGAGGCCTCACAAGGAAAATATTGGAAAACTGCACTCCTGGTATAATCAGGAAATTAAGTTTATTCCTTCTAAAGTCTCTGATGGAGTTGAAGACCGGGTAGCTTAGTTTTACTATGAAGCTTAGTTATTTACGGGTTAAGATGGTTTTAGGTATAGATAGATGGTTTAAATTGCTAATGACAACATGTGATTGAAATTGATTTACATTCAGAATTTTACATGCACCGAGATAGAAAAGATGTTTTCTTCAAGGCTGTCAAATACAAGTAGCCAAAACATTAAGAATGTAACATTTATGTAATTCCTGATTGTGTCATTGGTTCTTCTTGCTATAGGTAGTTTAATGTATTTATGTTTAATAATATAAATGTATATGTAAAAAATATAAAGTGTTTTAAAAAACTAAAACAAATTCTTAACAACAACAAATTAACAAAAAATCTGAACTTGAGACATGAAGTCATTTCATAGATTTTATTTTGTGGGGAAGTATAGAAGGCTCAAGAGCTTCATACAGTAGGAAAGCTTAAATATCTTAATATCCAACTCTATTGATGTTGTCAATAAACTCTCTCTCTCTCTCTCTCTCTCTCTCTCTCTCTCTCTCTCTCTCTCTCTGGTTATAGGCATGTGCCAGTACACCTGTCATATTTTTTAAAATTTTTAAAAATCAGTAAAATTTTTAAATTTTACTGATACTTTGTATCAGATGATAGTACACTTGTAATTATTATATTTTCCCACATGTTATTGGCACTTTTTATTACAAAGTAATATTTTACAATTATTTTTATTATTTTTCTTTTTAACACAATATATTTGTATTATTACACATATATACAATAAACTATATACAGCAAAAAGAACCAAAAAACAATTAAGAATTATATAAATGTTACATTCATAGTCTTTTGGATATTTGTATTTGGCATCCTTGAAGAAAACATCTTTCCTATCTTGGTGCTTCTGAAATTCTTACTGCAAATCCATTCTGTCCTGCCTCATCTTTAACACCTGAAAACATCTATTTAGGCCTAAAACATGTTAACCCCTAAACAACTAAGCTTAACTGTATTTTTTAATGGTCACTTTGACTTTTACTTTATTCAATATAAATGCATTCACTTGAATGTTTTTATATCTATCATTAACATAGTATGTTTGTTTCATCCTATTTAGTTTCAGTCTAGCTGAAGCTTTGTATAAAAAGTGTGTTCTTAGGATGACATATAATGGGCCTTTCCTTTTCATTGAATATTCAGGCTCTGTCTTCACAGTCTTTTACAACTCTGCTGGAGGTAATGCTTCTTAGCTTCACTTTAAACAACTTTCACTCTTCAGTTTCCCTTCTGTTTCCAGTGTCATAAATACTAGATGTGTATACAATGAAAGCTTTCATTTTATATTTACTTCACATACCTGTACATATTTGATACAGTTAGAAAATTATTTAAATTTCTTAGATATTTACTATTTCTCATTTTCTCTAGATATTTACTATTTCTCATTTTCTCATTGTCAGGTCCTGGCCTGCTCGAAAAACCGGGTTCACCTGAAAGAGGGAGTGGGGATTGAAAGTAGGATACAGAGACGCAAGTAATAATGAATCAAGTCAGGAAATTTCTGACCAAGATTCCCTTTAATGCAGAGGAGTAAAACTTTATATAGTAAGGTCAATAGGATCTAATCTGATCCCCCTCTCCCTAGCTCCCAAGGCAAGAAGAACACAATAGCCTGAATAGCTCTCTGTAAGAACTTCCTTAACCCTCCAGGTGTTTCTCAGTAAGGACTTCCCTACTTCTTTCAAAGGTAAATAGTCCAAGGATGGCCTGGAACACAAAGACCTCCTCTGGCAGAGATCAGCAGCTGGAAGGTCACAGCAAGCAGCCTAAGCACAGGATTTCTGACTTGGCAGAATTTGGTATGGCTTTGCACCTCAAGGTGCAAGTTACAGTATGGCATCATTTCCTCCTACCTAAAACCTTTGTGCCACATTTTACACACAGCAGGCATTATGTAAGAAAACTCCCTTTATTTTTTCATTTAATGATATAACATAAAGCAAAATCAATAAAGAATATTTTCAATAGATGTAGAACTATGTACTGATATTTCTTTAACAATAATTATTTTTATGTTATTTTGCCGATTCTGACCTTGGTATTCTCTGATAAGACTATCATGATAATTCATATTATTTTTGTCTAGGTAATAGTGTGTCATTTTTACTCTTCAGAGATTTCAAGATTGTTCCTTATCTTGGGATTCAAGCAGCTTAATTTTTCTATGCATAACTACATTTCAAATTTTCAGTGCTATCATGAAAATTGTGCTGCAATTTTGAATTTGAAGTCCTGAATTTAACTACTAGCCTGACCACTTGTGTGAGGTATGACTCTAAGGCAGCTAATCCTTATACAATATATTCTATGTTATAGAATGAAAATCGTAATATCTCTATCAGGAATTGCCAAGAAAAACATATCAAAAAGCACTCTATAATGTACATAATACAGGCAATATATGATGGGATAATGGTCCACTTATTAGATTAGATTGGTCAATTCAGGTCAATTTTACATAAATTTGTACATTCCCTACTTTCCTATCTCACCTATAGGTTTTGCGATAAGAATTCTCTCCCATACACTCCTCTAAACCCATCCTTCAGTGATTCTTCTGGCCCAAGAGTTAAATTGGACACCGACTGTCATGTGATGGACATGGTAATAACCCCCTTTGTAGTGTCCAAGTTGCCTTTCTCTTTAGTGTATTGATTTCCTTATATTTTTCTTCTGTGAGTAATCACTTCCAGTTCCCTGTTGTTAAGATATTTCCACAAATTTAGTGTTAATTGCACTTGCACGGAGATTAGCTTAATGCAAACTACTACATTATTACTAGAAGCCTTACTCATGAGTTTTTAATGTCATTTAATTGTTGTGTCCGCTTTAACACAGCATCCACAGGGATTAAAAAGCATTTTGCCACTGATGCCTGAATCCTCAGTCCTCTTCTGTCCCTTAAACATGTATCTAATTTTGCATACACTCTTTATAATTAAGACATTCCTCAGGTTATTTTATCTTAAGCACCACCTACCTTGGGTTTCATTACTAAGAAGTGATGGCCTAGCTAAGTCACTTCTCTGCAGGTCACTCAGTGATGTTCTGCCTTCTTTAGTGCCACTGTACCTTCTGTCTTCTATACATTTCCTAATGTAGTATTCCATAGTTCTGATTTTGATGCTACAACTCAATCTATAGTTGCCAATTGTATAACCAATTATAAATATAATGATTAGGTTGTGTATATATATATATGAAGAAGCAGTTCAGTAAAGGCCTATTCTCATGCATCATAAATCAATATCTGCTTTATAAAGCCAGGCTCTCAATATCTCTTCCTTAGAGCTTGTAGTATCTTTCAAGTTGATTTTTACTCATTAGAGATATGGGACCAATATTATTTATAAGTTTTGTAATTCTTTGTTCTTTTATTTCTGTAATGCCTCATTAATGAGCTACTGGAAGTATATAATAAAACAATGGTGGAACTTTATTGATACGGAGCATTCTGTAAAGTGTCAGAACGACAATCATATATGATCTAAATGCTTGCTGGACATAAGATACTTCATATTGAAGATAACCTGGAAAGCTGCAAACAGAGCACATTGTCGAGTATAAGTATTTGCCTCCAATTATTAGATTTATTCAAATAGTTTCAAATGCAATAAAATTCTGGTGAATTTATGAGATTCACCTCACTTAACAACCTTATAGACAAATCCAGATTTTTTGGATTTATGTGTTATTCTGCCCATGTCTAGCATTTATTCATAGTTTACAAAAGCTCTGGAGGCCATGTTTGTAAATGTTGTTTTTAGTCTCTCAGATAAGGGGATGAGAGCTGTAATTAAGTTTTATTAATACAAGGCTTGGGCTCAGATCAGAGAATTTCTATCTAACTTTTTCTAGGCATGGGCCTGGTAGTGTCTAGCCTCCATATAATTAAATCTTCTGCTCTCTAGTCTGGTGTTATTCTTTTTTTTTTTTTTTTTTTTTTTTTTTTTTTTTTTTTTTTGGTGAGTATCTAGTCTCTTTCCACAGCTTAGATATGGGGAATTGTGCCATGATAAAAAAAGACTTAAAGATATTTTGGCATACTGACTTTGTTTCCATTAGATATAAACAATCAAAAGGAAGGCACTTATATCCTATGGTGGTTATATTTGTTTTACTGGGAGAAATTGTAATATTATTCTCAAGAGTGATAGATTCCATTTTTATTCCCATCAGCAGTGTTTATGCCTATGTTTCTTGGTACCTTTATCATTAAAATTTTAAATATAGTTTATTAATTTATTCATATTACAGCTAAATTGTTAACCCATCCCTTATATCCTCCCATTGCTCCCTCCATCCAATTTTCCCCTTACTCCCCTCCCATATGACTGTCAATGAAGGGGACCTCCTCCACCTGTATATGCTTATAGGATATCAAGTTTCTTTTTGGTAGCCTGCTATCCTTCCTCTGAGTGCCACCAGGTCTCCCCATCAAGGGGACGTGGTCAAATATGGGGCACCAGAGTTCATGTGAAAGTCAGACACCACTATTCACTCAACTGTGAAGAATGTCCTGTCCATTGGCTAGATCTGTGTAGGGGTTCGAAGTTTACTGCACTTTATTGTCCTTGGCTCATGCCATAGTTTGAGCAGGACCCCTGGGCCCAGATCTGCCTATCATAATGTTCTGCTTGTAGGTTTCTAAGACCCTCTGGATCCTTCTATTCCCCATTCTTCCATGCTTCTCTCACCTAGAGTCCCAATAGGATGTCCTCCCCTCTGTCCCACTTCCCTGGTAAGTGAAGACTTTCATGGGACATGCCCCTTGGGCTAGTGTCCAGATACAAGTGAGTATATACCATTTGACTCTTTCTGCTTTTGGGTTAACTCACTCATTATGATCATTCCTAGCTCAATCCATTTGTCCACAAATTTCAGGAATTTCTTGTTTTTAATAGCTGAGTAGTATTCCATAGTATAAATGTACCACAGTTTCTTTATATATAGAGGTAATCTCTTTTTAGTAAATCCCATAAACAGATAAAAACAAATTAAATACTACCAATATACAGAGGCACAGAATATACATTACCATTCCAAAATGCAGGCATAGGGAGGAAATGCTGGACCAAAGCAAGACTGAAATGCAACAGAATAAATACCAAATCTTGTGCCTGCATGCTCAGAGTCCAAGGGCTCAGTTGATTCTGCCCACCAGTTTTGCTGTCAGTAAGTCACTCCTCTGTCCATCGGATTGGTTCCACTAAATATGTTCAGCTCTCCTTGGTAAATGGACCATGACTCTGGCATCTGACATCTTGAGATCAACCAACTCAACTCAGGCTTCACTTCCACGGCTTCATGCACAGTCCTTTTGGGGTTCTCTTGAAAAGGCTCCTTTGTACCACATCTAGCCTCAGAGGCTCATTGAAATCACTTTTTTTTTTTTTTTTCATTTTGGAAGCTGCTAACGTGCACTTCCGGTTCACTCAGATATTTAAGTTTTATTCCTTCTTAAATCTCTGATAAGGTTGAAGACCAGATAGTTTAGTCTTCCAATTAAGTTTAGTAGGTTAGGGGTTAAGATGTTCTTAGATCAAGATAGATGTTTTTAAGTTAATAGAGATGAAATATGATAAACATTGATCCTTATTCAGAAATTTAGACCCAAGAAGATAGGAAAAATGCTTACTTAAAGTTTGCCAAATACAAATAGCCAAGTCACTATGAATACAAATTCTATAATTCCATATTGTCTTGTGGTTATTCCTGCTATATGTAGTTTATTTTATTCATGTGTAGTAATATAAATGTATATGTTAAAAAAGAAACAATAATAAAAAATTAATTGAAAAAAAAAGAAAGAAAGCAGAGAAGAAGATGCTCAGACCTATTTACTCCTGAATCATTCATGCCTCCAAAGCCAACATACAGATGAGATCGCCAAGTTTGGACACCAATTTTGAGTGTACTTGGAACCCTGGTATCACATTTGCAGAAGCTGTTTGTTTTTCCTTTCTAGCTGGGTGGGCTGGCCCTGAGGATTTACTTCCCTTTGTAATTTAGTCTTATCCTGAATCCCCTTCTTTCATTCAGCATAGACCTAGGCTACAGCACTTATTTTCTGGTGCTTTGTTTCTCCTCAAACTAGCCATTTTAAAATTCTTTTTTCCCTATTTTCTGTTTTTTTCATCTTAGACCTCCATAAAAGTGATAACTAATAACTATACAACAAGGTCAATATTAAATTGACTTGAGATCTCCTCTAATGAAGAAATTATGCATTATTTTTAACTTTAGGTTCAGGTAAATCTTATTAAAAGGGCAGAAGGCAGCCACATTCTGTGTCAAAATATCACAGAATGTTTAGTTGCTAATATTGTTCTCCCAAAAACTTTTTGAGGTGGGCCTCCATAGTCTACATTACTCTCAGCACTACTACATTTTCTAATGCTACTAGGATGGCTGTTAAGACGTTGTTACAGTTTTCAACAACTTTTCTATTTTAACATACTAAAATCTTCATCATCTGCGGTGCCTCGCTCGACCAGCAAGAAAGACGCGACCACCAGTTCTTCTCTCAAGCAGTTTATTCAGGCTTTGTTTCCAGGAGAATCCCCCGAGCCGCTCCCATCACGCTCATTTATACCACCCAAACAGCCAATCACACTAAGCCACGTCTCACACGCTGATAGGCTCATAGAGGTGGAGCTAATGCAAGCAGCAGGCCTTTTCCAAATAAGGGGTTGTTTGCCTAAATCGAGGAGGCTCTGGCTGCATGCCAGGAGCCATCTTGGGGCGAGGTCCACAAAGGGCTCTGTGGCTCTCCACAATCATCCTTCCACGAATTCACACTGTCAGGTTTTTCACAGTGTTAGATCAATCCCTGTTACGCACTTCTATTTTTTCTACTGCTGTGGTAAAACATGATAACCAAGAAAATTCATAGCATAAAAGGTGTATTTGTAGCTTACTGTTTTTGTGAGTTAAGTAAGGTCCACACTGTGGAAGCAGCAAGTTGCAGACATGGCAGTTGGAGCTGGAATCTGAGAGCTGTGAAATCACATCCCAAAACACAAACAGGAAGCAGAGAGAAGGAACTCTGAACTTTAAGTGTCATGAGTCTCTCTTTAACTCTTAAACAGCTAAGCTTAATTTTAAAATTAACTCTCTGGTCTTCAAACCCATCAGAGACTTAAGTCTAGATAGATACTCTTAGGTTGATAGATTTAAGTTTTAATAGATGTAGATTTAAGTTCAAAACATTAGATTTACCAAGAGAGAGAAGATAATATTTTCTACAAAGTTGCCAAATACATTTTGATTAAAAATTATGTGTGTAAGTCTCACCTACTGGTTTTTTATAATTTCTCACAATTGCACTTACTGTATATAACACATGGCCTTTTTAATTTCGACTGAAAGGGAAGATGTTGGGGGATGGTCTGATGTATTTTGATGCTAACTACTGCTTACTGTCACTGACCCACTTTTTGATTAATAAAAAGCCATCTCACCGGGGCAGAGCAGAGGAGGAAGGTGGGGCTACATGAGAGGAATTCTGGGAAGAAGAAGCACTACCACAAGGAGAGAGACCTGAAGGGAAGAGAGGAAGGCTGCCATGGGTTAGATGGAGGAAACAGACACACATGGCTGGTGTGGATGGAGAATCTGGCCCAGATAAAGACCATGAGCATGTATTTGGGATTATGGATGAGAGGTAACTTAATAGAAGTTATTAGAAACAGATGGCATGGAATTGAGGCAGGGATCACATGCTTGATGCTCTACTATGGAAAGTAGTTTGGAGGATTGATATCTGCCATGCCCCAGAGGGTAACTAAGGCTATTAAAAAAATGGCATGAGTCTCTTGAAACCCCAATATACACCATAAATAAAATAGTTCCTCCAATAAACCCAAACTTCCTAAGCACTCCCAAACAGTATTTAACTGATAACAAATATAATACTTATATAAACAAATATAATACTTAAACAAATTTAATACTTGACATCTTCCCACTTTCTTATAAATGCACATTTATTTAACTTTTACAAATAAATGATTATTAACATAAACATCTTTGAATTTTGTTACGTTTTTCAACAAATATCATAAAAAGTAATTATTTTCTGTTCAATCTTTGATATTATCGGAGAGGTAGACTTTGTGTGTTTCTATATAAATGTGAGTAAGTACTTGTTATCATAATAGATTTACTCAAATGATTTTATAAATGGAATATACTTAGTTTTCAAAGGACCTACTTGAGTTAATACATTGAGGACATTCATTTTGACTAGGTAATTATTTTCAAGAGGCTCCTGTGTAAATGAAAACGTCTTATTCCTTTAGCCTGCTATTTGCCACAAATAATTTTGTTAGTTAAGAGAATATTAAAAACAATAAACCCAAAGGACTGTAATATATGGTAGATTTTTTGAATAGAATGTAAATATATACCCTAGTTCTTTTATTATCATGGATAGAGCACTCAAAAGTCATAGTGTTATTTCTGAGAACCTGTATGATCTCAGGGTTGGATATTTTGGAAGAGTAAACATCAGAATAATCAAGAGACAATAGTCTGGGTCCAAAGCTATGTTCTAGGAAAAGTAATTATAATCTTGGTAACTAAAATTCACAAAACAGAGACTATAAAAGCAGTTACTTTCCTGCACTATTAGAAAAATTAAACGCACTTTTGCATATAGAGAATTTAAAATGCCGGCATCAGGAAACTATGTTTAGTGTTAAACATTCTATCAGCTGATAAAATGGAGAAAGAGAAGCAAAATTGTGCATGCAGACATAGCACTGTATGCATAATAAATAAGTAAATAAATAAATCTTTAAAAAAAGGATTATTTAAAAAATAAATAAAACTACTGAATGATTTTTATATTATTCAGTAAACTAAAATATTGAGTGAATGAAAATATTTTTGTCACAATAGAAAATAAGAAATTCTCAAATTCACCTTATACATAAAATAACAATACGACAAATTAGTTGCAAAAACATAAATTTAATGCTTAAATATATATTTGTTAGTATAGTTGTAGTCAGGATGAAAACAAACATATTAATTGTGTATTAAGAAGAGGTATATCTTGAACTCCAATAGAAACAACTGAATACATGTGTCTGTTTTTGTGTTACTATATTTTTATTAAAAAAGCTTTGTCCTAAATTTTTAGAAAAAGGATAATAATAATAATAATAATAATAATAATAATAATAATAATAATTATTATTATTATTATTATTATTATTATTATTATTATTATCCAGGATTACTTTAGCTATATTTGTTTTTCTCTTTTCTTTTCTTTTCTTTTCTTTTCTTTTCTTTCTTTTCTTTTTTTTTTTTTCCAAGACAAGGTCTCTCTATATAGCCTTAGCTGTCCTGGACTCATTTTGTAGACCAGGCTGGTCTCGAACTCACAGCGATCCTCCTCTCTCTGCCTCCCAAGTGCTGGGATTAAAGGCATGCGCCACCATGCCCGGCCTAGTTTTTCTATGTGTTCTCATATGAAGCTGAATTTTTTCTTTGAAGATTTGTGCAGAATTGTTTTGGAATTTTGATAGTGATTACACTGAATCTGTAAATTGTCATGGTGCTTTTACTATATTAACCTTACTCATTCATGGATATGAGAAATCTTTCCATATTCTGATATCTTTCTTCAAAGACTTAAACTTTTTTTCACATTTTTATTGAAAAATAAAATAATTCATATTACATCTCACTTGCTATCCCATCCCATGCATTCTCCCATTCCTCCATCCCTCCTGCTCTCACCCCATTCCGCTTCCCTATGACTGTGACTGAGGGGGAACCTCTTCCCCCTGAATATGATGCGAGGGCATCAAGTCTCTTCTTGACTTAAACTTTTTAACATACAAGTCTTTCACTTGCGTGGTTAGAATTATCCCAAGATATTATATATTTTTGAGGCTCCTGTGAAAGGTATTGTTTCCTGGATTACTTTCTTAGTCAATTTGTTGTTTTCATAGGAGCTACTGATTTTTCTGAGTTAGTTATAGATGCAGCTACTTTGCTGAAAGTGTTTATTAGTGATAGTATTTTCCCAGTGGGACTTGTAGGGTCACTTATATATACTATCATATCATATGCAAATAAAGATATTTTTTCCTGCTCCTTTTTATTTTATATTCCCTTGTTTTCCATCAGTTGTCTTCTTGTTCTAAGGCTTCCTATACTGCATTAAATAGGTATGAAAAGAATGAACAACCTTTTATTGTTCCTGATTTTAGAGGAATTGCTTTGAATTTAACTTGATGTTGGCTGTGGGTTTGCTGAAAACTGTCTTCATTGTGTTGAGCTATGTCTCTTTTATCCCTGTGCTTTTCAGGACTTTCATATTGAAGGGGTATTGGATTTTTGTCAAAGGTGTTTTTGCATTATATGAAGTGATCATGTGGTTTGATCTTTCAGTCTGTTTATACAGCAGATCATATTTGTGACTTTATGTATTTTGAACTACCTCTGCACCTTTACGATGAAGTCTAGTTGATCACTGTGGATGATTTTTTTAATGTGTTCTTGGATTTGGTTTGCAAGTGTCTTATTGATATTTTTTTGTTTCTACATTCAAGGAGAACTTAATCTCCAATTCTCTTCCTTTTTGCATCTTCATGTTGTTTGGATCTCAGAGTTACTATGGCTTGTTAAAACAAACTGAGCAGGATTAACTCTTTTTTCCAAGTCTGGTAGAATTCTGTGCTAAAACCATCTGGCCCTGGACTCTTTTTTTTTTCTTAGTATATGTGTGTGTGTGTGTGTGTGTGTGTGTGTGTGTGTGTGTGTGTGTGTTTATCCATTTATTTTAGATTTTCGAAGTTGGAGTATACGTTTTTCAATAGGTCCTTATGATTCTCTGGATTTCTTCTGTGTCTCTTATTATGTCAACTTTTCCTCACTGAATTTATTTGAATATGCTCTGATTTTCCTTTTAGATAATTTGTCTAAGGGTTTGTCAATCTTATTCATTTTCTTAGAAAAATCTCTTTGTTTCATTGCTTTCTTTGCATACAAAACACCAAATGCATTTTGTTTGTTTATTTCTAATTGACTGATTTCAGCCATGGATTTATTATTTCTTTGTCATATACTTTGGGTATTTCCTCCTATGGTTCTTGAAGCTTCAGAGGTGCTGTTAAGTTATTAATAAAAGATATCAGAAATTTTATGTAGGTACTTATTGCTATTAACTTGTCTCTTAGAAACATCTTATTGTGTCCCATAAGTTTGTGTATGTAGCATTTTCATTACATTATATAAAAAAGATTTTGATATTTTCTTGGCCCAATTTCTATTCAGTAGTGAGTTGTTGAGTTTTCATGAGTTTGCAAGCTTCTGTTGTTATTGATATACAGCTTTAATTAATGACATTCAGATAGGATGCAGGATGGTATTTCATATTTTTATATTTGTCGAAACTTGTTTTGTCTATGTATGTAGTCAGTTTTAGAAAAAGTTCCATGAACTGCTCATAATAAGATATATTATTTTGTGTATTTGTGAAATGTTCTATAAATATCTGGGAGATCTAATTGGTTTATAATGTCACTTGGCCACAGAATTTCTCTGATCAGTTTTGTCTGAATGATTTGTATATTGGATAGGTGTATTGGAGTCACCAATATCACTATGTAGGGGTCAATATGTGATTTAAACTGCAGTAGTGTTTCTTTTGTGAATTTGGTTGCCCTTCTGCTTGATTCATAGGTATTATGAATTGCAATGTTCTCTTGAATTTTGCCAGTATGTCATACCCTTCCTCATGTATCCTTTAGTTTTGGTTTTAAGTCTATTTTATCAGACACTGAGATGGTTTCACCATCTTTTTTCTTAAGTCCATTTCCTTGGACTGTTTTATTTCCTGTCTTTTTATCCCAAGGTGATGTCTATCCTAGAAGTAAAGGTGTGTTTCTTGGTTGTTACAGAGAAATGAATCCTGTTTTTAAATGTATTCTATTAATTGTGTTGGTTTTTTTGTTTTGTTTTGTTTTGTTTTTGAGAACCTTTGGTATTGACATTCATCAGCAAGCTGTGTTTGTTGATTCATTTTATGTTGATGTTGTATTTTGTTTTTCTCTTTTAATTTCCTGGCCTGATTTTTTTTTAATTTCTTGTGATTTCTTGTTTGTAGTTAGCCTCTTCAAGTTGAGGTTTCCATCCTACTTCGTTCTGTAGGGCTGGATTTGTAGACAGTCCTTATATTTAATTTACTGCAGAATTTCCATCTCTACTATGTGATTAAACATTTAGCTCAGTATAGTAGTGTGGGCTGATATCTGTGGCTTCTGTGGGTATGTAGAACATCAATCCAGGAGCATTTAGTTTTTAGAGTATTCATTGAAAAGTTGGGTGTTATTCTCACAGGTCTCTCTTTATATGTTACTTTGTCTTTTTCCTGTGCACTGCTTAATATTTTTTCTTTGTTCTGTACATTCAGTGTTTTGACTACTATGTGACATGGGGAATTTCTTTCCTGGGGCAATGCATTTGGTGTTTTGTATGCTGGATACCTCCTTTTTTTTTTTTTTTTTTTTTTTTTTTTTTTTTTTTTTTTTAGATTTGGGAACTTTTCTTCAATGATTTTATTGAAAACACTTTCTATACCATTTATTTGTATTTATTCTTCCTCTATTTCTATTATTTGTAGATTTTGTCTTTACGTAGTGTCCCAGATTTCCCAGATATTGTGTGCTTGGATTTTTTTTTTTTTGATTTATTAATTTCCTTTACCAAAATATTGGTTTCTTCTATCTTGTCTTTAATGTCTGAGTCTCTTTCTTTCGTCTACTACATTCTATTTTTCAGGCTTGCTTCTGAAATTTCTGTCCAAGTTCCTAAGTTCTTCATTTCCACTGTTACCTCAGGTTAGGTTTTCTTTATTTTCTCTTTTTCCAGTTGCAAGTCTCAGACTGTTTTCTTCATTTCATTCCACTATTTCTTTGTGTTTTCATAGATTTCTCTAATAGATCTATTCATTTACTCTTTAACTCTAATTTTATCTCGTGTTGTATTTCTTTGGTAGGCCATTTGTTCCTTCGATTCCTTTGACATCTCTGCTTTTAGAAGTGTGTGGTGTGTGGTGACTCTGTTTACCTGGTGGATAATGCTTCCGAGAACCTGCAAGGTGTGGTCACTGAGGTTTGTGAATAAACTGTGGTTTTAGATACTGGGGTCTGACACTGAGGAATGCAGATGGAATATAGGGGGTTGCTGAGTGGGTCTATAGGATGGAGGAAAACTGGGTGTGCCACCAGGATTTACTTAGTCCTGTAGGATTAAAGGCACACAAGGAGGAAGGGATACACTTCTACATTGTTGAAATGCGACTACAGGACTGAGTTAAGAGTAAATGTGAGACTCTTGATTTGAATATCACCTACTACCTTCACTGGCCTATCTGCTTTCCTGGCTACCTTGAGTGATGGGTTTTCTGGTAATGCCTGTGGGATCTGGCAGCTGAGACAAAAGGACAGGGTGGTGAGGGAAGCTGCAAGTGAAGATCTGAATGGTTGTTGTAGATGTGTGCAGAGAGAAAGGGGAGGCTGCAGCAGGTAGTTTGCTACAAACCTGGGAATGGGATGGAGTCCTGGATTAGAAAGAAAGGAGGAAAGGCTAGTTTAATGATCTCCTGATGCTTCCCTGGCCAGAAGAACAGGCAGGTTCCCAGAGTTAGAACCAATCTCAGTTTTCAAGATAAATGACCTTGTGTCTGAATAAATTTTACTTAAGGATACTGTCTAGAAAAGCCTAAAATCTTACTCAGTCCCCAAATGCCATTCACTGGGTTTTTTCTTTGCACTGAAATATGTCCATGAGAAACCAGTCAGGTCTAACCTCAATGCACAAAATACTCAGCTTCTGATCAGAACCCATCTTACTATAGTTACCTGTGGTAGAGAATGGAGGAGGACCTCGTGGGTGTCTCTTTTGGAATAATATATGTGGTAGTTTAAATGAAAAATATCCCCCAATGGCTCATGTATTTGAATATTTGATCTTCAGTTTGCACATCTGTTTGGGATGTTATAGAACATTTAGAATAGGATCATTGGAGGAACAAGTAGGTTATAGCTGCTGGGCTTTGAGAACTTATTAGTCTTGACTCAGTACAGTTTGCTGTGTCTGGTTTTTATGAGCTATTGTGAGGTAATTGCCCAACTTCCTGTTCCTTTGTAATGCCATGTCTTTTCTTTTATTATAAACTCTTCCTCTGGAACTGTAAGCCCAAATAAAATTTCTTAATTAAATTGCTTCTGGTCGTGATATTTTGTCACAGCAACATAAAAGCAACTAATACAATACTAATCTTATACAAGTTTTCAAACAATAGAAGATACAAACTTTTAGTATATTATAACTTAAATTTAATGTATGTACATTAAAGTTTAATGTTTACCTGCTCTACTGAATGACAAAATACCTGGAACTAGAGGCTCTTTACCATGCTTTTGTAAAGTACTTCTCCAGTCTTTGAAGCAGTTATCTGTTTTTGCAATGAATGTGTGCCTCTTCCCTACTTCTACAATTGTGAAGTGGCATAAAACAGATTATGATTGATGTGATTCTAAACTGATCAAATAACATCTAATTAGCAATAAATTAACTCCTGTTGGGCTCTCTTCAGGTAACATTAAAAATCTTTGAGGAAAGAAAAAAATGGTTTAGCTAATACTGAACTTTGTCTTTTATCTGTTCTCTTTGCTTGTCAAATAGCAAAGCAATACATCGGGAATTTGAAAACTGTATCAGGAAAAGACAAATACATGTTGTGCAGGCTTACACCAACATCTCATCAGGATTCGTATCAGCATCATGACCCCTTGACTGAGCTGTTGAGATAGAAGCCATTGGAAGTGCTTCCTGTCACTTGCAGGCACTCAGGTTAACAGAGCTAATCAAATATAAAGATCAAAGGACAAACTATACTTCTAATCAAGAGTCGCTACAGCAGAGGCACTTCTTCTATCCACTACATTTTGACAGGGATTGTCACACAGGAGTAAAGATTGACATTAATAGACATTTGAATAAATTATTTTGAAAGGTTATTCACCACACACATTCACAGGAGAATGACAAAAACAAGCCAAGTCAATACCTTTAAATTGATAAAGGGGAAATGATTTGGCTTGAAAACAAAGCACCAAAGGGAATCAAGCAAACCACTAAAATTCTTGAGCCTCTGGGGGACATTTGCAGTCCCAGAGCTGTCACTTATGCCAGGCTCCACAACACAAATCTTTCTATGTGCCCCATGGAGGGACAGTCTTCTCTGCGTAAACCTCTAAATGCCATACTCAGTAAGAAAACCTGCTTTTGATGAGGCTGATACTAAGATGAGCTCTCTTACCTATCTGGATATACCTGCTTTTCCACAGCACAAGATTACCAGAGATTTTCATGGAAAATGTATAATTATTAAGTGGGGAGGCATCAGAGCTTTCAACTTGCACTCCAGAGAGCTTGGACCCAGGAGAATACAGGAGATCACTGGCATTAGAGCTCTCTTCTTCTGGATTCCAGCTTCTACAGAAAACCAGCCAAGACACCCAGCTACATGGACTGAACAACTTCTCAGTTCTTGAATCTTTCATTTCTTCAACCTGCTGTTGTATTAGCTGAATCACAACCTGTAAGCCATTCTAATAAATTTAAAAAATTTTAAAACAGATTCTTGGTTTTCACAAAAAGACTTGGGGCAACAAGGAATCATGGTGGCAGGGTGATAAAACAGATGAGCAATGTCCTATTCTGTCCAATGCATTACAGCCTGAATGCAAGGAAGAAAACCAGTGTACTTTAGAGGTATGGCAAGGATATTCCAGAGGCGAGGAACAGGTCCCATGCTTACAATAAAGAATAATGTTTTTTTTAATAGATAACAGACACCATCAGTAGTCACAGGCTCACTAAATGTGGTGGCTATTCATGGTGGTCAGCTTGATTACATCTGGAATAAACTACAATCCAGAAATAGGGAACACACCTGTGAAAATGTGTTGCTTGGTCTACTTCTATTCCAGACCTTTGAAGTAAGAAGACACACCTTTAACCTGGGTCAATCCTTCTGCTGGAAGCCTGTGTAAGGTCATAGAAGAAGGAAGGAAGCATTTGCTTTTTGCCTGCTTGCTCTTGCCTTGCTAGCATTCACTGGCATTAGAGCCTACTCCTGGATCCCAGAGTCTACAGAAGACCAGCTAAGACATCCAGCATTATGGATTGAGAAACGTCTGGATTCTTGAACCTTTCATTCATAGCCAGCCAGTATTGGATGACCTATATGTCATTCTAATAATAAATCTCTTTCTATCTACAAAAATGAAAATAGAAAACAGAGTATGTTTTCCTAATACTATTTACTAAAATAATGTTTTCTTTTTTACAAGTTCCCTTGAAAATGCTCATGCTAAAGCAAATGAAACACTGTAGACTTGCTGTTATGGCAGGTCCATCCCTAAACTGAAGTATCTCCTGCTAATTCAATTTTCTGTTCTTTGATTAATCTGTTAACAGTGTGTTGTTTTGTTTCCTTTCTCCTTTTCTGCTGAGTAGCAGTGGGTATAAAAGAATCATGAAAACAATACATAATATTGGGTTCCAACCCGAAATTAAGATAAAGATATTGTGTCCTTGCTGTCTTCCCTTTCTCTACTCCCAAATACCTCTCCTCCTTTCCAGATCCAGTCTCTTTTTGTATCTCATTAGAAAAGAGCAGGTTTCAAAGAAATAAAAACAAAATATAACAAATTAACATATAAAGTAAAATCCAACATATCAAATTTGGAGAAGGCAAACCAACAGAAGGAAAAGAGCCCAAGAAAAGAAAAGAAATCAGAGACCCTCTCATTCACACACTCAAGAGTTCCATAAAAACAATGAACTGATTGCCATAATATATATACAGAGGACCTGGTGCAGATTTATGTTACTTCTATGCTTGCAGCTCAATCTCTGTGAATTCATATAAATGTTGTTCATTTGAATCATAGAGATTTAGTCTACTGGTACCCTCCATCCCACTGTGGCTCTTACACTCTATTTTCCTCCTCTTGTGTGGGGTTCTCTAAGCTCTGAGTGGGAGGATTTAATGGAAACAACGCCTTTCACTCCTGCATAATGTCTGGCCATGGGTTTCTGTATTCATTTCCATCTGCTTCAGGATGAAGTTTCTGGGGTGATGGCTGAGGAAGTCATGGATCCATGAGTATAGCAGAATATTGTTAGGAGTCATTTTACTGCTATCCTTTAAAGACCAGTAGTATTTGGTTTTATCTCAGATATCTGGGATATCCAATCTTTGAGATTTTGTCACCAAAACAGTTTTGGGTATGGGTTCTATCTCATGAAGTGGGTCTTAAATCAAATTTGGTATTGGTTGCTTATTCACAAGCTTTGTGCCAACATTGTCCTGGCATATTTTGCAGGCGGGACACATTGTAGCTCAAAGGGCTTGTGGTGGATTGGTGTTTCTGTATCTTTTTTGTAGCCTTCAGAGTGCCTTTCCATACCAAAGAGATTAGAATATGTAATATTAGCTGCTAAGTAAATAAAAAGTAAGCTACAATCTGTAGACCCAGAGAGGTTAGGTATAGAGGAAGGGATCAGTGTAGGTCAGGCATATGACTTTCCAATGGAAGGAGAAATAAAATAGAGTCAATGGGTGGACTGGGGGCAGGAACGATGAAACAGGAGGATCATGTCAGGATGGGAAGAGAAATGGAGTTAAGCGAGGACATGTGGGGAGAGACAGCTAGGATTGAGGGCACTTGGGCCGTGCTATCAAAACCTAGTGTCTTCGAATCTTCTTAAAATATATGAAAGCAATTTCAATGAAGTTTCTAGGTAATGGTGGAAAACAAAGTCTCATTTATGTCTTGTCTCCAATGAAACTTCCAGTTCCCAAACTGGATTATATCCAAGTTAGTTATTGGTCAAAGGAATCTCTTGGGAAACCCCAAATATTCCAGGCATTGACAACAGGTTGTTCCCCACAAACTGATAGCAAGATCCCATTGCAAAAGACTACACCCACACATTTCATTGAGGATATAAAGTTTAAGAAAGGTTTCCATATTCTAGTGTGTTAGTTGTAATCTTATGACATGAAGTTCTCCTTAAAATGCTGTGAATAGAAGCACAGAATACTTGTCTGTTTGTCTCATTCCAGTTTTACTGTGGTTACTATTTATATCTACAGAAAGAGTGCAGACATTCCATAGGTGCTAGTCAGGACTCATATTATTTTATATATTCTAAAAGTTATATACTACAAAATACAATTGTGTGTGTGTGTGTGTGTGTGTGTGTGTGTGTGTGTGTGTGTGTCTTTAAATTAATTTATGCCACTAGGGCTAGCAATACTCTTCATAAGAACCATAGACTAACACAAATCTTAGTACCATGGCACAAGAAAGTCCTTTCATATCGTCGGTCAGGCTAGTATAGATGACTCTACAAACAATTTATAATATCGATATAGCCCTTGATTGCCTTACAGGGGCTGACTTTATGCCATTATTAATGAAAACACCATAGACTTAAAGAGAAAATATTCAAGGTACATCTATTCTGAAAGCCTCTTTTCTGCAGTCTAACTTCCATGATACCAGACAATAATTTGCAAGCTACTAAGAGACGGAAGGAACTAACTGTCCAACCTACCTGCAACAGATGTGAATTACAACAATGTACACTATGGCAAACTATTTCCTAAATAGGAAAGAAGTGCTACTCACATGGTGGGAAGAACTACAGACAGCTGATTGTTAGTGAAAAAAAAATGAGAATTAATCTCTCCCAGAAATGAGCCTGGTAAATGCTTATCCAATACAAAATGGTCATCCCTGAAATTAAAAAACAACAAAATGCGTTTGTCAGGGTTGTACTTACACATTTGTGCATACTTGTTTATATATGTTTGAGTATAACAATACCAATCAACATAAATGAGACTATCTATTTGATCATGGAAGGTGCTGGAGGGAGAGGACTTGGGAAGGAGTAGAGGAAGGAATGGGAATGTATTCAAAAGGCCTAAGTTTCAGACAACCTGAGGATTCATGCCTAAATTTCAATACTGGGAAATCTGAAACAAGAAGATGGTCAAGAGTTTGAGGTGAGCTGAGACTACAGAGTGAGTTATAGGACAACTTTGGATACATATAAAATAAGACGCATCTCAAAACAAAACAAAGCAATTTAAAATATGTATCATAAAAACAAAAATATTTTATTTGCAAAAACATTCTTTCATAAAATAAATACAATCATTTTAAAATTTATTTATTATTATACAATCATTTTTAATATTTTCCAAACTTCTATGGCAAAAACTCCAATAAGCAACTAAATATCCAACGATAAAAGCACAAAATATGCAATAGTTTTATTAAACTGCATGAACTTAATGAAATCCATGAGTACCAAGCCCAATTAACTGGAAAGAGACACAGGAGGGGACATTTTAAAAATGCTTTAAGGACAAAGGGTAGGAAGGGCAATAGAACACATGAGATATGAACATGGCTGGGAAGGAGTAGACGATAGCAAAGAGGAAGCATATAAGGAAGGTCAACTCAAACTAAGTATGTTTGAGAATAGCTTGGTTAAATAACTTATCTTCATATTTTTAAGATTATCTTAATAGATATTATGGATAGCAATTACTGTGGCTCTGACTTTTTTCATAACTACAGATCAAAGCAAATCATTTTGTTCCTAGATTCTTCCATGTAGGAACATATATGTAAAATTATGTGTAAAAATTTCACTCTTCCCTTTTCCTTCTTAGCTATGGTCTGTAGAAAAGTTTTGGTCATATTATAAATCATATGTAATTCATGTAAATAACATACTTGTATAAAAATATTACTTTTTACCTTTAATGTAGTAGGCAAGAAATACACTTCAGTTTGGTTGGGAATTCAAACCTTGTTAGTTGGGCTTTTTTTGCCAGAGAACAAGTAAACCTTCCTCAGAAGTCAATGTTTGAGTCAATTATGTGGACAGAACCAACTCTCTAGCCAGAGAAGTTACATCTGGGAAATAATTAGTACTCTGCCTTTAGCATTCAGCTACATCGATAGAAATAGGGATAATAAAAAATGTGTTTCTCGTACCTAAAACTTTTATTGCCTCATAAATAACATCAGTCCGTTGAACAGAAGAGCAATGGAGAACATCTTCTGTTTGATGTTACCATTGCATAATTCATAGAAATGAAGTGTGTTTTTGTCTTAAGCCACACTAGTTCTGTTAGCAAGACCACATGAAAATAAAATATGGTTGATGCATGTGTCAGAAGCTAAAGAGCTCAACAACCTTAAAGTTCTCTAAATCATGTGTTTTTTTCTTTTCATTTTATTTTTGGATAAAATATGAAATTTATCTGTATTTCACCTTGTAAAAGCCAGAACATGGACACACTTTTCAGAAAGTTATTACATTAGAAACAGTGAATGTGACGCAGGACAAGAGGTTCCTGTTGTACTGTGGCACTGCTGGCTCTTTCTCTGTTCCCCAGGTCAAGACCTTGACAAACCTCTCCCTACTCACCCATTCCCTCCACCTGAGCAAACCTTTCCAGAGGGTACAGTGAAGATTAATGTCTGGGCCCTTCCAAACAGTAACACTGGGAAAACAATCCTGCCCAGCTCTGCTGGTTCTGAGGCATGTGAGCTAGCTTTCCCCCCACTACAGGCAGAGGCACCACTGGGGAGGTACTGCATCGGAAGCACACTTATTGCATTGCAGTCCCAGCTGGACCAGGGCTGCATGACCAGAGAGAGTTCTGCACAAACCCTAGGTTTATCAGAGTCGGTCCTGCAGACTAGGCTGGTGGTACTTTGTAAAATGTGCTGGACTTCCAGCTTTTAAAGGCACTACTCAAGAAATCCTCCAGCAGCCTGCCTCTCAACTGCAGTAGGGACCCAACTTTCTTAACTGCCCAAGAAGGAGGTTGGAAGAGACAAGTTGGGGTATGATCTGACCCTCACTTTGCCACAGCCTCTCCGCTGAAAGGCAGGGTGTAGAACACTTGTACAAAGAGGCCCTATGACAGCCAGGAACACTGCTTAAGTTTGTCAGGTTATCAAACAGTATGTACAACAGTCAAAACCCTTCCTCCTCCATCAACAGAGGGCTCGTTCACACTTCAGACAAAGGATGTCAGCAGATAGCCCCCCCCAAAAAAAGAACAAATGACCCAGCCACCTTGGAACAGTTATCAGCATGAAAGAAAACCAAAAGCCAGAGACATCCATCTTTCCTCACTTGTAGATGAATGCAACTCAGTTATGCTACCCATTTCCATTACAATATTATGGTGATACTTTATCTACAAGACACTATGAGGCATTTAAGACAGAGGCCAGTCAGTTGTAGAAGTGTAATGGAGGCATAGGAAAGCAGCATTAACTAAACCCTCCACCATCAGGTTGAGCAACCCCAGTGTCACCTAGGAGAAGAGGGTGGCAACCCTGGCCCACTGTAATGCACAACCCAGGCCCCTTGGGGCCAAGGAAAGGAGTCCCTGTTATTGTTCTGTGCATGGCCCAGGGAAGGTCCTGGCTGGCTGGAAGGATGATGAACCAGATGTACCAGATGAACACTGGACAATAGGATGCATGTGAAACAAGAACACATGGTAGAAGAAGCTGCACTCTTCTTAAAGGAGGCAGATGCTGAGATGCAGCAAAAGCAAACATGGGACAAACAAGGTTACCAGATGGGAAGACAACGCTGTAAGAGCTCAAAGGAAATAGGTCTCTGCCCTAGGATCCTATCACCCTGGTAAGAGTGAGCTTGTCTGGTGCCATGCCTCATTTCTAGATCTGCACTACAAGTGAGGTGCATGAGTCAACTGTTCACACCTAATGCTAAGCTCTAGAATGAGGTGGGCAGTGAGGACACTGTACATTGGTCAATGATGGAATGCTGAAACACCTGGTTCATCATGATGTTATCAATACCATAATCCACAAAAGTGTCATAGGAAAAGCCGTGGTGGCTCTGGATATGCTCCATGAAGCTGCAGTAGCTGGGGTAGGTCACCCCAGGGCATCAAGACATATATGGGACAAATCACAGACTTAATATCTGTGCTATGAGTCAGTTTGAAGTGCTGGAAAGTTGTTCTCAGGACAATAAGGGCAAAGATATTTGTACCAGTTTGGGAAATTTCTGAGATGATGGACACATCCTTGGTGTTGGACTTCACACTTCCATGATGTAATTCTGGTGCTTGGAACATGAGGCTGCATGGGCCCAGATCTTAGATAGGATGTAATTTTTAATGCAGCCATAGCAAGAAGTCTCGTTGCTCTTTTTTTTAATGTTTTCTTAATTAAACATTTTTTACTGTTTATATATGCATTTATATTATTACACACATATATAATAAACTATCTATAGCAAGAATAACCTTGACACAATCAGGAATTATATAAATATTACAGTCTTAGGGTTTTGGCTATATGTAATTCATAGCCTTGAAGAAAACATTTTTCTTATCTTGGTGCATATAAAATTCTGAATGCAAATTAATATGTACCATAGCTCATCATTATCAACTTAAAACATCTTAACCCCTAGTGAACTAAGCTGAATTGTAAAACTAAACTGTTTGATCTTCAACCCCATCTGTGACTTGGTAAGGAATAAAATTGATTACCTGAGTATGCCAAGAGTGCAGGTTAGTAGCTTTCCAAACAAGATGACAGAAATAGTTTGCTACCTGAAGAGTCACCCAAAACCTCCTATAACATTGGAGCGTCATCTTCAGCCTTCTGGCCCAATATATCTGACAGGCATATTTGTGAGCCAGGAACTATTGAGGACTTATTTGCCTAGTTTTGGCAGAGTTTGGCCGTTGACTCTGCCTGCATCTAAGCTGCCTTTTTAGGCAGAATTCTGTCTGTGGTACAAATGAGGACCTTTTGCCCAGTGGCTTGTTTGCCACATTTGAAGCCATCTCCATAAGGAGGTCCTTGGGTGGTCATCATCCTCTTTGAGGTAGGCTGGGTGTTACAAGGAGTTAACCTGTTTCTGTCAGTGAATATATAAAATAATAAAAGTATCTTTAAATGCCTTATTCTGTATGTCTCTGAGGTTTTTGAAGACCTTGTGTAACTATTTTACCTTATCTTTCTATACAATAATATCTATCTGATGAACCTATGACATATATTCTTGTTTAGGGTAAATAAGTTTATACAAGTTAATTGTTAGTTGACCTAGTCTCTGTGCTCTTGATCAGCTGCTCAAGCTCTACAGCATGGACACCAGGTGCCAGAGGGCTGGAACACACCCCAAGATAGATTTCTTGGGCTTCCGATGTTCCTGAAGGCATGCAGAGCAAAACATGTGTCCACAGGGCGCATGCACTGGCTTCTTGACCATTTCCCCACAGATGGGACACATAACGCAGCCAAAGGGTCAGTCTCCAAGCAGGCCTCCCCAGCTACGAGGCTCCCTCAGGAAATTCCTGCTGTGCTACCACCATCATTCTACTAAATCATGTGTTATACATACTTCCATATCTTTTTATGGTAGAAATGAGCTAAAAGGCACCATGAATTTGCCAGTTCTTAAAATATCTTCAAACTCATGTCACTGCATCTTGATAACTCAGTGAGTTTTGTTTTGTTTTATTTCACCACTCATTAAGTATCCTTCCAAATACTTAGTATTCAGTCAGATCACTGAAATTCTATTTTTCATATTTGTTTTCTGAAAACACTTATGTTTTTACTATATGCAGCAAGTTTTGCTGAATTAAAATATATTTTTTCCTTTCTATATTTTCACTGAGCCCCATTTTTACCGGAAATATCATATTTGTTCCCTAATCAATTTAAAGACTCATTCGATTAGGGAAATTAATCTCTATATGAAATTCTGCCAGATTTTAGAAAGTGAATGAGGTACAGCTGGCAGAATACAAATGGGAAAATTTAACGTTTTATCAAATTCCTCCATGTAGTAGTCCCTGTGTCTCAAGACCCTAGATAAATTACAACAAATTTTACAGGTGTTTTGTAGTTGTTTTTGAACACTAAATTCAATTTCACCTTAATATAAGATATGTTAGAGTTTGTAACAACACCGTATTTTGGAACATCCTACACCTTCCTTATTTTGTTATTTGGAAACACCACTGAGTCTTTGGAGAGGAATAGTTACATTCTTCGCTGCACAGCACACCTCTGTATTTGACAGATTTCTGTGGAGTGATCTTGGCTTCTCAGAAATGACTCTGCTGAGGATTACATTGTAGAACTACATAGTTCTTTGACATAAGACAGATAGCACTTAACTGGCAACATCCTCCCCCCCCCCCCAGTCTCTGATTTTTATGTTCAGTAAAACTGGGTTCCTTACTTTATCAGGTTATTAGAAAGGCATTCTCATTCTTTTCATCTTAACTATGAAGAATGTATACATAGGCCCATGGGAAATGGACACCTTTATGTGACATCTCAAAAGTACCATGCCCCTATCCTTTATGCTGCAACTCTGAGCCAGATTATGGTACTTTGCTTTCTCTGGGTAGAAATTAAAGTGAATGAAGTGTTGCATTTTACTAAAGAAGATTATTTTTAAAAATATGTATGAGCCAGTTGAGTCTGATATGACCTTTAAAACAGAAAGAAATCTTCCCAGAGGAAGAAGAAATTTGATCTATGAGAAGGAGCTTCAGCTTGTGTTTCAGCCTTCCAACCTATAATTCTTGATCTAGTATAGATTTGATGCTTTCTTTGAAAGCACCTACAAATACATCCATCATGCAACATGACTTTGAATTTATTGCTATTTCTGACAATAAATTGTCAGAAGTCATCTCCAATATGACAGGTAAACTGAGGTAGGGCCTGGAGTTGATGATTGATCATTTAGCATACTTTTCTGTGAGGGGGAAAACCCTTGATTTTCTGGCACTGGTGAAAGACTTCCTGGGCCAGTGAAAAATCTCACTGGGACAGGCAAACGACTTTCTGGGGCTAGTGAAAAAGGAGGAAAATCACAAGCACACACACACATATGCATACACACACACACACACACACACACACACACACACACACATATGCAGTGTGCATGTGTATGTGTGTGTGTGTGTGTGTGTGTGTGTGTGTGTGTGTATTTGGCCTGTGAAGATGTATTTTTATTTTTCTCCTATGTATCCCAGCAAAATCTTTCAGCAATATAAAAATTACAACGTTGTTACATTCTATTTTTCTACAGGTGAATGATTACTAGGTGACATGATCAAATGTTTTACATATTACAGGTGGAAAAACAAAGTATTCCCCAGAATCTACATACACTCATGTCTAAGCAACTTGTTATAGATTAACGAAGTATAAGTAAGAATTTTTTTCTTATTCGGTTTCTCATACTGGCATAATTTAATTTGCAGTTACAAAGAAATGATCAGTTATCTTATTATTTATCTTAAAAAGTAATCTCATAAAAATATTAAAGAATTGAGAGGTGAAGGGTGGGCTGTTCTCTTGAGGCAAAGCCAGCACAGGTAAGCTGCATTCTGTCCCCTAAGCCCCGTTGCCCACATTCCCAAGGAGGCCTCCCGAACTCTAGAAACACCTAGCTTAGACACTTCCCCATGAATTCCCTGCCTACCTGATCCTCCTGGAGCACAGACAGAAGAGACAAACTTTGCTCTATCCTCCAAACTTCATTTTCAGGCCCACATCCTTGCCTCCATTCCTGAGGAAGCCTGCAGGACCCTAGAAACATTTAAGTCCACCTGAGGCACAGCCAGCAGAGGTAAGCAGCAGGTTGTGTAGGTAAAGGTTTTGTGATGTGATGTGGGTATGTTTTTCTTTGGATGCCAAGTGTGTAAGGTGAAGCTGCCTTTAGTTTGCCATAGCTGATAAATAGCCTCTTGAGAGGGCTTGTTATCTTTGTCAGCTAGAAATTGCCTCCTGCAGGGTGCATGGTTTTTGCCAGCTAAAAAACATCCTGGCTCAGACTCTGAGAGGATATAAATAGGAGAGAGGGAGGGAGCCAGAGAGGGACACACACACACACACACACACACACACATACACACACACACACACACACAGAGAGAGAGAGAGAGAGAGAGAGAGAGAGAGAGAGAGAGAGAGACAGAGACAGAGACAGAGACAGAGACAGAGACACAGAGAGACAGAGACAGAGACACACAGAGAGAGACAGAGAGGAAGAGGCAGAGACAGAGATACAGAAACACAGAGACACAGAGAGACAGAGAGAGACAGGGAGTGTGCAAGCCTTTTTAGACACCCTTGGAGAGACTGCTCAGGAGAACATTTCAGACACTTTGACGAGGCTGCTGCTGATTTGTTCTACTATTGCTGTTGATGGTTCATATTTGATGCAGATGTTTCTGGTTGATCTTGTCTGTGGGAATCCTGATGATGGAGAGTAGATTCACCACAAGGAACTGAGTCTAAAGAGTTCTAAGCCCCTGACCCTACTAACCTTCTTTCTCTCCTACCCAGAGCCAGTGGGTTGGAAGGGAGATAGAGTCAATAAGGAACCCAAAATAAAGTAAGTTTTGAAAAATCAAAGCTTATAAGGCTGTCCCCTGAACTCTACTTTCAGGCTAAAGGCTCTCGCTGACTCCCAGCAGAGCCTTGACATCATCAAAAACAACCAGCCAAAACCAAGGACAATCAGATGGCTAAAGGCCAGGAGAAGAACACAATCAACAAGAGCCAGGGTAATATGCCACCACCAGAGCCCAGCTGTGCTACTTCAGCAAGTAGTAGATAATACTAACACAGATGAAGGACAAGAAGATTGCCTTATAAGGATGACAGAGACCTTTAAAGAGGAAATGAATAAAACCTTTAAGTAAATACAGGAAAATATAATCAAAGAGGTGAAGGAAAGGAATAAAACTGTTCAGACCTGAAAATGAGAAGAAGAAGAAGAAGAAGAAGAAGAAGAAGAAGAAGAAGAAGAAGAAGAAGGAGGAGGAGGAGGAGGAGGAGGAGGAGGAGGAGGAGGAAGAGGAGAAGAAGAAAGAAAAGGAGAAGAAAATCCACACAAACTGAGGTAATTCTGGATCTGTAAAACCTAGGGAAGATATCACGAACTAAAGATGACAGCATCACCAACAGAATACAAGATGTGGAAGACAGAAACTCAGGTATAGAAGATATGATTGTAGAAATCAATACATAACTAAAAAATTAAATATGAAGAGTTTCTGACACAAAAGATCTATCTAGGATACTATGAGAAGACCAAAGCTAAGAATAATAGAAATAGGAAAGAAGACTCTGAGTTCTAAGGCTCTAAAAATATTTTCAACAAGATCATAGAAGAAAACTTCCCCAACCTAAAGAAAGAAATGCCTATAAACATTTTTTAAAAAGCCTACAGAACACCAAATATATTGGACCAGAAAAAAAATCTTCCCACCTTATAGTAATCAATATAGTAATCAAAAACGCTAAATGTAAACAGAACAAAGAATATTAAAAGTTGCAAAAGAAATACACACACACAGAGAGAGAAAGAGAGAGAGAGAGAGAGAGAGAGAGAGAGAGAGAGAGAGAGAGAGAGAGAGAGAGAGAGAGAGAGTTAATCCTGGATATGGAAAACCTAAGGAAGATATCAGGAACTAAAGATGACTAATCATGGTGCAGAAGTAGTGAAAGAGTTTTAGGATGGATTATCTGAATTCAGAGTTATATAGGTTGATTAGATTTTATGAGGTGAATGAATTCATTTTTGTTTTTAAGGAAACTGACTTGTAGCTCATCACATAGTATAATAGGTAAACTGCTGTTCTAAGACACATTTGACTAGAATTTTATAACAGAAAATGTCCAAGATGTCTATACATGTTATACCTCAATGAATTTACATCAAACAAAAAAACATATTTGTGGCTGATTGTATAGGCAAATTTGGGAAAACAAATAAATTGCCTCTAAAGAACAAATGAAAATTTTCTTCAATGATATTAAAGTTTCTATACTTTTTTTGTATGACCTGAAAGAGAATTTTAAACTTTTGAATCTATGTGATTTAAAACTTCTGATTTAAACACAGATTATTTTTTTCTTTAAACTGGTAAAAGGAAAATTATTCCTCTGAAAAATAAACCAAGATGCTTATTTGGAGTGTGAAATCTTACAAATCAAACTGCAATTTCCAACTATGTAGTAGTTTCTCGAATCTAATGTGGACAGTGAGTATATATCCTAAAGTTTATTATATGACAGCATCATATGGGAGAATCCTAATAGAGGGAATGCAAGCTTTTTACTTTTGTTATATTTAGTTAATTGTAACGAACCTTTCCACTAGGTAGGTTGGCTCCACCTGCCTAGACTTTCCTGTGGTTAAAAAAAAAAAAACTTTCAGAGGAGTGTTGAATTTCCCCCAAATTTCTCTGTTAAATTTTACTTCTGGACCTATAATTACATGTGGCTTCAGTGCCCTATGAAGAAGTCCATTATTTACAAAAATAACTGCATAATATTTACAATTGATGAATACAGAAATCTGCAGACTCTGTGAGAATAGACATTAGCATTGAAGGATCATGGCAAAATAAACAATAATCTCAAAGACAAAGCAT
The DNA here is from genome assembly GCF_964271855.1 of Acomys minous. Taxonomy (NCBI): domain Eukaryota; kingdom Metazoa; phylum Chordata; class Mammalia; order Rodentia; family Muridae; genus Acomys; species Acomys minous. The sequence continues at coordinate 70,639,765 of NC_140489.1, read as the reverse complement.
ATTGAACTTCTTGGTAAAGAGCCATTAAGTAAAAATTGGCATTCTTACTTTAGTTGAAATAGTGAAAAGCAGAGCCATGGTTTATGTAGTTTGTGAGTAGGAACTAAAACTCAAATGTGGCTTCAATATATATAGTTGAAAGGTTAGATTAGACTAAAGTGTTACAATGCTTGGGGTCGAAAATCTTAAAGAATGTAACAAAATATTCAGTCAATTTACCATGGATATCTACTCACCTATGATGTGCTGGCATAGATCTGTTTACTATAACTGTCAGATATATGTTTTCGAAGAGAGGAAAGAATCTCTGAGGTGCTTTATAATTACTTTTGTCTGTCCATCAGAAATCCCAGTAGGAACTTGTTCCAAAACCTAAATTCACAGAAATAGTGGTATCTTAGGAAGGCAAAAGAAAAGTGTTCCAAATAATCTTCTCAGTCAAGATGGTCAAAGCTATCAAAAAGGACAGTAGAGTAAAGCAGTAATGATGTTGTATGTAAAAAAGAAACACATGATAGCCAATTAAGTTCTTATTTGGTCTTCATATTCTATGTCAAGTGAATAAAATTCTAATTAAAAATTTTGAAAAAGAGAAAGAATCATAACAAATCTTTAGGCCCAAAGAGGTACAGGAATCCATGAACAAATAAGATACCATGTCTCTGATTAGTGTCAATAAATTATATCAACAGTCTTTAAAGCAGTAAATATTATAGTGATGCCATATCAAGTGAATATAGTAAGGAACAATAATATTTAGTTGGAAAATGAAATGAGGGGAAGTAAAGACCAACTGTAATCCATATTTTTAAAATGCTTATACCTATCTTATACCTGGTTATTTTACTTTTACAAATAATTTAATATTGACTTAAATATTATCCTGAATCTCAATATTGTAAAAGATTCTATTCCTCTAGATAATAACTGGTCAATAATCAGGATGATTGTATAATAGGAAAAAGGAAATGATCATACTTTATGGGCAGCTGGACAGTAATAACTGTCACCAATCACTGGATACCCAATAACAATGCTAGTGGTCCATTTGAGTAATGACTTGCAGAAGTCAGTTGGCCAATAGACTTTTAGCATAGTTCTGTCCCACTGTAGTTCCAGCAAATCACTAAATGCATTTCATGGTTCATTTTCCCAATTTCAGAAAGTGTATGTAGCATTATAAGTACAGAAGTTGGCAGAACTAACTCCTTGTTAGTATATTGAAGACTGTCTTGTCAAAAAAGGCTAAATATGAAAGATTAGAAATACATTTACCCATAAAGTTGGTTGTACCCACCAGAGAAGACTGCCCCAAAATGGTTTTAAGCTAATAGAAACTCTTTATTAGTTGGGCAGTGACTACATTGCGTTCCAGTGTACCACTGAGCCTTTCACAGAATGAGATGTAAGCATGAGAGAGAAAGAGATAGAGACAGACAGACAGACAGACATACGCGCGTGCACGCACACACACACACACACACACACACACACACACATACACAGGGAGAGAGAGAGAGAGAGAGAGAGAGAGAGAGAGAGAGAGAGAGAGAGAGAGAGAAGAGAAAGGGAGAGAGAGAGGGGGGGAGATAGAGAGAGAGAGAGAGAGAGAGAGAGAGAGAGAGAGAGAGAGAAAGGGAGGGAGGGGGAGGGGAGGGGGAGAGGGAAAGGGAGAGGGAGAGGGAGAGGAAGGGAGTATTCTGCATTGAAATACTTCAGGTTAGAACAGTCAGATAGAAGCAAAACTACAGTAGCCAAAAAGCAAGGCTTTAGAGACATTCCAAGAACTATGAGATTTGATGGACTAGGTCTTTGTTTTAATTTTGTAAATGTCACATGTTAACATATGGCCTGAATGGTACTTCTATCATAGAATCATTTTTTCTAAAGTCTAAAGTCTGAAGGTGTGGGACCCTGTTACATAGTAAAAAAAAAAAAAAAAAAAAAAAAAAAAAAAAAAAAAAAAGTACCATATTTCTAGATAGAGTTCAGGAGTGAATGCCTCCAAACCATGCGGGCTTTGAAAATTGTAGAAGTTACGATTCTTATTACAACTCCTCTCAATTCAGTGTAGTGATGGTTTTGAGACATATGTATTCTGCCTTGCTCAAGCAAACAGGCACTTTTTGGTACATTACGGAGATTAGAATGCCTTGAACATGTGATCTTCCTGCTCTTCCCCCTGAATGTAAGATTATGGGTACTCATCACTACAACTGGTTTCTGAAGTACTGACCAGGAAAAAAGTATTTTATGAGGAAGTGATACAAATACTCTTTGTTTATTATCTCATATTCTGAACTCACACACACTAGGCACCTAAGGTTGAATTCTTCATGGCCAGTTGACTGAGGAGCAGGAATAAAGGCTTCTTGAGTTGGTTCTACAGTCTGTCCAGGTACTGCCTTCAAGTAGTCACATACACTACTGCGCCTCCTTCTGGAGCATTCCTGAAATACAGGAGTGAGGGCAAATCTTCCCAGAATGTGACTTATGCGGATAGGGTATGTGGGGCTGCGGGTTGGAGGGAGTTACCAACTTGTTCATTTTTTTCCCAGATGAAAGAAAGTCATCAGCCAGAGTCTATATTAATTTATGTCCTGATTATTAGACATAGTGATCATGGATGTAGGAGAAAGGTGATTGGGAAACACGCAGTAAAGGTCTGGAGAAGATATATACAGAGAATCTCTTCTGAATGTTCTGTGGAAATTTTCACAAGAAGAGAAATCTAGAAGAGTAGATTTAAGATAAAATAGATGGGATTATCTGTTCTGAGGATGACAGTCAGGTTTTTTTTCCCAACCATTACTGTAATTGTTCAATTTGTTATTGAAGCTGATGACTATGGTGAAGGAGATGAAAACTGTACATAACAATAGGAATTTCCACTCCCAATGCTGATCTAACACAGTAGCTTTTGAGTACTTATTCTGTTGGCAACAGAAACCAACTCTGAATCCCTTCCATGGCCACACTATCTGGAATGATTTAACAGCTGTCCAAAGGTTGCTTGATTAAATTGAATGAGGTCATTGTTTATCACTCTAGTTGGCATAATTAACTTGGAAGAGAGAGGCTCAAAAATGAGGTGGACTAAAATCTCATTAAATGGCCAACTTTATTCAGAGCATCAAACAATTTATACACTGAGGGTTAAGAGGAGTCATCTGAGTAAAGTATACAATCACAAGAAAAAAACCACAGGTGGCAAAAACCATGTTTTTTTCAAATATGAGTGAATGGCAAATATGTATGAATAACAAAAGCTGCAATAAATTCACTACTATATGATAGATCTAAAAGGAGCACAAAAAACCATTCCAAGAACAATTTGATGGTTTGAAGAAACTAAGAACACAGACTTATATCTTGTTTTATTGGAGTTTTCTTACAGGCACTCAGAAATCTGTTTACATCACAACTCCCATTCTTAGACTATGTTCTAACGCTTCATCATGAAAAATACTATAAGTTTTCCATACTAGAAGAGACACTTAGTCTGGATATAGATCCCCCCCCCATTTTTTTTTTTTTTGCACAAAAATGCTTCTGACAAAATTTCTATCCATGTACCTTCATTTACCATGGTTTTATTCACCCATGGCTGAGAAACTCACATTACAGGAAATCTGTATTGGCTGACAGAAGATGATTTAATATAGTGGTGAAATCTGTCATATCAAATTGTATGCATGCAAGATACTATGAGGAAAGCATGTGCCTACCATGTGATATCACTCAAATTAAGGAGATATGGCATAATGTGAATCTGAATTTTATGTACTCCAGTTTTGAGATAAGGAAATCATTTTCAGTATATGCTAATAAGTATTTTGTGTCTATAAAGGATGCCTAACAGAAGACTAAACATCAGTAGAATGTGAAGGGACAATTAGAATGTCACATTTTGGGGGGTTACAAATGCAATCGCTGGTATACTTAGAAACATAAAACCTGACACACAACCTGACTTTCACAGCTTGCTAGCAAATGCAGTTCAAAGTTTAAAGACAGTTAAGTAATCACTGTAACAGGTTAATTAATAAAATTTGCATTAAAGTAACCCTTAAAACATGTAACTTAGCAGTTAATTAATATATCGGCATGCTACTTCAAATGTTCTGTGCTCTATGGTACATTTCTGTCTGAGATTTGCTGGAACATGTTGGCTATGTAAAGTAACACCATTTCAGGTCAGTGTAATTTGAATTGCTGCTGGTAATTAATGAGTGTCTAAACAATACATATAGGTCTAACAGAGATCTAAAATGTTCTACTTTAACCCAGTTCTAAAGTTAGCTGTGCAAATGTTTTCTACTTGGTACTTTTATTTTCTAAATTAACTGTGGATTCAAACTACAAAAGGATTATCCATCAGTCAGGAAGAAAACAGAAGAGGTTCTGGGCGATGTTTTTATAGATCCCATATTTTTATAGGCCACCACAACAGTAAATCTGTTTACTACAAACTTGTGGAGTAATTTTCCATACTTTCCTGACATTTTTTTGATTAATTGGACCATTAGTATGACAAGTAATTTATAATATCAGTTATGCTCCAATGCAAACCTTAATTTCCTCATTGTCATATGAGATTTTAATAAAGTGAGGGAAGAAATGACATACCTTTCTTCTAAACTAAATCTTTATTAAAAATCACATGCAATTATATTTATCTTCTCCAGCAAAGGCAATAAGAGCTGATCAATCTTCTCTATTATGATATACCAGATTATCACTAAAATTGTACTATGTACTGAAGCAAACAAATGGTATATTAAAATATTGAAAATCATTCTTCATGATTCTCAACTGCATGCACATCTTAAAAATATTTAAATAATGAAATTTACTATGTTTTGCTTTTTTGACCAAATTATTTCAGGCAATAGAGATGAGTCATGTGTGAAACCTCACAGTTTTCCGATAAGCTGATTAGATTTAATTTAGATAATATCAACTCTCAGGTGACTACCAAGTGCTATTCAAGTAAATAATTTGCACATGGTAACTAGATGGTTTAATAAAAATCTGAGAACTAATATAAATATAAATTTCCATATTTAAACATCCTGTTTCTGGGTATTTTTACAGAAATACATTATAGATTGATAAATATATTTAGAGATTTTATTTAGACACATAGATGGATATTTTAAAATATCCCTCATATTTAAATATGAGACTAAGTTGAGACTTTTCTCTGAGACTCCCTAACTGATATTTGAAGAGACATTTTACATGTCAGTTCTAGCCTAATGTATTTGACCGTGGATGTACAACCTTATATATGGTTGAGTCTACATCATCTATTTGCAGTGCTATTACATACAATAAATCTTCATTTTCATAAGCTCTCAAATGCATTTTATAGCTTAAAAAACTTCCAGGGCTTCCTAGAAAACAGGCGTGCTTGTAAAGCCTAAATGTTGCCACAATAATAGACTGTTCCTCCAAATAACATGAAACCAAAGGGAAAATAAAAATCCTTTCCTGGCAATGCAATGAGCTTTATAAAAATTTTATTTTTACACAAGACCATATAAACCAGCTTCTTATAAACATATTTACCAGGTAAAATATGTTAAATAAATGACATTATTCAGATGAATTGGTTTTTTGTATTGATAGTCAAGTGGAAAAGAGTATCTATTTGTTTAGAAAGTGAACCTCACTCCATTCTGAACTTTCAAGATTTCTTTAATTTTGGCATCTGGTGACTGTGAAGTTATGACTGAATAGATTATGAATCACTACCCCACCAAGGCTCAGATGTGTCAGGAGAGGAAACCCTCCCTTCCTATTTTGGGAAATGTTTCATCACTTCTTTCATCTTGTGAGCCCTCAGACACCAAGATTATCTAAAGGGGTACAGTTTCAAATAACCATTAATTAAAAAATTTTACATATTGTATTTTAATTTGTTTCTTTGATCATTATAATTATACAGATTGTCTTTCAGGGATAACCAATATAGATGGTTTAAAAATTGATGTCTAGGCTGTCCTTTTGTTCTATTGAAAGTGTCCTTTTTCCTTGCAGAAGTTTTTCCTTTTTATGAAGGTTCAGGAGCCCCACAAAGAGACAATCAAGGCCAGCCAGCGGATCTGGACCCAGGGGACATGTACACACTGTTTTACCACCAAAGAAAATGCAGTAAGTAAACCTGGACCTCCGTTCAATACTAAGGACGAGTGGGGAGAGTGAGGACTGCCTCTGACATGCACTCTGGTGCCCTCAATTTGATCACTTCCCCTCGGTGGGGATGCCTGGCAGCAAACAGAGGAAGAGAAACCAGGCTATCCACATGAGACCTGATAGGCTGTGGTCGTGTGGTGGGGAAAGAGGTCCCCTTCTGTCAAAGGTCTAGTGGAGGGGAAAAGAGCTGAAGAGGTAGGGAGGGTGGGAATGGGATAACAATCAGAATTTAATCTGAATAAATTATAATATTTTTAAAGGAAAAATAAATAAAAATTTTAAAAATGATGTTTAGCATCTTTTCCATCTGGCAATTTTTACAATCAGTACAGTGTCCTCTATTTCAAAAGAGATATAATTTTTTAAAAAATATATTTTTAAAGTGTAAGTTTTCATCAATAATCAGCTATGATAATTTTATTTGACGTAGGTAAATCTGATGGAGAAGTCTAACATTAAATCCTTCTCTAGCTTTGAGACAAGATTTCACACTATACATGTAAAATTACTAGTCTAGGAGAAAGTGAGGGATGATGTTTTCAGACTCATATCTTCTGACCAAATGTTCATAAGTATTAAGTAAGCATATCTGGACCGTTTGGAGACAATAAAACAGACTGAAACATCTATTTTACTATAAAAAGCTGAAAATTAATGCCACATGCATAAATATTGGAAATATCCAGACACATGTTGAAGGAATATTTTTAACAATTACAGTTCTGTGGTCCAAAGACAATTTCACATACTTAAAAACTTTCACTTGCTTCAAATTTTTAGTGTTTTTATAATTTTCATTTCTTCATAATTTTTCTTTCTTCTTGAGAATTATACAATGAAACTTTTTTTAGATTGTGGATTCACATTGAAAGAAAGGAACATGTCTTTTTTAGAAACAAAGACTGAATTAATGATTGACCACCTTCTGATATTTGAGGACAAGAGGTCAGGCAATATTTGATCCCTGCAATGCTCAAGATTTCTTTTCCTATCAAAATGATTGACAAGGTTTTTTGATGCCTGTGCAAATTTGCGTTATGAGAACACCTAACTGTTAAAATAAAGATTGATTCTGACACTTTTCAAGGGAAAGGAATGTGTGACCATGTAATAAATATTCTTAGCAGGTCAGATACCGATTGCAAAATTTTAGTTAAACAAATATTTTATCACTTGCTTGACTAAACACATTTAGGGTATTTCTTTTAAAAAGTTGAGGTGACTATGAGTATTAGTCACTATGATGAATACAGAGATAAATTACTATTGAATATTATCAGTCACAAGTAGTAATTTAGCTACACCGGATTTGAGAACACTAACTCCACTGGTGCATCACTAATATCATTATAACAAAATGACCTAAACTAATTTAAAAAACTGTTCACAAAATTTGATCCTGATTCCTATACTCACCCTTTGCCAAACACCTCTCCTAAATGTCAAAATTGACTGAAGGTGGATAATAATTTCCATCTGCAATAGGGTTGTAGGCAAGGAACACAAAATTTTGTTATGTTGTAATTGTTGCAGATAACGAAATGCTGTATTTTAAGAGGCAGGGTAATAGCTATTCCCTGAGAATATTTGAACCAGTAATGATGTGCAAACAAAAATTATTGTCTGTGATCAACTAATTTTCTAAACTTAAGAGGAGTTTTGCTAGGAGAGTGAGTACTGGAATTACAGAATCAAATTTTGTTGTCACTGCATCTTCCAAGTTATAATGAAATTGAGGAAACAACTTGGTCATTTTAGTGCAGCTGTCAGTTTGTTCATCTAGAGATAAAATCCAGTGGTGGGTATGGAAATATAGATCAGTCCACGGGTAATGTGAATATCAAAAGTGCTTTTTATAATGCACTGTTTTATTTACATTTTACTATCACATTTCATGCTATTTTCTATTTGTTTTAATTATCATGTAAAATAATAGGCTTCCTTCTGGGATGTCCATGACTATCTTATTTGGCTTGATCTGCTTTCTCACTCCTCTCCTCCTACCCTTCACCAACCTTATCAATATCCTTCCATCTGTAATTGTTTCCATTTTCATGTTATCATGTGTTATTACTGTTCGCTTCTTCCTTTAAACCTCTTTCCCCTATCATGTTCCTCTTCTGATTTCATGGTTTATAGCCACACTGACATCTGCATAAATAAATACAGACAAAAATTGAATGCTAGAAATTCCCAAATAAGATAAAATGTACACTATTTTTCTGAGTTTAGGTGGAGTTGTATCATTGAATAGAGTTGTATCATTGAATAGAGTAATTTCCAACAAAATTCAAATTTTTAATTTTCTTTATGGTTGATTAAAATTCTACTGTATGCATGTGTCATCTTTTTTTTAATCCACTCATATTTTAACATATATAGGCTGGTTTTATTTTGTTTCCTTACAATAGTGAATAAAGCTATAATAATCATGGACATGTAAGAATCCTCCTGGTAGGATTCCAATCTTTGGGTATTTGCCCAGGAACAAAATAGTTAGGGAATATGGTAGTTCTATTTTAGGACATTGTCTTTTAATTTTTAATATTTATTGTGTATGTATGAGTGATTAATAGTCAACCACTTTGGAATACAATAGAAGAGAATGAGTGATAAGTTATGCCAGTCTCACTGGAAAATAGGTCAAACAGCAAACCTAGGACAGCATATAGAATTCCCAGTAGGCATCTAATGGGCAAAGTGATAAAGTTCAGTCATTTCTTGGCTTACTGCCATACAAGAAGCATCAAAATCAGCAGCTTGTTAGAAATACCATTTTCCTTCTCTCACACTTTTGAGATCCTCACCATGTACCCTTTCACCCAAATTCACACCTGTCTGTCCCTCACTAGAAAGACAACAGGCATCCCAGGAATAATAGTAAAATATAATATAAAAACAAATCAGAATAGTAAAAACAAACAAGTAAAAAGATAAAGAAAAAGCACAGGAAGCACACACAGATGTATGGACACATGTGAACACACAGGAGAGTTTGCTTCCTGTTGGCCACCTTCTCCTGGCTGTGGAGCCTACTCTTGGAAGTGGTTTTCTATCCCCACTGAAATTTCACTGTAAAGAAATTGGCTGGTTATTGGAGATAGCTCTGGGTTAAGAATTAGTGGGAGTGTCTGCTTCTCCTCTCAGTGCTGGAAGCTCACATGGCACAGATATTTGAAGGTCTTGTGGATGTTTCTATAATCTGTGAGTTAATATATGCAGCAGTCATGTTTAGTTTAGAAGGCCTTGTATGGTTGGTATCCTCCATTCCCACTGATTCTTAGAATTAGTATACACTGTCTTCCACAATGTTTCTTGAACCTCAAGGGGAGGTATTTGATGTCCCATTTAGGACTTAATGCTCCAACATCTCTCAGTCTATAAATATAGTTTGGTTGTGAGTGTCTGTATTTGTTCTGATCTGTAGCAGAAAGAGGCTTCTCTAATGGTACTTCATAAGGCAGTGATATATGCATAGAAACGAATTTCCTTAGGAGTCACTGTTTGACATGGTTATTTTAGTAGAAAGGTATTTGGTTTTCATCTAGGTCCCTGCTCTATCTATCTCAGGTTTTTGGTCACACAAGCAGTGTCCTGGATAGGTAACATCTGATGGGGTGGGACTTAAGTCCAATCTGATATTGCTTGGTTACTCCCACAATCTTTTCACACTATGGTACTGTCATAGGGATGGCAGGAATATAATCATTGTAGATCTAAGGTTTTCCAGCTGGGTTTGTATTTACTTTTCTGCTTTGGTAACATGCAGAGTACCTGTACCATGAACAGTAGTCAGTAGTACTGGAGGCTCTAGGTAGGCACCAGCTCAATTTATCCATGTTCAATGAGTAGTATAAGTGTTGTCTTCAGCACTAGAGCCTTTCCATGTACTCCTGGAGAGCAACCAATAGCCTTGGAAATAGCCAAGGGTTTTCTTATATATATATAAATATATTTTATTAATTTATTCACATTACATCTCAATTGTTATCCTATCCCTTGTATTATCCCATTTCTCCCTCCCTCCCATTTTCCCCTTACTCCCCTCCCCTATGACTGTGACTGAGGGGGACATCCTCCCCCTGTATAGGCTCATAGGGTATCAAGTCTTTTCTTGGTGGCCTGCTAATCTGGTCAATCTGGTGCCTCATGTTTGGAGGTTTTCATGGGGTCCTGTTAACCAACAATTTGATCAGATATAAAATATTCCTGGGAATATCATTTGATGATGAGAGATGCTTGATTGGATCTCTGTGTCCTTGTGTAATTTCCCTTAGATCAACTTCATCTATGAATATATTTTAGGAAGTTTCTACTATATTAGGTTTCCATCTAATCACATTCAAATGACCCCGAATTACTGCCTCTCCCTGTATTTTCTCTTCACCATTTCTTCCCTCTGCCTCTCCAGATGGTCCTCCCTTTCTAGTACCCTTGTCCTTCATGCATCCATAACTCTCTATTCTAGTCCCTCTTCCTAGAGTTCTGCCTTCATAATTCCCTGCTTGTCTCTTACTCTATACCTAATTTATTTTTAATATATTTAATTAATTTATCATATTACAGATCATTTGCTTGACCATATTTGTAGCTGTCTTATTCATAATAGCCAGAACATGGAAACAGCCCAAGTGTCCCTCAGTAGAAGAATGGATAAAGAAACTATGGAATACAACTCAGCTATTAAAAACAAGGAATTCCCAAAATTTGTGGACAAATGGATTGAACTAGAAATGATCATAATGAGTTAACTCAGAAGCAGGGAGAGTCAAATGGTATATACTCACATATATCTGGAACACTAGCCCAAGGGGCATGTCCCATGAACGTCTTCACTTACCAGGAAAGTGGGATAGAGGGGAAGACTTCCTATTGGGACTCTAGGTGAGAGAAGCATGGGAGAATGTGGAAATAGAAGGACCCAGAGGGTCCTAGAAACCTACAAAAAGATCATTATAATGGGCAGATCTGGGCCCGAAGTCATGCTCTATACCTAATTGATGTTGTTGAATGGCTTGTGCTATGTTTATCAAAGTAAAATAAATGTATACATTATTTCTCTTTCTGGATCCTGGTTGTATCACTTAGAATGAGTTTCCCTAGTTCCATCCATTTTCCTCAAATTCTCTGCATATAAACATAGTTATGAGAATGCAGTGTGGCACCATAGCACCATGTAACTATAGCTAAACAAGAGTGGTGAATATCCAGTAGTCATTATAAGAAATGTAATACCAAGAAGACACTTGTACTCCATGTTATTAAAGCACTGTTTTCTATAATTTTTAAAATTACTTTTATTTTGTGAGCATTGATTGGTGTTTTACTTGCATGTATATCCATGTGAGGGTGTCAGATCCCCTGGAATTGGAGTTACTACAGACAGTGGTAAACTCCCATGTGGGTGCTGAAAATTGAACCTAGGACCTCTGGAACAGCATTCAATTTTCTTAACTTCAGAGGGATCTCTTCATCCCCTAAGGTAGCTTTTTGGTTTGTGTGTATTTTCAAGACAGGGTTTCTCTGTGTAGCCTTTTCTGTCCTGGACTCTGTAGTCCATGCTGTCCTCAAGTTCACAGAGATCCATCGGCCTCTACCTCCCTGAGTCTGGAATTACAGATGTGTGCCACTCCAACCAGCTTAAAGCAGCATTTTTAATAGCTAAAATATCTAATTAAGCTATAGGCCCCTAGGAGAATAAATAAATAAAGGACTTAATGTATACATAAAAAAATGACTACTGTTTTTTGTGGTTGGAATGTTGTTAGTTTGGATTTACTCAGGCAGTTGCTTTGCTATACCTGTATGTCCACTGGGAAACACTGTCACAAAATAAACCATTATGTTTAAATTTTTCCAACATATTTATTATTAATAAGAAAAATAGAAATGTAATTTGAAGTTTCACAGAAAGTCGTTCTAAATTAAATTTTTATTTGTAAGAAAAAAGTACACAAAATGAGTTTGATTATAGAGTAACCAATTTCTTCACTGATATTTAACTTTTAAATTGAGATTTAACAATCCCAGTGCCCATGGAATCTAAAGGAGGTTGTCAGGCCTCCTGGAGCTGGAATTACACACAGTTGTGAACTACCAGGTCTGTGCTTAGAACCAAACTGGGTCTTAAAAAACAACCTTCTTTATTCAGTTTACATCCTGATTTCAGCACCCTTCTCTCCTGCCATTCCCCCCTGAAATACTCTTCTTTCCACTCTCCTTTCTTCTTCTCCTCACAGACAGGGGAAGCCTCCCACAAGCACCAACCTGCCATAGCACATAAAGTCTTTGAAGAACTAGGCACATCCTCTCCCTCTGAGGGCAGACAAGGCAGCCCAGGTATGACAATCAGATCCAAAGAAATGTGTGAGACTCAGAGAGGGCCCACACTCTGGTTGTTGTGGAATCTGCATGAAGACCAAGGTGCTTATCTGCTTCATATGTGTAGGAGGCCTAGGACCTCTCTACGAATGCTCTGTGGTTGGTAGTTTTGAGCTCTGAGCCTCAATGTGCCTATGTTAGTTGACCCTGTAGGTGTACTTGCAGAGTCCTCCAGTTCTGTCAATCATTTCCCCAACTCTTCCATATGACTCCCTAAGCTCTGCCTATTGTTTGGCTGTATGTCTCTGCATCTGTTTTCATCAGCTTCTAGGTGAATCTTCTCAGAGGAGTTATGCTAGGCTCCTGTATACAAGCATAGCAGAAATACATTAATAGTGTCAGGGATTGCTTCTGTCTAATGAAAAGTGTCTCAAGTAGGACCAGTCTTTGGTTGGCTAGTCCCTCAAACTTTGCTCCAGCTTTGTCCTTGCACATCTTGTAGACAGGACAAATTTTGAAGCATGGGTTGATGTTCAGCACCCTACAATAGCAGTTTTGCTGGGCTGCCGGAGATGTCTACTTCAGGCTCCATATCCTGTACAGCTAGGGTGACTCCCATAGACTTTCTAGGGCTTCTCTTATCTCAGGTTCCTGGAAAATCCAGGAGATGCCTCTCACCTCAAATTTCTGTCCTCTCACCAGACTCTCCTTTGTTCTCCCTACTTCTAATCCCATCACTGCTCCCCGTGGATCCCCTCTCCTACTCAGTTCCCTCCTTCCATTCATCTACAATGCCTATTTAATTTCCTCTTCTGAGTAAGTCTCAAGATTTTTCCCTTGATCCCTGCCCTCCTTGTAACTTAGCTTCTTTTGGTCTGTAAATTATAGCATGATAACCCTGTACTTTATGTTTAATGTAGACTTAGAAGTGAGTATATACCATGTGTATCTTTCTGGGTTTGGGTAACCTCATTATGCATAATACTTTCTAGTTCCATTCATTTTCCTGCAAATTTCATGATGTCTTTGTATTTAATAGCTGAGTAGTATTCCATTGTGTTAAAACATTACATTTTCTTTATCCATTCTTTGGTTAAGAGACATTTAAGTTGTTTCTAATTTCTGGATATTGTTAATAAAGCTGCTATGAACATACTTGAGCAAGTGTCATTTGATGTCTGAGTGTAGAAGAAAGCAAATAGATCCATAATTATTACCTTGACAAAACTCAATTCCAAGTGGCTCAAAGACCTCAGCATAAAATGAGGTGCACTAAATCTAATAGAAGAAAAAGTGGGGAATAGCCTGGAACTCATTGGCACAGAATACTGACAGCTCCAGCACCAAGGTCAACAATTAATAAATGAGGCCTCATGAAACTGAAACCATTCTTCAAGGCAAAGGACACTGTCAATAGAATGAAATGGCAGCCCACAGAATGTGAAAATATCTTCACCAATCCTACATTTGACAGAGGGCTATGATCTGCAGTATATAATGAACTCAAGAAATTAGATAATAACAAGGCTTATATCCCAATTGAAACATAGCATACAGAACTAAACAAAGAATTCTCAGAAGAGGAATCTCAAATGGCTTAGAAACACTTAAGTGCTGAATAGCCTTAGTCATCAGGAAATGCAAATCAAACTTATCCTAAGCTTCCATCTTACACACTTTAGAACTGCTAAGACGTGTAATAATATAAATGTATATGTAAAAAGTAAAAAAAAAAAGTTAAGTAAAAAAAAAAAAGAAAAAAGGAATTGCTAAGATTAAAAATTCAAGTGATAGCACATGCTGGCAGGGATGTGGAGCAAGGGGAACAGTCCTCCATTGCTGGTGGGAGTGCAATCTTGTACTGCCACTTTGGAAATCAATCTGACAGTTTCTCAGAAAATTGAGATTAGTTATACTTTAAAACACAGCTCTACCACTCTTCGGCATATACCCCAAAAATGTGTGCCATCAAACTTGGTCTTATACAAGAACAGTAAGCAGTCTTAACTACTAAGTCATCTCTTCAGCCCTATAATTGTTTTCTATTAGGAAAACAAATTTAAATTGCTGATGTTCATGTGACAATCTGTGGTATTATATCATAATCAGATATATAATCAACGTCAAATGGAGGATTTAAATTTTCACTTTTTTTAATGTTTCTTTTTTAATGTATAAATTTATATTGTTACACATGAATAAAATAAACTACATACAGCAGGAAGAACCACGAGACAATCAGGAATTATATAAAGGTTACATACATAGTGATTTGGCTATTGTATTTGGCAACTGGATATTATGGATGCATTTTCTCAACTGGGATTCCCTCCATTCAGATAACTCTAGTTTGTGTCAAGTTGACATAAGACTAGCCTGATTTTCACTTCTAATGCTTATTTAATTTATATATTATTTGTTATTTAAAAATTCTTTTAAGGCATTATTTCATTACAATATTCATGAAATCAGTATACATTGCAAGGACCATAGTAATATATCAAGAGTCATATTTTAGAAAGTTAATCTATCACATTTAAAAGTTTTCTTTCAACAAAAGTTTTACTATATGTTTTAAATAAAAAATAATTTTTCTAAAATACCTTAGAGAATTATTATGATTTTCCTCATAAGAACAAATACATTCAAGCATTTTCTCATTCCTCCTTATTTTTACTACCCAATAAATTTAAGGTCACATAAAGAGACAAATGAATGCTTCCTCTTTCAATATCTTTCCCATATGCTTCCAATGTACAATTTGGAAGGTAAAACATTTCTTTGGTAACTAAATTACTGAATGTATTTTCTTGCAATAAAAATAGAAGTGCCTTTGTAGAAATGCTATGGGATTTTCCTATTAAACATGGTGGAATAATTTCTTGCCATCTGTAACATCCATTTAAAGAATGTAAACAGTATTACATTTGCCATCTGTTTGAGAGACTTTTGAAGATAGATACTTTAGAATCTGTCATTCAATGATATCACCAGTTTTATCATCTAAAAATGATACTTTAAACTATGATCAATGGCAGTTTTGGTAGTCAGACATACATGCTATGGGTGTGAGCCATCAAAGGGCGATAAAGATAGCCAGTAACAGCCATAATAGTTCTGTTAACACCAATAAAGCAGTACAAAATTGCTATTTGAAAACATCTAACATCTTGCTGAAGGTGAGGAGGAAATTATCTGTGGGATGAGTTCTGCATATCAGCTCACACCAGGTTGCTATTAAGCAGGTAATTTACAATCCTAGCCATTCTCATACTCTAGGAAACATTTTGAAGAATGATGCTGCTCACAGGAATTTTCTCCAGGCTTCTTATCCAACTCAGTGTTCCAGATCAATTAGTTTCTCTGCATATTTGAGAAAGCAAAGTAAAGAGTAATTTCAAGTTTACTGAATATATAAAATCAGATGTTCCTATAGTGTTTCCAAGTATATTTTTAAAAGTAGTTTTCATGAAATTAAGAGACCAACTGTATTAGAAGACTCATAATATTTATATAAGTACAACAAATAAAATGATTCATTTAAGACAACATTTTAGTTGAAATAGATACTCCAGGACTTCTTTTGGCATCAATGTATATATTTCCAAGTAATTCCTAAATAATGTTTGGTTGCTTATGATAGACAACCTGGCCCAGACACCACAAATGATAGTTGAGCTATAATATTAACACAGAGATGAGAGTCTGTGACATCTTCAGTTAGTCTGTCTATTAAGAAATAAAACTTTTTTTTTTAAATGGGGCCATGTTTATATAGTATTAATATATGATATATATATTATATACTATATAGAATATGGTACCAATTTGCTCTATAATAAAGAATAATTTTGAACTAAAAAAAAAAGAAATAAAACTATGTCCTATACTGGATGATCATTTATGATATTACATAAAAACATCATTTCTTGTTACTGGTTCAGTCATTAGACAAACTAGTAAATTTCTGGAAAGATTGTCACAGTCAGATGATCAGGGAGTTTGCCATGAGATTATGCCACCAAATAACATTAAAAGCTACACTCATAAATTTTTACTAGTATGATTGCTCAAACTTGAACTGAACAAGGGAAACACCAATGAATATGTCAAATTAGATGGAAAAAATCCCACATGGCTCCAATCCAGCTCAAAGAACTGCAGGAAACTTAATAAAGCTGGGAGCCAGAAAAGTGGTCCTCCTCAGGTAAGAACAAGGCAACCGGTTCAATACCAAATGGTTAGCCTTGAAAACATAGATACAAGGAATGTTATATGTACTGAGAGAACATTCTTAGTGAGCCTCTCTGGTAATAAATAAAATATACACAGATACATAGTTTACATATATAGGTTACATACATGAAAGCAGTAAAAATTAATATAATAGTATCCTTTATGTAGATTAGGCGGGCTTTGAACTTAGATTCCCATTGATTCTGCTTCATTAGTACTGCCATGCCATACTTACCTTACCACACCTAGCCTTCATTTATCCATTTTTGATTTACCAAGGCATTAACTATAGGTTAACAGAAAATGATTACAAACCAAATGTTTGGGCTCAGCGAAAATTAGCTTGAAGTTATACTTTACCTTCTGGATTGGTAATGTTTCTTGCTACTATAACATGTTACCTATCCAAGTCAACTGAAGAAAAGAAGGAGTTATTTCAGGCTATGGTTTAGGAAGAGATACAATCCATTGTGGCAGCAAGTCATGCTATCATGAGTGAGAGTCTACAGAAAAGATTGCATCTTTTGGATTTGGAATTTGGAAACATAGAGAGATGAAAGCTGGTGCTCAGTCAGCTATCTCCTGCTCTACCCTGCCTTTAAGTTCAGACTTCCATTTCACACATGCTACTAACTACACTCATGGTAAAACTTTTCTCATTTATGTGTTTCTCATGAATGTGCCCATCTTTCACACAAAAGAAACACGATAGATATATAGAAGTTGTATGCATTTTTAATGCACAAATGTTAACTTGGCAAGTGTTAACACAATATAATTCAACTCCTAATCACGTAGCTCTACACTTTTAGAATTCCAGTAAATACAGTTTTGCAGTAGTCTCAAGGTGAAGGGTAGTGATGGATATCCTGGAACAGATATGATCTTCATTGTAATCTCTTGCCATTCTGTTTTCCAAATACTTTATGGCTCCATCTTTTTATGGAGAAGATATTGCTCTTCTTAAAATAGATGACCTACTAAGTTACTTTACTAGATTATTTTCCAAGACTAATGGAAGGCAAATAAATAGCCACTAGTTCTCTCATATTATAGAACAATATGTTTCCTCTTTGATTTCAGGCTATCTAGGATGTTTATTTCAGTAATGCATTAATGAGATTGGATATCATCTCCCTAAAGGATAAAGAAGTGGATATTTTGGGTTTCTATGGTCTTTGTTGTTCCGTGAGTATGAAATTAATAAACCCTTTTTGGAAAGTTTGTAGATATTTAAAACAATCTTCTTAAATATTGGGGTTTTCTAGGCTCTTTCTGCATATGGAATACAAATATAATCCATGTGTTATTCCCACCTGGAACACTGAATATCTTTTCTTGAGAGTAGAGGTTAATGGGAACAAGGCTAAATGTGAAGCTCATAGATTTTTGTGCTATGAGCCACAAAGTGCCTTGTTTCTCATGAGTTTTATGCTACCTGTCATTGCACATAAATCACTAACAGACTAACTTGTCATAGTATAATGCATAATATTATATATAATATAATACTTAATATTAATGTACATAAACTCTTAGACTCTTCCAAGCCCTGGGAAACAATCTGAGGTTAGTATTCAGTGACCTTCCCTGAATCATGCATGTTGTATCATATAACCCAGAAGGGTATACATTTAAAAGCATTGATACACACAAAGTTGCGCACACACACACACACACACACACACACACACACACACACACACACACCATAATTAAAATATCTGATGTCAGGCCCTATTTATTGTTTTGACATTATTCCCTTTTTTGTAAATACTATAAAAAGGAAACCATGACTTAGAATGGGAAAAAAGTAGCTTTACTGTATAAATATACCCCTCTGTAAATATTCATAATGCCTTTAAAATCCACACCACTGAGCACATTGTCCTGCTCTTTACAGTCTTTTAGAGTGCTTGCTCTGTCTACTTTGCTTCTGATGCTTTGTTAAATAAGTGTTCAAATGTTCAAAATTAGTGTCTTGACTGTATTATTTTTCTCAAGAAGATAGGAACCCAGGGACTCTTCTGTAATCTATCAGGTCAAGAGATTAGTTTTTGCAAAGTGCACTCCATGTCACACCCAAATAAGGTTTCAGAAATAAGTCATTTCAGAGAGTATCTACATGGTACTTAAAAGTTTTTATTTATTGCTTTGTATGAATAAAAGTCTGATGACTTGTCTTTAGCCTTTTAATTTTCCTACAATATTCTTCTAAACTCTTCATTGTGATTCATTTGATTGCTTTAAAAATTTAATAGGCTTTCAGATATGTTTGTCTATTGTCAACTCTGTGTGAGAAAGCCACATTCATTTTTGACTTTTTGTTGCAGTTTTCAATTAAGATATATTTTTTTTTCTTCCTAAACCTTTGCCTCTCCAATTTCATGTGACATTCCTGTAAGCCATTTGAGTAAATCATGATGGTTGAAGTGAGAACTTTTACTTGGTAGATAAAATATATTTCTATTTTTATCTCCTAAATGTTTGGAATGTGAGAGAAAATGTATTCTTCACCTTAATCCATAGAATGATGTGTGAGAAAGTATTCTAGTAAAAACCACTTTAGAAAATATGTGAGGGAGTGTTCCTTAGAACTCAGCCTATTACAGCTTGCTATTTCCACTGAGACAGAGGATACTGCTTACATCTTAGTATATTTGTTTGTTAACAGCTTTCTGTTTTGGAACTGGATAAAGCAAAATGGTGCTGTTACATAAATATTTTTCTATTATACTTACAATAAAAAATAAGAAACCTACTTGTGTATATCACTAAAATCTAAGTACCAAGTGAAAAAAATTCTCCTACTAACAAATATAGAAAAATCTTTTGATAATACCCATCAAAGTTAATATAAAATTATAAAAATATATAATATATAATAAAATAAATTATAAAATATCCTCAAATATATTAAGGTAATTGTCAACACCCTACCACAAATTTTGAATGAAAGATACCAGTATTTTTTCTTTAAAATCACACTGAAGAGTATTGTTATTGTTGTCTCAACGAATTTACTAGGTAAAGACTAATCTAGGTAAATCACCTGCATTTTCTGAGCTCATTAAAATGAGTATATGTACTTCTGATTAATTCTAAGAAGTAATGTGGTTAATTCATAAAGAAAGTAACCAACTTTTATTAAAAAAATCTAAAAGATACAAATAAACTTAGTGATAATTTATCAAGTTTAACTACGGGAAACTGTTGTTTTGGCAGGTCAATATTAGCAATTTCATAAAGTTGAACTTAATACATCCATGAAGAACACAAAATTTATGAATTTGACATTTCTTTCATCTTTAATTTATGTATTCATCTGTAGTTCAATCAAAACTCAACATAGGGTAATTTTAAAGTCTATAAATTTCTGTAAGATACTTTTTATAATAAGAAGACAGAAGTAAATTATATCAGAAATTATTACCAACTTACAATAACTGGAGAGTAACAGTGGTATATAGGCAAAAGTATAAGATGGGGACATTGATATTCTTGAACAGGCTCCAGAATTCTACCAGGATTCATAACTGTCCAAGTTGATGGCTAGAGAGGGGGTTTAAAGTGCAAAGTGCTTCTTCGTTAAGGGTATGAACTGAGCTTTAAAAAAAAAAGTCCTGGAGATGGGCACCTGTAATACTAGCATCTTGGAATCTGGGATAGGTGGATTCCAGGTGCTTTCTGGCCAGATTGTCTAGATA
The DNA here is from genome assembly GCF_964271855.1 of Acomys minous. NCBI lineage: Eukaryota > Metazoa > Chordata > Mammalia > Rodentia > Muridae > Acomys > Acomys minous. The sequence goes on along the minus strand of NC_140489.1, from coordinate 70,619,300 downwards.
CAATGACAAGTTCCATATTCAGTGAGAGATCTTGTCTGAAAGAAATCCAGGTAGAGAATCTATGGAAGAATACATGCCAGTGTTAACCTATGTCTTCCATAGAAAACTACGTAAGTAAGTGCACCACAAACATACATGAACACACAGACACACACAATTTCACACACCACACATAAACAAACACGAGCACATTCACACAATGAAAAAGAAATCAATTTGAGTTGACTTTGGAAATTGGCTATGATGTGAATAGGGTTTTCAATGAAGTGTCCTTGGAATATTAAATATCTATTTGGGAATAAAATGTATCCTACCTATCCTTCATATTATGTAGGAAGATAAATCTGCATAACAAAAATATGAAAATATCAATAACAGAAATGTATTCCATTAAAAAGTCAAAATAATCAAATGTATTAAGACATTAAAGTAGGAAATAATTTTTTGTTCTTAATGCTTTTAAAATAGTATTTTAAAATTTTAGGTTTTGATATTAGAGTATAATTACAACTCCTCTTCTTTTTCCCTTTCTTCTTCTAACCCATACATGAACTCCTTTGTTCTTTTTCAAATTCATGACCTCAGTTTGTTTAAATATACACATTTGCATACACACATAGCCTCTGAGTCCACGTAATGTTACTTGTCTGCATATTATTTCAAAGCAGACCAGTCGGCATTGGGTAACCAAGTTAGGGACTGTTTCCTGAGGATGGTTGTTTCCCCTGCTCTCAGCATTTCCTACCTGCCTGTAGTTCCATGCCTATGGTTGGGGCCTCTTTGAAACTTACCATGTTTATTGGTGTTGTCCTTCTTCAGGTATAAATTAGGTAGCCATGTTGTTGATTCTTCATGGGCATAGTCTCATTGACATTTCTAGGAGATAATATTTTACAGAAAAATCCCAGTTTCTCTTGTTCTTACAAACTTGTGCTCCCTCATCCAATATGATCTATGAGTCTTAGATGCCAATGTTGTGTCCACTGTGGCTAGGAACTGCACATTCACTTCATCTTCAATGACTCAGGTTCTCTGCAGTTGTTTCAGTCTGTTGCAAGAGTTATTTCCTTTATGAAGGGTGAGTCCTATACTTATCTATAGGTATAAGGATGATTCTTTAGAATGTAGTTAAAAATAATACTTCCTTTGAAATATAAAGTCATTAAATTTGGGGCAAATGGATGGAACTGGAAATTATCATATTGAGTGAGGTCACCGAAACTAAAAATGACAAATGTTGCATTGTCTCTGTAACCTGCAGACCTTAGCTCCTAATGTTCATATTTGCATTTATAACCTGAAGTAACTGAAAAAAAAAGCAGGAAATCAGAAAACTAAAAATGGATTATGGTGTTTGTGGGGAGGGGGACAATAAGGAAGGAAATAGCAGATACAAAAGAGGAGCATAAATACCCATTGTTGAACCAATACTTTGGACACAGAATCTTGAGAATTCAAGCTGGTTCTGGCTCAGAAGCCTCCTATGAGAGGGCAAGCTTTCACAGTAATAGAAAGTACTATGCAAGCTTCCAAGGGAGCAAAGTAGCCAGTAGTCCTACCCAACAATGAGTTTTATGAAATACCAAAATGGCCAGCATGGCATTCTAGCCTTAAGATGCAGTAGCGGTATCACTATCTTGCAGTAACCAACAGCTCCTAAATGGACTTAAGGCCTTGTTAATGAGAATAAAATATATGTTTGGAAATAATTTATTAAAGAAGATATAAAATTTTATTTTGTGATACATGTCTATAGTACTTCATGCTCAGGAGGCTGAAGAAGAATGTCATACACTAAAGAGTTAGTTTAAGGATATCAGGGTTGACTTAGTGAGATCCTGGCTCAAATTAAATGTAAAAGAGAAACAACTGAGAGATATATTTTAGTAATAGATGTACCATGCATGGTGTTCTGAAGTCAATACTCAATATTGGAGTGACATGTGTATGCCACAATCCATAAAACAAAGTATATGTTTAAAGCTTTATTTTTAATGTTTTAAAGTTTAAAATTTTTAAATATTTTAAAATATTTTGAATTATTTGTATATGTGAGTGTCTGTGACTATGTGTATACCAATTATAGCAGATCCCAGGAAGCACAGTTATAGCTTTCTGATATGGATGCTGGAAATCAAACTCAGATCTTCTACAAAAGTAAAAATGCTCTTAATTGCTGAATTTTCTCTCTGGCCTCTTGCCTACAATTCTCTATCTATAAAAGCCAGATTAAAACTTTAATTCAAAATTTTAGATTTTGTCTTGTAAAATGGAAGTTCAGTTTTATCTAGAATTTTAAAGATTGAGAAGATTTTCAACCTAGAACAAAAGAAATTCCTTTATTTTTGTTTGACACAAGTGCACACAACAATATAATACATAGAAATATTAAGGCATGTTGTTTTTTGCATTTGAGAAATACAAATTGAAAATATTTAATTATCACCCAAATAGTAAGACCTACAGACATTTATACATTGTGATCATTTCAATGTTGTTTTGGGAGATGGTGCCTCAAAAGCTGTCAAACAGTGAGTGCGAGAATAAACTGGAAATCATATTGTAGACAAATTTAAATCACTCATGAGATTTAAAACAAAGTGAGCCTTTCTGTACAGAAAATTTCTTTCTGTGCATATCTTCTAATTAATTCTTGCTCAGACACCCATTGAACTTATAGAAAAATATTACTATCAACATTATTCATGTCAGAGGCATTAGAGTCAATAAAAAGTCCATCATTAATAGCAGATGTCATGTTTTAAAACTATGGAATAGTGATCAGTATATTTTAGGCTACATATATGCCAAGTAAATTTTCAAAAAGGTATATATGTGATAAATACAAAACTTTTTGTCATTGGTGTCATAGAAAAGAGTTCAAAGGTCTGAAAATGTACACAATTGCTTTTGTATTAGCAATCAACTATTGGAATAAGATTGTTAGATGCATTATATAAACATACACCCATATTAAATTATGTGAAGGAAATGGTTAAACAAATAATTCTGAGCAAGAAATAATGTCTTTCAGAAACTTATAGTGTATCGGGAAAAACCAAAGTACTTAGTCATCTTATTTTAACATTTTTTAGTGTAATAAAGCCCAGTCTTCTTTGAACATAACATAAAATCCAAGCCAACTCAACCCTCACATGGCACAAAGAAATATTCATGATCTTGTGAGAAAAAGAGAATTATTCAGTTATAATTTTAAATAGCATTTTCTCTGCTTTGTCTAAACTTTTAGTCCCTTGTAATGATACATATGAATTGCTGAAGTAAAGCTAAACAAAACACTAGATTTAAAAAGCTGCTCACATATTTATGACTTCCCTGGCTGATGATATGAGAACTCATTGTACCATGAGCTCTGTGCATGTATTTAAAATTGTAAGAAAATAAATGAATTTAAGTGCGTTCAAGTTTAAGTGAATAGTATTTTCATTTTACAGAAAAAAATTAAAACATAACACTGAAGTTTTGACTACTCATAAATAATACAAACGAAAGTTGTCTTTAAGTCAGAAAATGATATCTCAGTTGTGAGTCTGTATTGTAAGATTCAGGTAATGGTACAACTCTATATTATAAAATTAAATCTTTACCTGTAAAGTGAAAATGTTCTTTAGGAAAGGATCAGCTAAATAAGGTTGAGTTGTGATTCATTTTAATTGCAATGAAAGATTCAGATCCTCCTCATGTTGGACACTGGAAAACAAAGAAAGTAAGAGGCCACAGGATGTTCTTGCCCAAAAGGTGTTGCATTTAAGTGGCTTTACCATCTACAAGAAATGACAATGTTTAAATCTCAATTTTTAATTAATAGTAATTTTACTTATGATATATGTATATAGCATATTTTCCTAAATATATAAATACTACTTTGCAGTCCCGTATAAGGTTTCATATATACATATATAAATATTAAGGTTGACTCTAAATAAATTCTACATTTTATAAAGCAAATCTATAAATTTGCATAGACACCTATGGAAATAATCTATTCTACTTTTACAAGTTAAGAAATTTTGTGTTACTGGTGCCACACCAGCCAAGGACAAGACAGGTGGTAAACCTTAAACCCCTACCCAGATCTAGACAATGGACAGAACACTCTCCACAGTAGAGTGGAGAGCGGGATATTACTTTCTCACATACTCTGGTGCCTCACCTTTGACCATGTCCCCTGGAGGGGGAGACCTGGTGGCACTCAGAGGAAGGACAGCAGGTTACCAAGAAGAGACTTGATACCCTATGATCATATACAGGGGGAGGTAATCCCCCTCAGGAACAGTCATAGGGGAGGGGAATAAGGGGAAAATGGGAGGGAGGGAAGAATGGGAGGATACAAGGGATGGGATAACCATTGAGATGTAACAAGAATAAATTAATAAAGGAGGAAAAAATTTAAAAAAAAGAAATTTTGTGTTTCTTCTTGTTTCTATTCTTCTTATATTAGTTTGTTCTGGTGAGGCAATTTGGTTATTGTTTGTACTAATGAGGGTACATATATTGAAAGCTTGATCCATAAGGTTTCTGGGTAGGGGTTCGAAGTTTACTGCATGTATTGTCCTTGTCTGCAATGGACAGGACATTCTTCACAGCTGAATGGAGAGTGGGGTCTGACTTTCACACAAACTCTGCCCCATATTTGACCATGTCCCCTGGATGGGGAGGCCTGGTGGCACTCAGAGGAAGGATAGCAGGCTACCAAGAAGAGACTTGATACCCTATGATCATTTAAAGGGGGAGGAGGTCCCTCTCAGTCACAGTCATAGGGAAAGGGAGTAAGGGGAAAATGGGAGGGAGGGAGGAATGGGAGGATACAAGGGATGGGATAACAATTTAGCTGTAATGTGAATAAATTAATAAAACATATTTTTAAAAAGGTTTCCATATTGAAAGACCCCTACGGTGACTTTTAACAGATGGGATAGGGCATCCTGCCAGTAGGTCAACAAAGGGCACTCAGTCCCTTTGTAGGTCACCACTTATTTAGATAAACATTTATCTTTAGTTTAAATTAACTCTGCAAATGCATGGATCTCTTTATGAATTTTGAGAAACTTGTGCATATCACTGATAGCTCAGATGAGACACAGATGGCAACCCCTTGCTCATGAGAGAAGCTCCCAGAACAAACTTTCTGAAATTTTGTTGATGGCTTCCTCACCTGTTTTAGACAATGTCTCCCTTTACTCTATATGTCTCAGAATAAAGTTAATGAAGTTATCACCAAAGAATTATTCATTATATATTATTATTATCCTACTCTTAGTTTCAACTGAATGACTAATGGTATTAGAGTAGAAAAAGCCGTCTTGCTTGCTTTGAAAATTTCCATCTGGTAGAGCTAACACAAGGCACTTGATCAACCTTTTCTAATATTTATATAATGCATTATATTATATTTATTAAAATACTTATGAGAGGTGTTGGAAGGATGTATTAAAACCACCTCACTTATGGGTTAGACTATCTTTGAAAAAATGATCATAATGAAAATATAGACAAAACAATGAAAACTAGTAAGGAACAGAAATAATTAAGAGGAAATATTTTCTGAAAACTTGAAAAAGGTAAGATTAATATCAATTTGTAGAATTCCCAAAATGGATTAGTGAACATATTGTAGTTGGTATTTAGGAAATCAATTAGGAATCAGCCAAGTATCAACAACAAACATACAGAAAATGTTAGCAATGACTAATATGGAGCATGCAAATGATCAGAATTAACAACAGAAATAAAAGATATTAATTATCTCACTAATTTATGAAAAAATTTCATTATGGTTACATTAGTGTAACAATAAGTTGCCCACAGGATACTTTGTTATTCTCTTCTACTTTACATTTAAATTGATACTTTAGGTAGAAAATATCACATATTCAGGTAATACATTGATACACTAATTTCCATCAAAAGAGTGACTGCTTCATAATTAAATATGTGTTAAGATCCCTTTTCATATATTGTCATGAGATTAACCTTTAAAACCTGTAAGTTTAAATGAAAATATCTTAATCCTATTTGGCTGATTATATTATTGTTCAAAATATCTACATTAATAACCAAGCTATACTTCTTAAAGTTTTAAGAAAAATTAATCATTAACAATTCTGAATGTGTGGGAGTGGAGCAATCAGGGTTAATAAAATGACCTTAAAGATGAGGCAGGGTAAATGTTTTTTATTTTTAAATGTTTCTTTTGAAACTTTGGGCACTGCTTATAGTAGTATACCTTGTGACAAAGATTTTCATCAACAGTAAGCCAAGAACAATTGATGAGACTTCGATCTGTTGATCAGAAGTTGTTTGAAAAAGACAACCTTACTCTATTAGACCATAACCTTGTGATTTATATTTAGCCTCTCTAAGTTCTAAGAAAGAAGCACTTTACCTCACTTTTTTTTCATATAGAAGTGCAGGCACATAGTTATTTCTGAATATTACGGTGATACAATTCTGTATTCAACAGATTTTTAGTGCAGAAAATAAAAGCAATTTCTTAATTTTTATAAATCAACTTCCTTGAAAATAATATGTATATCTTTCTATTTTACAGCATTTTTATTTATTTTAAGAAATTTATTCACTTTAGATCCAGGCCATAGCTCCCTCCCTCATCTCCTCCAGCGCCAATTCTCTTTCCCCTTACCCCTTATCATCCCTCCTCTAATCCTCAGAAAGGGGAAACCCTCTTCCTCTATCAACTTACCCAGGCTATTAAGTCTCATAAGCACTGCCTATCTATTCTACCTCTGCGGCTAAAGTGATCAAAGAGCAGGCAACAGGGTCCATGGAAGAGACAAAGCCTGCTCCCCACACTAGGGACCCCATGTGGAGAGTGAGCTGTCTACTGGCTACATTTGAACTGGTGCCTAGGTTCTCTTCATGCATGGTTTTTAGTTGGTACATCCGTCTCTGCAGGCTTTAACCCACCCACCACCCACACACACACCACAGGCCCAGATTTGTTGGCTCTGTTGGTCTTCTTGTGGAGTTCCTGTTCCCTCCAGGTCTATCCCCCAACTCTTCCACAAAACTTCCCGCATTCTGCCCAGATGTAGGGTATGAAGTCTCAGCATCTGCTTCAATCCCCTCCTGGGTTTAGTCTTTCAGAGGACATATACGGTAAGCTCCCATCCTGTTTCCCTCTACAACTGCTTCCAATGTTTATACTATTTGCCCTGCTAAATGAGAATTAGGCATCCTCCCTAGGGTCTTCCTTGTTAAGTAGGTCTTTCAGTTTGTGGATTATTGTTAATGCTATGGTTATCCTGTATTATGTGGCTAATATCCTTTTGTAAGTGAGTATATACTACATGTGCCTTCTGGATCTAGGTTACCATACTCAGGATGATCTTTTCCAGATCAATACAGTTGCCTGCAAATTTAAATAATACCCTTTTTTTAAATAACTGAATATCATTTCACTGTGTAGATGTACCACAGTTTCTTTGTACAGTCTTCACTTGAGGGACATCTGAGTTGCTGTCTGGTTATTATGAATAATGCCTCTATGAACATAGTTGAGCAAGTGACCTTACTGTATGGTGGAGTGTCTTTTGAGGATAATAATAAGAATATTAGAGCTAGTTTTGAGGTAGAGCTGTTCCCAGTTTTCTGAGAAAGCTCCAGATTGGTGTCAAAAGTCGTTTTACAAGTTTGCTCTCCCAGCAGCAATGGAGGAGTGTCTTCCTTTCTCCACATCCTCACCAGAATGTGCTGTAACTTGACCTTAGCCATTCTGATAGTGGTAAGATGGAATTTCAGAGTTGTTTTGATTTTAATTTCTCTGATGATTAAAGACTTTGAGCATTTCTTTAAGTGCTTTTTGTCCATTCTATATTCTTCTGTGAAGAATTCTGTGTTTAACTCTGTACCCCATTTTTAAATTGGCTTATTTAGATTATTGGTGTTTCATTTCTTGAGTTCTTTATATATATTATATATTAGCCCTCGGTCAGATGTAAGATTGGTAAAGACCTTTTCTCATTCTGTAGTCTGATATTTTGTTTTATTGACCGTGTTTGTTGCTTTACAGATGCGTTTCAGTTTTATGACGTTCCATTTATTAATTGTTGATCTTAGAGCCTGAATGGTTGATGTTCTCTTCAGGAAGTTACCTCCTGTGCCAACGAATTGAAGGCTCTTCCTCACTTCTTCTTCTAATCAATTTAGTGTTTCTGGGTTTATGGTAAGCTTCTTGATTTACTTAGATTTGAGTTTTGTGAAGGGTGATCAATACAGATCTATTTGCATTTTTCTACCTGTAGATATCCACTTAGACCAGCACCATTTTAGAAGATTTTTTTCTATTGTATGGTCTTGGCTTCTTCGTCAAAAATCAAATGTCCATTGGTGTGTGGGTTTATTTTTGGGGTCTTCAATTCAGTTTCATTGATCTACCAGTCTGTTTCTATGCCAGTACTGTTTCTATGGTGTTCTTTTATTATTGTTGCTCTGTAGTAAAGCTTCAGATGAGAGATGGATATACCTTCAGAAGATCGTTTCTTGTAAAGCATTATTTTAGCTTTTCTGTGTTTTTCTTTTTTTTCATATGAAGTTGAGAATTGTTATTTCAAGATCTGTAAAGAATTTTGTTGATATTTTGATGGGAAGATGTCCATTTTTACTATGTAAATGCTACCAGTCTGTAAGCATGTGAAATCCTTCTGTCTTCTGATATCTTCTTCAACTTCTTTTTTCAGAGACTTGAAGGTTTTTTTCATACGAGTTTTCTACTTGCTTGGTTGAAATTATACCAAGATACTTTATTTATTTATTTGTGTGTGTGTGTGTGTGTGTGTGTGTGTGTGTGTGTGTGTGTGTGGCTATTGTGAAAGGTGTTTTTTCCCTAACTTCTTTTGTATACAAGAAGGCAGTAACAGCAAATGAGAAGCACTGAGGTATCAAAAAAACCTGAGGAATAGGCCAACCAATGTAATATAAAGATGTGTTGCTATTATAATGAAAACTTGCAATAGTTTGAAGATGGAGCCATGGTTATATTTATGTATCTGCAGGGAATAAAAATATATTTACTAATAAAACTTGAAAAGATTAGATTTGACCAGGAAAAATCTCTTATCAGCTGAGACATTAATGGTTTCACAAAACAAATAGCCCAGGTGATTCACTCTCAGACTGTTTCAGTTACTAATTTATCTAAAACATGCATGCAAATCAACTAAAAAATGGATAGGCTAAATAATAGGTAGCACTGAGACTGGACAATACAAAGACTTGAAAGGCAACACAGAGACTGGACAAAACAAAAACAAAAACAAACAAACAAAACTGATGCATCCAGCTTTCCCAGTATTTGGCCAATATCCCAATATTCGTAGGGTAACCAAATGATATCTTTGCCTCTAGACAAGTAATAATAGGTATCAAGTGTCTTCTTGGTAGCCTGCTATCCTTCCTCTGAGTGCCACCAGGCCTCCCCATCCAGGGGACATGGTCAAATATGGGGCACCAGGGTTTGTGTGAAAGTCAGTCCCTACTGTCTGCTCAATGGTGGAAAATATCCTGACCATTGGCTAGATCTGGGTAGGGGTTCGAAGTTTACTGCAGGTATTGTCCTTGGCTGGTGCCATAGTTAGAACAGACCCCTGAGTCCAGATCCGTGCATCATAACAGTCTTCGTGTAAGTTTCTAGGACCCTCTGGATCCTTCTATTTCCCCATACTCCCATGCTTCTCTCCCCTAGAGTTCCAATAGGATGTCCTTCCCTCTCTCCCCCATTCCTGGTAAGTGAAGACTTTCATAGGACATGCCCCTTGGGCTAGTGTCCAGATATAAGTGAGTATATACCATTTGAATCTTTCTGCTTCTGGCTTATCTAACTCATTATGATCATTTCTAGTTCAATCCATTTGTCCACAAACTTTGGGAATTCCTTGTTTTTAATAGCTGAGTAGTATTCCTTATGGTAAATGTATCACAGTTTCTTTATCCATTCTTCTACTGAGGGACAATTAGGCTATTTCCAGGTTTTGGCTATTATGAATAAGGCTGCTATGAACATGGTTGAGCATATATTCTTCTTGTGTGCTGGACCATCTTCTGGGTATATTGCAAGGAGTGGAATAGCTGGGTCTTGAAGAAGCCTTATTCTCACTTTTATGAGAAAGCGCCAGATAGATTTCCAAAGTGGCTGTACTAGTTTGCATTCCCACTAGCAATGAGGGAGTGTTCCTCTCTTTCCAGTGCAGAATTCTACCAGCAGTGCAAAGAACAGCTAATACCAATACTTTTCAAACTATTCCACAAAATAAAAACATAAACAATGATACCAAATTCATTATATGAGGCAACAGTCATCTTGATACCTAAATTACACAAAGACCCGACAAAAAAAGAGAATTTTAGATCAAATTCCTTTATGTTACAGCATTTAAGTTATTTTTTAAAAAAGAGAGCAACCAAAAATCAACTATCCATACCCAAACAAGCAACCAACACACACATACATACACACACACACACACAAACATGCACACGCGCGCACACACACACACACACACACACACACACACACACACACACACACGCACACACCTGAAGCACATGGAAGAGAAATCTAAAAAAGGAACACATTTAAAGACAGAAATGACAAGAAAATTATAGAAAAGGAAATTATGAAAAAAATCTCTGTGTATTGAGGCAGAAAATTATTAAATCTTCTAAATCATAGAAAAAATAAAAAGAAAAGAAAAACATGTGTTTCTTTCCTTCTCATCATGTGGCCCCTAGTCAGATGCCTGAGACACTGCTTATAGATGAACATCTATGTGTGTATCAGATCACTCAGGGGCAACTGCTGTTCTTTTAAAGGGTGATAATTGTGCTTTTTAAGGCAATAGACTACATTTTCAATTAAAGTCTAATCTAAAATGCAGAGTCCAAAACACCTTACACAGCAGACTCTTTGAAAATGGAAGCTTATTATACAGTGAGATCTCAGTCCAATTAACATTGAAAAGTGATATTATTTTTAGGCAACATTTTCCATCTGTCTGAAAAGCAACATAGCTTCAATTGTGTGCATGTAAGTATAAATATATCTGCATTTTGACATCATCTTACAAAATCACTTAATTACTGAACTAAAAAAGGAAGTACTTTAGGAAAAGAAATAATATTAATGTACTAGATAAAGCTAACACCCCATAACATACAAGGGACAAGCAGTGTACAATAATCAAGGTTGGAATTGAAAGCAGTGGCCAACAGGTATGACAAAAACCAACAAAATATTTTATATTAAATTGGATGGATAGCTTTAAATGTATTATGATAAAATAATGTGAGAAATAAACTAAATATCACGGTTTCCTATGGCATTGACAAAGATAGCTATTTGGATTCTGAAGGTTTAAAATCTGGGCCCAAATATGTGCTGTAGATGAAATTGAAGTGTTTTTTTCAGGATGTTGAGAAAGACTGCTATGTTGGCTGACATTCAAGTACAGTTGTCTCTTGATATCCATTGGGAATTGGTTCCTATTAGATATTAATATCTCTGATTGTTTTATTACCTTCCATACATCCAGATAAGATTCATGAATTACCTATGAAAGCCTCAGGTAAATTTTAAATAATTTCTTTTTTATTAGTAAGAATGTAATGCTATGCAAATACATCTTATCCTAAATTGGTTAGGGTAAAATGACTAAAACAACTCTGCACATGTTTGGTACTGATGTGATTAGCTCTCCATTCATAGTTTCTTGAACCATGAGAACACACATATACTGAAAGCCAAGCATGCATACATACACAATAAAGTACTTCTTTCAGTAGACCAGCAGTAGCTGCCATAGCTCCTAGACAAGTGGGCTATTATGAGCTTACAGGGTCCAGTTATTTGAATATTATTTTGTATGCCACAGGATATCTCCAAGACCTTGAAGTTTGAGTTAAAACACTTTCCCATGACTCTTGTTTCATTAACAAACAGGTGAAATTTTTGAGATACCTGGAGCTGAAGTCAGAGCTGTTTTTAAAGCCTCAGATGCCTTTTGTTCAGTTTCAGTCCAGATTATGGGATAAATGACCCTATTTGTGCTGGTGTACAGAGGCTCTGCTATTTCTGTAAACCATGATATTCAGAGGTAGCAAACACTCATATTCACCTAGGAACCTTTGAACCTGTCTTGTAGTCTTTAGAGTTGGGATCTAAAGGATGTCATAAGTCTTACTCTGGGACAGCCTCCATTTCTCTCCTGACTGTTGGTAACCAAGATAGGTAGCTTCTGATGTTCAAAGTTGGGCTGTCTTAGCAGACACTCTGTAACTCTCACATTAGTCTCTTAGTGTACTTCTACAACTGATTTCAGGTTCAGAGGCTTAGAGGAAGTCATCTACATGCTGTAAGAGTATGGTCCCAGGAAACTTGTGTCAGAAGGTCAAGATGTCAGTGTTTAGTGCCTCTTCAAGCAGAGGTAGTGTAAGACCCCCGACACGGCGGTCTTAACGTGGAGACCCCCACCAAGAACCAGCGAGACCAAGGCTTCGGTTGCAACACGCAAGAGGCTTTATTAATAAGGGGACGGGTACCCGGGCGTTTCAGTCTCTGGAGAGGCTGGCGCGCCGAGCGAGTCTTTAGGGGGTCTTTTATAGGGAGTTTGGCGGGAAGCGCGGTTACAGAAGCGAGAAGCATAGTTACAGGGCTCTGATTGGTAAATTTAAATGAGGCGAGGTTATAGCCCGGTCATTAGATGGGCTCTGGGAACAGGGGAGTTTATCCGTTCTCTGGGCCAGGTGGTCATCCATAAATATCTTGTTTGACATGAAGCGAGGTTATGGCCCGGCCATCGGATGGGAACAGGGGAGTTTGCCCATTTTCTGGGCCAGATGGCCGACCATAAATATCTTGTTTGACAAGGACAAGCACGCTTTTATCTTTCTCCTTTGAGCCCCAGGCCTTATCTTATCCCGGGAACCTATTATTCTAGTCTTGCCTTGCAAGATAGCGTTACTGGTGTTATGCTTGCTATGTCGGGTGCACAGGGGAGGGTGTCTTACAGTAGAGAGTCTTAAATCCCTGAGGGGTCCAAGTAAATTGCATGCTGTAATCTCCCTATCTGTCTCTTCATAGAAAAGCAAAGATGGGTTGACTTACCTTGTCAATGGAAAGTTAAAGAACATATTTTTCAGGTGCAAAACAGTGTATGCCCGCTTCTCTGGAGGAATCAGACACATGTGAGTGTATGTGTTTGGAAGAATGTGCTGGATGGTCTTGACCATTTTACTAACCTCGCTAATAGGGGTCTAGGTTATTGCATATCCTTGGTTGGTACAGTAGTTTGTGAAGACCTCTGGGTCCAGAATCTCTGGCCTTGATTATCTACTTGAACCCTCTGGGTCCTTCCATCCCCCCATTCTTCCGTACCACTCTTACTTTGACAGGAAACAGAAATAAACTTGTTTTGACATTATAACAAAATGGCTTCCATCCTTAAAATGGAGTCAGGCTGGTCCATCACCATTTTTTCTTAACTTTTTTTTCCTAAAACTACTTCCTCTATCCCTTGATGCTATCTAGGTACTTCATTGTACTTAATTATCATGTTGCCATATGATTTTTGTAATTCATATGTTTGCAGATACTTTTGTTTTGAGGTGTTTTGTAGAACACACCAAATTGGAATTCTTCTGTTATTTTGTTCATTATTAGACTGGAGTCTTAAGCTTCTGAAGATTACATGTCATATTTTTTTTATATTGTAGTAGGTGTACATATTACCAAGGTGTATATTACTGTTCATGCTAACTTTTTTTTTATATAGTTGTAGTATTATACATTGTATTAATTATTCACTTTACATTCTGGTCAAAGCCCACTCCCTTCTCTCCTCCAAGTCCTACTCTCCCTGTTTCCCCTACTCTTCTCCCCTTCTTCTCAAAGAACTGGAGCCCCCCACCTTGCTACCTGCCCACTCCAGCATCTGAAGTTGTATCAGGCTTAGTGCATCATTTGCCCTTGTGGCTTTGCAATGCTGTCCTTCCAGGAGAAAGTGGATGAAAAGCAAGCAACAGAGTCCATGTCCTTGTCACATCACATTTGCCTTATTGGAAGACACATATGAGTACTGTGCTTGCTATCCATTGGTTACATCTGTGTAACGAGTGCCTTCATACTAACTTTTAAGATAGCCTAGAATGGAGGCTGTGATGGATATCCTTGGTTGTCAATTTGAGAATATCTGGAACTACCTAAAACTCAAAAATAGAGGGCAAAGCTGTGAGGAATTTTTAGTTAATTTGAAGTATGAAGATCCACTTCTATTCTGGATCTTTGAGGTAGCAGGTTATGCCTTTAGTCTCTATTTTGAGTTAGGAAGAGCCACCTGTAATCCAGATTGTTTGAGCTTGGAAAACCCACCACCTCTTGTCTGGGTCACACATTATGCTGAAGCCTATATAAGGATATGTAAGAAGTCTTTTGTTTTTTGCCTGTTCCTTCTTGCCTTGCTAGTAAATTCATTCCTTCACTGGCATTAGAATTTACTTCTTTGGATTCATTGTGTACGGAAAACCAGCCTAGATGTCCAGCCTCATGGATTGAGAAACCACTGGATTCTTGGACTTTCCTTCCACAGTCAGCCATTGTTGGAATAGGTGGACCACTATCTTTTAAGTCATTTTAGTAGGTCCTCTTTCTATATGTAGACAGAGATTCATTCTATGAAGTCTGTTACTCTAGGAAACCCTGAGTAATACAGTAGTTCTTTACTACAGTACTTTGTTCTTGTGAAGCTGTAATGAAATTGACAAAGAAATAAGTACCTACAAATAGTAATTGGATTCCACAACAGTGACCAGCAGGGCACATTCATCCTATGTATGAAGTAATGGCATGCATCCCTTGATAGAAATTCAGGGCTCTGAAATTGGACCTCTACGACAAGAGGAACATAATGCCTGGTAATTAAACCTGGCCAAATGCATAGGCTAGTCAAATTACGGGTCTTGGAGAAAAACCTACAAGCATAACTTTATTAACTCTAACTAATCTCCAATTATATTCAGAAGGTTTATGCTTATATGCACAGAGAAATATATTTCTCATCCCTCATCAAGGAAACTTCTTTTCGGAACAGATGAAAATATTTAGAGAAATTCACCAGCAATCAAATTGCCTAGTTGTGGAGCTCAGTCCCAGTGGATAAAATTATTATATAATGCCTGCACCTAAGATTTAGGGATCAGTGCATAAAAAGCAGGTAGAAAGATTATAAGAGTGGTACAATAAGGAAATTTATTGTAACCTCAAAGAAATATCAAAGATGCTATATCTATTAAGTTTCAACAATATGGTCGCCTAAACATGAGTTGAATAAACAGGATATAAATGGGCATGCTAATGCAGAAAAGGAAAATATCAGCATGCCTCAAAACTAGAAAAAGAAACCTAAGGAATGCTTAAAGTAGGAGAAACAATATTCTCTGTGAAATCACCCCCAGTTGGTTATCCACTATCAAATAGTCAATCCTGAGATTATCCATATATATGTAGACTTTGAACTTTCTCAAACCTATTTTATTTGGGTTCCTTAGTGCCTATACCTCTATTCTAACCCACCTACCCCAGGTAGTAGAAAAAAGAGGTTAATAAGAATTGTATAGTAGATCTTTTTAGACTCAATTCCTTGGAGTGATTCCATTGACATAGTTGGCAGTATCCCAATAGACCAGTTAAATAGTAAGCCAGCAATTCAGTGAAGGTTACATCAACCTCAGCCACTGGAACTCAGAGCAGCAGCTGGATCTCAGAGCCTTGAAGTGTTCACTGGAGCTGTTCTCTCTAGGAGCATCTTGAAATGCAGTAATGAAACTCCAAGAGAAAAAAGCCCTGTCTCTTGTTTTGGAATCATATACATATTTCCTCTCAGATTACTTACTAGGATGTTTATCAGTTGTCAAAGACTATGCTCCTGAAAGAGGTGGTTCCTCTTCCAGTGTACAAACATCACTCATTCTCAAACAAGTCAGTTTATAACAGAAAAACACTGCACACCCTTACACAAGTTTGTTGCACATCCAACACTTTGGGATTAGAACAAAACCATGTTTACATCTACTACATATGTACACATACAGTCAAGGAAAAAGAGGACATGAATTAGAGAGAGAACAAAAGAGAGATAGATACCTTGCAAAGTTTAAATGGAGGAAAATGGATTAAAAAATCCTCAAAGTAGATTATAATCTCAAAACAAAATGTATTAAAATTACTAATTATTGAGCTCTTTTGCTAAGAAAATAAGTCTGTCTTCACTCACTCATGCATTTATTCAATAATTTCTGCCAGTATAAACTCATGGAAGCTTATTTCATATTTGCATATTAATCCAATAAAATGTTATTCATTTTGCTGCCAAGTTTGTTCTAACCATGGCTCCCAAGGGGAATGTACTTATAGTGTGAGTCTACCAGCTCTGAATTTGTATTTTTTCTTTGGGTATTTTAATTATTTGCAGATACTTTATGGCTTGTTTTCAATACCATAAAGGACTTAGTTTAGTTTTAATTAGAAGTAAGATAATCTATATATTGAATTACGAACAATGGAAATTTTATAGTAATTTGTTTTCCAATCAATGCATGCAGAATGTTTCTATTTAGGTCTTTGATCAAGTAATCCAAACATTACTACCAGTATAATATGTAGTTTTTAAATTCATGTGTATATTTTATCTTCAGCACCATTATATATTTTGCTACAGATTTTATTTTAAATTTCATTTACTCATCAGAGAGATGAAGGGCCACAATTAACTTGTTTATTTTGTGTAATGTCCAATAGGTTGATTAGTTCTAGAAAAGGTCTGTAAATTCTTTTACGTTTTGCATAGAGACAAACTATCATGTAAGAATAGTTTTATTTTTGGTGATCTCTATATCCACTACTTGTCTTGTTCTTATATCAAAATACCTGACAAAAGGCATTTAAAGAAAGAAAAGCTAATGGTTTAAGAAAGACTATCATCCATCATTCTGGCATGGACAGTGATGACTAGGCACATTTCATCTATAGTAAGAAAGCAGAAAAAACACACAATTTGCCCTTCTTATTCATTCCTGAATTCTAGCTTGTAATATGCTACCACACATTTCCAGGGTGAGTCTTTGCTGCTTGGATAAACCTTCCTATAAAGGCCCTCACAGACATGCAGTTTTTTAAAATGTCATTCTAAAATAGAGTTAAATGTAATCATATGAGTCTGGAGAGGTTGCTCAGCAGTAAAGAGCATGGACTACTCTTCCTGGGGACTCAGGTTCAATTTCTAATACCTACATGATAGCTCACATCATCTGCAACTTCAGATGGTAAAATGACACCTCTTTTGTTTTCTGACAATGTCAGTCATACATGTAGTAAACATGGATGTAGTCAAAGCACCTATGTGCATAAAAGAATATATATTAAAGATAAAGTATTTTTTAAGATTTACTTTTTTATTTGAAATTATTCCTGTGTGTATGGCTTTGTGTGTGTGTGTGTGTGTGTGTGTGTGTGTGTGTGTGTGTGTGTGTGTGTGTGTATTCATGTGAGTGGAGGCCCCATTGGAGTCTCTCGAGCTAGAGTTAGGAGAAGCCCTGAGACAACCCATATGGGCATTAGGAACCCAGCTGGGGACTCTCGCTGTCTTAACTGCAGAGTCTTTTCCCAAACCCCACTAAACACTTCTTTTCATTTTTCCTGTTGGACAATGTTGCTATTAATAAGATCCTTTGATTTTTCTTTAAGAAATTATTTTTCCCTAAAGAATTTTTTTCATGGTTGTAGAATTATAATGCTCCTCACACACACTTGTTACTTCTTCACGTTAAGTTTAAATGGTTTACTCAGTGCCCCTTCCTTTTACAGATTCTGTAGAAATGTCTGTGATTGTCTCTCACAGACAGGCAAGTACTTAACTACCACCTGTAACCCATGTGCTTTTGAAGATTCTTTTGGTACTTACTTTGCTTCACATTCTATGAGCTTCTAGAATTTATTATTCTCTATCTTTCATTGAGTTTTTAAAAATTCTAACAATTATTGTTTTAAGCATTTCATATGCTGCCTAATATTGTTGTCTTTATCCTAATTTTCTCATTGAGGCATGTCATAACTTTTGAGATTGTCCAAATTTGTGAGTGTTCTTCTATTTATTTATATTTCTTTTTCTTTTCATACTCATCTCTTTGCACTTGAGCCAATTCCTAATGAATTTATTTTCAAATGTACAGAATATTTTGTCTCTATGAGCTTCTAATAATTATCCTTTATATCAGTTACACATTTTCCTCTTTTGACTACAATCTTAGAATACTATCCTAGAGTTTCTGTATCTCTGCCTACACTCCTCATTGCTTTACTTTTTCATATCACCTAACTTTGATCTCAGACTTACTACTTACAGGTATCCATTAAGTCTTTGTGGTCTTTTAGTAAATATTATAATTTACCATTATGGGGCTTCCCATATCTCTTAATTTGTTCTGCCTCTGTTGCCCCTCATTCCTCATCCTCTTCCCTAATCTCTCTAATTTTTAAAGCCTATCTCATATTTTTTTTCTTACTTGTGAAAAAAAAAAGTGCAGATAAAAAAGCAGGTTATTGTGAGATTTTCATGTAAGTCTGGCAAATACTTGGGCTCTGTTTAATGTTGGCTTTAATTAGCTGCTTCATAGAATTAACATCTTATTGCTAAGATCCATCTTGACACTGTTTAGCTCTGAATCATTTTTACCATGCAGGGGCATTGCTGGAGATGTGGGGAAAGAAGGAAGGTAGGAAGTATCGTATAACATCTTATTAAATCTGACACTGAGTAATTTGGTGCCCATCATCTGTGATCTTAGCAACTATTCCTCCAGTGATACAATTTAACTTCTGCTATAATGTGAGACCAAAACAAACAAACAAATACCACCCTAGAATGCAGTGGAAGATTAATCTTCCCTCAGGTGGAATATAACGCTGATAATATGATTTTTTTCAAGAAAATGGACTTAAAGAAAAATGGAGCGCACTCTAGTCATATTTCACAATGTAATGATTATTTTTCATTTTCACTGTCAGAGGTGGTGGAATATTTCCTTATACTTTACAGAAATAAAGCTATTAGGATTCATCAAGGTAGGCCAAATACTACAGGGGGATTTTTAAGACTAGAGTCCCAGAAGTTCCCCATCATGATACCAGAAACAATAAGACTCCAAAAGATTGTGAAAATCAATACTTATTTGTAAAGTCATTTATACCCAACATCTGTTATAGGTTAATAGATATTGCCTTTAATTCTCCCTGGATCTCTCTTTTACCTTATCTTGGTGTGCTGATAAGCCTTGTGCCTTCACCTCATATGTAAGTCATTGACAAAATGCTGACTTTTAGGTTGCTAGTTATAAAGGCAATAGCAATAAGAGTTCAGATACTTCAAAAAGTATAAAAAATGAAATGGGAATAGTGAATAGTTTGTATGCTGTAAATTAACTTAAATGTAGCAAAAAACAACACTGAATATCTTCAGAATCTTTGAATAACCCTATTTAAATATCTTTAAGCTTCCAAATTTTCAATATGCTCACATTTTTAACTATTACATTTTCAGTTTTTTATAGTTATTTACACACATACAAGTTTTCAGAATCATCTGAAAAGAAATTACTTGTAGACCAACTTCATAATTTTCCCTGAACACATGTTGCTTGTTTATTTATTCTTTTTACTGTGATAAAACACCATGGCAAAAAACAACTAGTGAAATAAAGGGCTTACTACATTTTACAGTTATAGTCCATCACCAAGGAAGCCCAGGAAAGGAGCTTAAAGAGGGACAATGGAAGCAGAAACTGAAATGAAGACCACAGACAAATCCAAATTATTGGCTTTCTTTCCATAGCTTGCTTCTTTTTTTTTTTAATTTCATACATGTGTACTGGATTTACACCATTTATGCCCTTTATCTCCTCCATCTTATTCCTACTGTGTCCACCTTTCTCCAAACTTCTTCTAAACTTCATAGCCCCTTTTCCTTTAATTATTCTTGTGATAAACACATTTATATGTAAATGAATGCATATATAAATGCAGTCTTCTAGGTCTATTTAATATTGTTCGTATTTATATGGTTTTATAATGACAATTTAGTATTGGATAACCGATTAGGCATTTCATCCCTAGGAAACACTGATTCTCTTCTCAGTGGGCATCATTAATTATTCAGTCTAGCTACCCTTGCCTTGTGACTAAATTTCTCAGCCTGTCCTCAATCTAATTCTGGCAATATGTTTTAATCTTCTAGGCTCCTTCTCATTCTCTGGCTTATTCTGTATTAACCCGTGTCTAGCTTGTTCTCTCTGCATCCTGTCTCTATAAAACACTCCTGGTAAAAATCTCTCTGTAAGCCCCCCACCCCACCCCTTTCCCTTTTCTTCTTAAGTAGCTTCTTTTTCCTGTCTTGTTCTTATGAGAGTTGGGAATATCATATCTCTTATTCATTCTGTCCAATCCTTCTCTGATTCATCACTTTTTATACCTCTCAATTAGATGTAACTTTGAAACATGGCTTCTTTCTTTTATAAGCTATCCTAGCCTTACCTTCATTGTGTGGTATTAAAAGTGTGTATTAAGGGCCTGTTTGCATTCCAGCAGGATCATATAGATGTAGAAGTTCTTTGGATATAATCCCTGGCTGAAGCTTCCATGTTGCTAGTTTAAAATTACTCTACATTTAGCCTTATTGTATGATAAAGGTAGTATCTGTGGAGTGTCTGGAAGCCATAGCCACCATTTATGTTCATCCTCTATAGGTACCATGTCTGGACACATGGACAGTGACCCAATCTTTATTAGTTTCCATGTTCTAGTTTATAACTATTCATACTTTTTGTCCTGTCTTCAGAGCTTGTCAAGTGGTGATTTTCTGATTTTTCTCTGTAAATTATTGTTTTATTCTAAGTAATATTTCAAAATGACAAATCAAGAACTTAAAACTTATAATTTTTCCCTTTCCTCAATTATGTTCCTTTATAATATGGTCATTCTTGGAAAAGTACACACACAAAGAAGGTAAGACATTGTCTAAGTTTATGATAATATCAGTGAATATATGACATTTGTAAAACCCTAATAAGAAGATATTTTAGAACAATAAGAGAACAGTCTTTATTAATAAAATCATCTGGCTATGTGTGCATTAATGTCACACTATTGTGGACTTTACTAAGGGAGCCTGTCACTTTGTTTAAGAAACAAGTACAAGATTAGAACCTGTATAATAGGATATTACTCACAGAGTATAAGGGTCTAAATTATTTAATGCAATTACATCCTGTACAAAGAGTTGACAGAGGGAAAGTCTTTACATGTTCTCTAAGCTATACATTCCTTATTCATGCTAAAGTGTATGAGATTTTTTTTTTGCCAAGTGTGTGTAATTATTTGTGAGATGCTGAGATCCTGATATCATCACCCCAAGAGTTTTTGAAAGAATAAAAATCACATATAACTCCCATGGCATTACAATGAATCATAGTTGGATTTAATGGAAGAATAAGAATATCTTCCAACACATAAACCAAACAGCTGTTCCCAAGGAGGCCATCATTTGAAGTAGAAAGGATGGATGTGTTTCTTCATCCCTGTCATGTTGTTGCTTATTTCAAAAGCAACTTCAGTTTTTCCTATAGCAGTTCATAGTAAACAGCTCCTCAGCTGCAACATCTGCTCGGAAGTATTACCATAATACAATTGAAAATTAAGTTACGAAAGGCATTTCAGACTAGAGTTGCATTGTTTTCTTGTTAATATTTCATCTCTAAAAAGCAAAGCTCTACTTATCTGATTAAATTGCACACAAAGAGAAATGATGACTTACATTATCTGAAGACATGAGCAATGCGTTTGTTCCTATGAAGAAATTGCAACTGATTATCTATTTGGTAAGCAAAGCAGGACTAGAGAAATGATTTTTTTCTGTTAAAAGATGTTAGAGATTGCAAACATCAATTCACAGAAAACAACAACAGAATCTTTGAGATAAATATTAGGGATGAATATTTTGATGTACATTGGTGCAAATAATATGAGGTCAATAGTGTCACAGTATAAGTAAAAAGGCACACACACATGCTTATAAACACACACACACACACACACACACACACACACACACAC
Source organism: Acomys minous (assembly GCF_964271855.1). NCBI lineage: Eukaryota > Metazoa > Chordata > Mammalia > Rodentia > Muridae > Acomys > Acomys minous. The sequence goes on along the minus strand of NC_140489.1, from coordinate 70,597,108 downwards.
ACACACGCCTATAAATAGATTGTCCAATTATATGATTCACCTTTACCAGGATGATGCAGACTTGGCAATGAAAAGTATAATACTTTCTGTATTCTGTTTAAAAAGTTAAACTGTAAACTTTGGCTGAGGAACTGAGAGAAGTGCTCAAGGTTCTGTATATTACACTGTGCTCCTGCTGCAAGGAGCTGTGAGAAGAGCAAGGCCAGTTAGGAATCTGCACCATGGTATAGCCTCTGCAGATGTTTTAGAAGTTCTTCATCTAGGAAAATCTAGCCTCCATGCCACCACTCTATCTGACTTCTGGAGAAGACCAGCTGGGTCCTCAGAAATATACAATCTCTGGTACTTGGCCCTACCCATCTCCCTGAGGAAGCCACACAGGTCCCAAAAGCATCTAGCCTCTAGCTTCTACCTGCCTTCCAAGGATACCTACCAAGCCTCAGAATGACCCATTCTATCTGATTTCATGAGGCTTCAGTGAGCATCAGGACCACCCAGCCAACACCAGGCACAAACAGTTGGCTAAAGGCCATCCTTAGAACACAGTCAAGCCAGGCAGTGGTGTCACACACCTATAATACCAGCACTTGGGAGGCAGTGACAGGTGGATCTCTGTGAGTTCAAGGCTAGCCTTGCCTACAAAGTGAGTCCAGGACAGCTAAGACTATACAGAGAAACCCTGTCTCAAAAAACCAAAAGAAAAAAGGAAAATGAACACAGTGAACAAGAGTCAGAGCAATATGGCATCACCAGAAACCAGCTATACTACTACTATGATAAATCCTGAGTATTCTAATATAGATGAAATTTGTTATTATAAAGAAGATAGAAACCTTTAAAGAGGAAATGAATAAACTCCTTAAACAAAAACAGGAAAATACTGTCAAACAGATAGAGGTCTTTAAATAGGAAATACACAAATACCTTAAAGAAGTACAGGAAAATACAATCAAGTAGATGAAGGAAGTGAATAAAACATTTCAAGGTCTGAAAATGGAAATAGAAACAACAAAAAAGACACAAACTTAGGGAATCCTGGAGATGGGAAACTTTGGGAAGAAAACAAGAACAGCAGACATAAGCATCACTAACACAATACAAGAGATGGAAGAGAGACTCTCAGCCATTGACAGTACAATTGAAAAAATTGATACATCAGTTAAAGAAAATATTAAATCTAAAAATGTTCCTGACACAAAACATTCAAGAAATCAAGGACACAATGAAAATATTAAACATAAGAGAAATAGGAATAGAAGAAAGATAAGATTTCCTGATCCAAGGACCAGGAAACACTTTCAATAAAATTATAGCAGAAAACAATCCCCAACCTCAAGAAAGGGATACCTATAAACAACCAAGAAGCTTAGGGAATATCAAATATGCTGGATCAGAAAAGAAAATCCTCCTACCACATAATAATCAAAACATTAAATGTACAAAACAAAGAAATAATGTCAAAAGCTACAAGGGGAAAAGGGCAAGTAACATGTAAAGAGATATCTATCAAAATTATACCTGATTTGCAACAAAGGCTCTAAATTCCAGAGGGTTTTGGCAGATATCTTATAGATTCTAAGATGCCACAGATGTCAGCCCAGACTATTATGCCCCAAAAAGCTTTCAATCACTTAGATGGAAAAAGTTTTCTATGACAAAACCAAATTTAAATAATATCTATTTACAACTCCAGTCTTACAGAAGATACTAGAAGGAAAACTCCAGTATAAGGCAAATTCCAACCCAAAGAGGCTAACTGCACCCAAGAAAATACAAAAAATAAATAACTTTGCCGAAGAAAAAAACAAAAGACACACATACCCACACACACCAGTACCACCACAACCATCAACAGCGACCACACCAGGAACTAACAATCATGGGTCATCAATATCTCTCAATAATAGACTAAATTCCCAAATTAAAAGACACAGGAGTATGAAATAGATGAAAAAAAAATCCTTCATTCTGTTGCATACAAGAAACACACCTCAGCAAGAAAGATAGATATTTCTTCCAAGTAAAGTGTTGGAAAAAGATTTTCCAAACAAAATGACCAAAGAAGAAGCTGGAGTAGCTACTCTAATATCTAATAAAAGAGATTTTTATCCAAAATTAATCAAAAGAGATGGAGAAAAACACTTCATATCTGTAAAATAGAAAAGTCCACAGAGAGGACATCTCTATTCAGAAATTTATGCCCCAAATAAAAAGACACCCACCCACATATGTAAAAGAAACATTATTATAACCTTATTAATTCACAAATTGAAATCCATACATTAATAGTGGGAGAATTCAACAACTTGCTCTCACAAATGGACAGCTCATCAAGACAGAAACTAAACAGAGAAATAATGAAAATAGCAGATGTCATAAATCAAATGGACTTACCAGATGTCTACAGATTTTTTTCACGCTAATGTAATTTCTTTTCAGCATCTCATGGAACCTTCACCAAAATTGACGTTATAGTCATTCATAAGAAAAGTCTCATCTGATAAAAAAAAAAAACTGAAATAATCCTTTATATCTTATCATATCTCCACGGATTAAAGCTGGACTTCAACAATGAGGGAAACAACAGAAATCCTAGAAACTCATGAAAACTGAAAAACTTTCTACTCAATGACGCTATGTGAGGGGAAGAAATTCTAAAACTTCCTAATATTCCATGAAAATGAAGGCACAACAAACACAAACTTATGGGACACAATGAATTCAGGGCTAAGAGGAAAGTTCATATCACTAAGTGCCTTCATAAAGAATTTGGAAAGAATACATACTAGCGACTTAACAGCACACTTGAAAGCTGTAGAACAAAAAGAAGCAAACACACATAACAGGAGCAGATGGCAGGAAATAAGCAAACTAGGGTTGAAATCAATGAATTAGAACAATGAAACCAATACAAACAATCAAAGAAACCAAGAGCTAGTTCTTTTAGAAAATCTATAAAGTAGACAAACCCTTAGCCACATTAACCAAAAGGCAGAGAGACTATATCCAAATCAACAAAGTCAGAAATGAAAAAGGAAACATTACAACAGACACTGAGGAAATCTAAAATCTTGTTTGGTCTTACTTAAAAACCTGTATACTACAAAATTAGAAAATCTAAATGAAGTGGATGATTTTCTTGATAGTGCTAACTTAATAAAGCTAAATAAAGATCAGTTAAACAAATTAAGTAGTCCTATAACCCCCAAGGAAATAGAAGGAGTCAGTAAAAGTCTCCCAATCAAAAAAGTCCACAAACAGATGGTTTCATGGTAGAATTCTAACAGACTTTCAAAGAAAAACTAATGCCTTATACCTCAAATTATTCCCAAAATACAAACAAAACGAACATTACAAAACTCATTCTAAGAAGTTTCAGTCACCTGCATAATCACACCACACAATGCCCCAACAAGAAAGAAAATGTCAGACCAAATTACTTTATTTCACAACATTTAAATTATATTTAAAAAATAAAAAATAGGCTTCATCTCAGCAATGCAGTGGTGGGTCAATATACAAAAACCAGTAAATGCAATCCACTACATAAAAAACTGAAAATAATCCACATGATAATCTCATTAGATGCTGAAAAAGCCTTTGACAAAATCCAACACCCCTTCATGGTAAAAGTCTTGGAGTGATCAAGGACACAAGGCACAAACCTAAACACAATATACAGTAATACTATAGCCAACACCAAATAACGTGAAGAGAATCTTAAAGCAATTCACTAAAGTAAGGGACCAGACAAAGTTGCCCATTCCATATTCAATATAGTACTTGAAGTTCTAGTTAGAAGAGTAAGACAATTAAAGGAATCCTTCAGACCAGTTCTAGGAAATGGTGAAGGGAGAGAGAGAGAGAGAAAACAAAGTCTTTGAGCATCTGCAATAGGCAGAATTGAGCAGGCTATGAACAGCTGGTTAAGGGATACCAACCACCGACAAACAACTAGATAGCAACTAGTTGTTGATGAGCAATTGAGAAATGGATGAAAAAAGAAACACTAGCCCAGACATATGTTGTCTGGAAGGAAGAAGTCAAATTGGAAAGGAAGAAGTAAAAATATTGCTATTCACAGATGATATAATAGTGTACATATGTGACCTCCTCCAAAATTCTACAAGATAATTCCTTCAGGTGAAGAAAAACTTAAACAAAATGGCTGGATTTACTTTTAAAAACCAGTACCTCTTTTGTATACAGAGCATAAGCAGTCCAAGAAAGAAATTAGGAAAACAACACTCTTCACAATAGCCACAAATAATAGAAATTATCTTGTTTTTTTTTTCTAAACAAGCAAATAAAAAGCCTGTATGACAAGAACTTTAAGTATCTGAAGAAAGAAATTGAAAAAGACATAAGAAGATTGAATAATCTACTATGCCCATGGATACATAGCAATAACATAAGAAAAATTTCCATCTTACTAAAAGCAATCTACTGACTCAATGCAATTCCAATCAATATATGAACACAGTTCTTTACGGACATTGAAAATATCCTCAAATTAATATGGAAAAACAAGAATCCCAGAATAGCTAAAGTAATCCTGTTCAATAACAGAACATCTGAAGGCATCACCATCACTGATTTCAAGCTGTACTACAAAGCAATAGTGATAAAAAAAAAACCCATATGGCTTAGAAACAGACAAGTTTGTCAATGTAGGTGAATGTAAAAGTCAGAAATAAGTCCACAAACATACTTGCACTTGATTTTTTGACAAAGAAGCCAAAATCATAGAATGAAAAAAAGAAAGCATATTCAACAAATGCCGCTGGTCTAACTGGATGTCTGCATGTAGAAGAATGCAAATAGATCCATATTTTTCACCTTGCACAATAGCATAGTCCAAGTGGATCAAAGACGTCGACATGAGACCTAATTCACTAAATCTAACAGAATAGAAAATAGATAATAGCTTTGAACTCATTGGCACAGGAGACAGATTTCTGAACAGAACACCAAGAGCTAAGGCAATAAGATCAACAAATAGCAAATGGAATCTCCTGAAACTGAAAGAGCTTTGTAAGGTAAAGGACACTGTCACTCAGACAAAAATGCAGGCTACATAATGGGAAAAGATCTCCGCCAACTCTACATCTGAAGGATGGCTAAGATCCAAATTTTTAAAAGAAATTAATAAGTTAAAAATGCCAATTAAAATGGGGTACAGAGCTAAATAGAGAATTCTCAACAGAAGAATATCAAATGGTTAAGAAACACTTAAAAATATTCAACATCCTTAGTTACCAGAGGAATGCAAATCAAAGGGACTCCAAGATTCCATTATGCTCCTCTGTGAATGGCTAACATAAAAGAAAAGAAAGAAAGAAAGAAAGAAAGAAAGAAAGAAAGAAAGACAGACAAACAGAAAGAAAGAAAGATAGATAGATAGATAGAAAGAAAGAAAGAAAGAAAGTAAGTAAGTAAGTAAGTAAGTAAAGAAAAGCCTCAAGTGAAAGGATATTCTGTGAAAGATGTGGAGAAAAATGAAAACTCCTCCATTGCTGTTGGGAGTGCAAACTTGCATAACCATGTTGGAAATAAATGTGAAAGTTTCTCAGAGATTTGGGAATAGTTCTCCTCAAGATCCAGCTATACCATTCCTGGGCATATACCCAAAAGATGCTGCACCATAACACAAGGACTTTTTCTCAACTATGTTCATAGCAGCTTTTATTAAATATTAATTTATTCTTGTTACATCTCAATGGTTATCCCATCCCTTGTATCCTCCCATTCTTCCCTCCCTCCCATTTTCCCCTTACTCCCCTCCCCTATGACTGTTCCTGAGGGGGATTACCTCCCCCTGTATATGCTCATAGGGTATCAAGTCTCTTCTTGGTAACCTGCTGTCCTTCCTCTGAGTGCCACCAGGTCTCCCCCTCCAGGGGACATGGTCAAATGTGAGGCACCAGAGTACGTGAGAAAGTCATATCCCACTCTCAAATGGGGAGATTGTACTTCCCATTGGCTAGATCTGGGTAGGGGTTTAAAGTTTACCGCCTGTATTTCATAGCAGCTTTACTCATAATAGCCAGAAATTGGAAACAACCTATATATTTCTCACCTGAAGAATTGATAAAGAAAATGCGGTACATTTACACAATAGAATACTACTCAGCTATCAAAAGTAAGGACATCAGAAATTAGTAGGCAAATGGATGGAACTAGAAAAGATCATGCTGAGTAAGCTAACCCAGACCCAGAAAAACATGTATGATATATACTCGCTTATAAGAGGACATTTGCCATAAAGTACAGGATAGCCATGCTATAATCCACAGACCCAAAGAAGGTAAATAGCAAGGAGTGACCGAGGAATGATGCTTGAATCTCACTCAGAAGGGGAAATAAAATGCACATCGGAAGTAGATGGAGGAAAGAAACTGGGTAGGAATGAAGATGGGAGGGAGAACAGGGGAGGGGATTAGGAGTAGGGAGATCAAGGGAGAGAGGGACTGGTAAGAAAATGGAAATTGAAAATGAGGGAAATCTCTGGAATTTGTCTGAGATTTGGGGTAGGAGAAGTCACAGAAAGTCTATTTGGGGGGGGTCACCCTAGCTGAGATTTCTAGCAGTGGAGCATATGTAGCCTTAATTGATCATCTCCTATAGCCAGGCATGACTGCCAGCAGACAGATAAAGACACCAACCAACCTACAGAACATTTGATCCAAAATTTGTGAGTCCTACAAGAGGTGCAGGAAGAAAGATGGAGCAAAGATGGAAGGAATGGCCCACTGAAGTTCTACTGGCCCTACATGATATGTATCTCATAAGAGAGAAACACTATTATGCTACTCTGCTATGCTTATGGACGGGAGCCTAGCATAACTTCTGAGAGGATTTACTCTGAAGCTGACAGAAACATATGTAAAGACCACAGCCTAATATTATTAGGCAGAGCCTTGGGAGTCCTGTGGAAAAGTTGGGGGAATGATTGGGGAACTGGAAGTGTCAAGGACTGCACAAGAAGACCCATGACCAACAATGTCAAGTAACCCGGGCATATGAAGCACGGGTCCTCTATGAGGACCTCTGCCTGTCTTAGGGGACCCCTGTCTTAGGGGACCACTCCTCTAAATGTCTGCTTTATCTGGCCTCAGAGGGAGAGGATGTGCCTAGTCCAGCAGGGAATTAATGTGACCAGATAAATTGGTACCAATTGGGGACCTCCCCCTTCTCTGAGAAGGAAGGGAGATAATGGAGGACAGGTGTGTAATAGAGGAGAGGGAAGGTGCAACCAGTGTGTAAAGTGAATGAATGAATGAATGAATGAATGAATGAATAAACAAATAAATGAAATTGTAAAACACATAGTCAAACTCTTGGCTGCATAACAGTGTACCACATTTTACAAGAACACACTATACACTTGCAAGATATATATTTTATAAAGAACCAGAATAAGTCAAAGATTTAAAATTAAAAATATACTGAGTTTAATGAAATGGTATGCTAATTTTCTGGATAAAATCATTATATTGCAAATACTTACAAAATATCATATATACTCCTAACATAATTACAAATGATGTCAACTGAAAGGAATTTTATTTAAATGATTAAATAGTAAAACTTTTTAAAAGGAAAATGAAGGAGGTATTGGCAGATTATACATGTTTCCTTCAAAAATGTAACTAAGAAAAATCAGCACTACATGCCTGATGAAATTAAACATAATTTTGTTCAAATGAAATTATTAAATACATTGTTTTTGTAAAAGATTTCATAGCAAAATTTTAAAAGGTTAATTATAGATCCTTTTTTACTTTTTATTTCTTGTCTATTTTTCTGTACTTTTCTGGTTTTTGTTGTAACTCTCTTAAAAGTGGCATATACTATTCTTAACTCTGATAATCTGGATATGGCTTATTGGGAAACGGATACAAAATAGTTTAACTTTGGACAATAAACTTCATTTCAAGAAGTGTCTTTAGCAAAATAAGTAAGTATAGTGTTCCCTAAAATCAATGACAAGGTATTTGTAGGTAAAGTGCATGCAAAATATTTTTTAGTGACTTATATGAAAACAATTTTTTACCTGTATAAGGGAAATAGTGGCACTCCAAGGAAAGAATTCACAAACTGTTTAATAATTTACCATGAACACACTCTCTTAAAATCAAGAAACTAAGCAGGTAAGGGATATTTAATATAAATGTGCTAGTGAATATTTACATGCCTGTGTTTAGGCAAGTCCTCCCCAGAAAGCTGCAGAAAATGCAGGAAGATATAATAAATAATATGTTAACAAGACTATCAGTATCCCACAACATCTCAATTTTTCCTTTATTTACTAGTAACTGATGTTCAGATTTTTTGATGTTTATTTATCTTGTGTGCATGCATGCACATGTATATGAGTCACACTATGCATCTGTACTGGAGAGTAGGGGCTCTCCTCCTACTATGTGGAGTCTAGGAATTGAACTCGGATCCTCAGTCTTTCTAGCAAGCACACTTACCCTCTGAGCCATCTCATCTTAGATATTGTGTATCTAAGATTTTACTCAAATGAAGAAAAATATGAAAGGACTATAAAGTAACATATTAAAAATGAGAAAAATGCTGGGATATAATATACAAAAGCATTTTTTATCATTTTCCATGGACTGATGAAGAAAGATCTAAACTTTTCCATTTCTTGTGTTTTAAAGATTTGTACAATCATCTTCAAAGTGACCTCAAGAAAGATCTTTTTTGTCAAGGCACCTGAACTCATGGAATATTTCTTATCACAGAGCTGAAGATATAATGATATCCCAGAATTCTGGGAACAAACTTTTATATATTTTCAACGGAGTGGTTACCTTCAATTATTTACAGTCAGTTGGACATTTTGCCCCAAACTACATCAAGCTGGGCTTATTAAAAGTTGTATTTGTTTATGTATAAGACTTTTAATAGTTCCATTTAACAGATAAGAATATTAGAATAATGAAAATAACTTGCTTAATTTTCCCAACACAGCCCAAAGAAGTGCCTGTTGTCTTCTGTCATAGCTGTAATAAGACTTCTGTTAGCTATGTTGCCCATTTTTTAAATTGGGTTATTTTACATGTTGGTTTTTAATGTCTTGAGTTCTATTATGTATTTTGGATATTTACCCCTTGTAAGATTTAGGACTGATGAAGATCTTTTCCCAATCTTTATACTGTTGTTTCCTTCTTTTGACAAAGTGATTTGCTTTCCAGAAGCTTTTCAGTTTCCCATTCAGGTCCCATTTATTAATTGTTGCTGTTAGAGGGTGAGTGGTTGGTGTTCTGTTCAGGAAGCTATCTTCTGTGCCAATGAGTTTAAGGGTCTTCCCCAGTTTCTCTTCTAATAGTTTTAGTGTGCAAGCTGTTATATTGAGGTCTTGGATGAACTTGGACTTGAGTTTTGTGCACAGTAATAAATATAGATCTATTTGCCTTTTTCTAAGTGTAGACATGCAGGTAGACAAGCACCATTATTTGGAGATGCTCTCTTTTTTCTTTTGCAGGGTTTTGGCTCCTTTGTCAAAAAATCAAATGTTCATAGATGGGTGGGTTTGTTTCTGCGTCTTTGATTTGGTTCTATTGACCAACCTGTGTATTTCTACACCAGTACCATACAGTTTTTATTACTATGTGCTGTAGTATAACTTGAGGTCATGGATAAAGATACCTCCAAAATTTCTCTTATTATCTTATTGTATAGTATGGTTTTAGTTATTCTGTTTTTTGTTTTTGTTTTTGTTTTTCCATGTGAAGTTTAGAATTGTTCTTTGTAGTTTTGTAAAGAATTGGGTTGGTATTTTGGTGGGGATTGCATTAAATCTGTAGATTGCCTTTGAAAAGATAGCCATTCTGTTATGTTAATGCTACCAATCCATGAACATGGGAGATCTTTCCAACTTCTTCAATTTCTTTCTTTAGAGACTTGAAGTTCTTGTCATACTGGTGTTTGATTTGCTTGGTTAGAGTTACACCAAGATATTTTATGTTATTTGTGGTTATCGTGATGCATGTAGGTTACCTCATTTCTTTCTCATCCAATTTTTCCTATGTATACAGGAGGGTTACTGAATTTTTTAAATTTAATCTTGTATTAAGCCACTTTGCTGATGTTTATCAGCTCTAAGAGTCCTCTGGTAGAATTTTGGGCATCATTTCTGTATACTATCTTATCATAGGTGCATAGCAATACTTTGTGACTAATTTCTTTCCAATTTCTATCCTCTTGATCTCTTTTATCTGTTATTTCTCTGGCAAAACAGAATTCTCAACAGAGGAATCTATAATGTCTGATAAGAACTTCAAGAAATGCTAAAAATCCTTAGTAATCAGGGAAACCCAAGTAAAAAAGACTTTGAGATTACACTTTAAACCTATCAGAATGGCTAAAACAAAAACCTCAAGTGACAATACATCCAGGGCATGGTGTGGAGAAAGGGGAACACTTCTCCATTGCTGGTGGGAGTGAAAACTTGTACAACCACTCTTTAAATCAATTTGGTGCTTTCTCAGAAAATTGGGAACAGTTCTACTTCAAGACTGAGCTATTCCATTCCTCAGTATATATCCTAAAGATGGCCCCACACAACAACAAGGACACTTGCTCAACTATGTTTATAGCAGTTTTATTTATAATAGCCTGAATCTGGAAATGACTTAGAAATCTCTTATCCATACAATACATTAAAAAAACTGTGATACTTGTACACAATGATACAATATTAGAACAAGGAAATCATGAAACTTGCAGACAATATATGGAGCTTGAAAAGATCATCCTGAGTGAAGTAACCCAGATACAGAAAGACACACATGAGATGTACTCACTTATAAGTGGATTTTAGCCATATCGTACAGGATAAACATACTACAATTCATAGACCCAAAGAAGATAAGTAATAACGAGGATCCAAGGGATGATGCTCTAACATCACTCAGAAGTGGAAATAGAAAAGACAGAGATAGTGGTTGAAGAGAGAGAACCAGGTAGGAGATGGATCCCAGAGAGATATGAGGGTAGAAATCTGACCTGAGGAGAAAGGGGGAAGAGAAGCTGTGGTTGAGGGTATCTCTGTGACAAGCTGGAGACCTAAGTCATGGTAGGCTGTTTGGAGAATAAGAGGGGACTCTGCCAGAGACTCCCTGAAGCAGGGGCCATTGTTACTGAAGAAGATACTCTCTAACTAGACAAGACTCCTAGTAGAAGAATGGGAATACCAACCCACTCACAAAAAAAAAATTGGACACAAAATTTGCCCTGTCTACAATATGTGCAATGATAAAGAGAGAGCATAGAGAGCAGGGACTGAGGTAACGTTTAAACAATTCCTGGCCTACCCCAAGACCATCTCATAGGAGAGCGCCAACTCCTGACACTGTTTTTTCCTTCTAGAAGCTGCTAACCTGCACTACCAGTTCACTCAGGCATTTAAGTTTTATTTCTTCTCAAGTATCTGAGGGAGGTTGAAGAGCAGATTGTATAGTTTTGCAATCAAGTTTAGTTGGTTAGGGGATAAGATCTTTTTAGTTTAAGATAAATGATTTAAGTTTATAGAAAAGAGATATGATAGATATTGTATTTCATTCAGAAATTTAGACAAAAATTCAGAAAATTTTTATTTCCAGTTTGACAAATACAAATAGCCAAATCAACGTGAATGTAACATTTATATAACTCATGATTACCTCATGGTCCTCCCTGCTGCATTTAATTTGTTTTATTCATGCGCAATAAAATAAATATATATGTTAAAACAAAAATATCTGTTGTATATAGTCACAGAGTGAGACACCATTAATAGATGAGAGCAGCACTGAGAAGAATTTCAAAATAGAATTGAGAAAAGAGGGGCAAAGTTAGCTGGGTATCCCTGAGAACACAGATTGCATTTAGGATGCTACAGCTTGGAGCTTAAGATTTGGTGCCTGCAGATTTGAAGGAAAGTGGAAGATTCAGAATGCCCATAGCCATTCATCTCTGACCCAGAAGATACTCTGTACAAACTCACCTTTCATATGAGGGGGTACCCTCACCTATGTGCTGTTCTATCTTCCTGTCTCCAGCGCTGGGGACCTGACTTTATAACTTTCCACATGCTCACAGTGGTTTCAAGTTAATGATCTTCCTCCTTTCCCTCTTCCTCTTCCTCCTCCTCCTCTTTCTTCTTCTTTTACTTCATTTTATTTACTTTTCTCCTTGATCAGCATTGCTAGAGGTGTATATATGTTTGTAGACTTTTCAAAATAAGAAATATACTCCAGCACACAAAAAGGAAATTTGCTCAATCATGTTCAAAGCAGCCTTATTCATAATAGCCAGAACCTGGAAACAGCCTAAGTGTCCCTCAGTAGGAGAATGGATAAAGAAACTGTGGTACATATACACTATGGAATACTACTCAGCTATTAAAAGGAATTCCCAAAATTTGTGGAAAACTGGATTGAGCTAGAAATGATCATAATGAATGAGTTAACCCAGAAGCAGAAAGACTCAAATGGTATATACTCACTTATATCTGCATACTAGCCCAAGGGGCATGTCCCACGAAAGTCTTCACTTACCAGGAAACTGGGACAGAGGGGAGGACATCCTATTGGGACTCTAGATGAGAGAAGCATGGGAGAATGGCAAAGTAGAAGGATCCAGAGGGTCCTAGAAACCTACAAGTAGAACATTATGATAGGCAGATTTGGGCCCAGGGGTCCCGCTCAAACTAAGGCACCAGACAAGGACAATACAGGCGGTAAACCTTAAACCCCTACCCAGATCTAGCCAATGGTCAGAACATTCTCCACAGTAGAGTGGAGAGTGGGATATGACTTTCTCACGTACTCTGGTGCCTCATATTTGACCATGTCCCTTGGAGGGGGAGACCTGGTGGCACTCAGAGGAAGGATAGCAGGTTACCAAGAAGAGACTTGATACCCTATGAGTATATACAGGGGGAGGTAATCCCCTCAGGCACAGTCATAGGGGAGCGGAATAAGGGGAAAATAGGAGGGAGAGAAGAATGGGAGGATACAAGGGATGGGATAACCATTGAGATGTAACAAGAATAAATTAATAAAAAAAGAAACATTTGTTTTGATCAATTCTTTTCTTTAAAATATTTCATTTTTCTCTAGTAAATATCATTCGTGACCTCCATTAAATATCTCCTGTGAATCCAGTAAAACAAATAAACAAACAAACAACAACAGCAACAACAACAAACCAATACTCAGCTCTATTTACAGATAGGAGTCTAGCAGAGTTGTCCTCTGAGAGGCTCCAGCCAGCAGCAGTCTGAAAGAGATATTGAGACTCACAGGTAAACCTTGGTCAAAGCATAGGGAGTCTTATGGAAAAGAAGGGGTGACAGGTGACAGGAGCTCCATGATACCCTATGAGCACATACAGGGGGAGGTAATCCCCCTCAGGCACAGTCATAGGGGAGGGGAATAAGGGGAAAATGGGAGGGAGGGAAGAATGGGAGGATACAAGGGATGGGATAGCCATTGAGATGTAACAAGAATAAGTTAATAAAAATAAAAATAAAATAAAAAAAGACAAACAGAATCAAATATTCTCAGCTAGCTGAGACTGAAGCACCAACCAGGGGCCATGCATGACTGGACCTAGTCCCCCTATAAATATGTAGCTGATAGGCAGCTCAGTCTTCATTGGGTCCTGTAGTAAAGGGAGTTGGGAATGTCTCTAATATAGACTCTGATATCATATTTTTATCACTTTTCCCTGGCAGGACTGCCTTGCCAGGACACTGGGGAAGAAGACATGCACTATCCTGATGTGACTTGATGAAGTGGGTTGGATAGGAAGTGGGGGCTCCCCTTTTCTGATGAATAGGGCATGGGAGAGAAGGTGAGAGAGGAAGAGGGAGACTGGGAGGAGAGAAGGATGGAGCTATGACCAGGATGTAAAGTAAATAAAAATAAATAAATAATAAACAAATAAATAAATATTTATGTTAGAGTCACTTAAAAGTAAGATAAACCCTGTAGTGGAACTTTCTCTGGGTTTAATTATGATCGTTTAGTTATAAACATAAATTTGTAAGAAACTCCATTCATACTGAATTGTTTCTTAATTATACATCTATCCCTTTTTACTGTGTTTTAGATATGTGTATCTTGAAAATTCACAACTAGCTTAACATGCATACATTACTGATATGAAAAATTTCTCTCTAAACTAGAATGATTTAATGATCAATGATTATACTTTTCTATAGACTGTAAAACCAAGGTATCATTTATGCCTATTCTTCCCCCACCCCATAAGTTTGAGATAGAAAAATCATCTTTTTAATCACAAATATTATAGTTACTATACCTTAGAAAAATGATTCAATAACATCCCTAGAGAAGGGGAACATTCTGCTAGCTACTTTTACTGCATAGATCTTCCAGATATTGCTTCATAGGATAACTGAACATTTACATTTACCATCAAGTGTCATTCCTAAGTGTGAATTCACACAGTACATTTCTCCTTATATTTCTGTCACCCTAATCTCAATGGAATTCATTCTCAATGCAAATCCTTCTGGATTAAAATATTTTAGAAACTGTTGTATATAATTTTCTTTAATCAAATAAACAACACGATGGAAGAGATTCACTATTTGTAAAGCTAACAGATGCCCAACTTCATTAGATGAACATTTAAACTATGTTTCAAAAAGAAATGAAGGGAGCACATTTGTCTTGTAGTATCACACACTGTCTAAGAACTTGTTGCTTGCCTATGTTTGGAAAGCATATTTTTCAAAACACACACATGTCCTGCTAAGCCAGATGTCTATTCTAGGGGCACTTCCCCAGCCTGGGATCAATATTCACTGGTTTTCATTGTGTTCCCAAGAAAAGAAGGAAAGAATTTCAGCCTTTGCAACAATCTTCTCCAACTTTTCATCAATACGTGAAGGTTAATAGAGATAAGAGCAGACTTTTAAAATCAAAACTGAGTGAATTCTTGGCATAACAAGCATATGGTTAAAAGTTTCTCAGAATTCTATCTTTTATACTTATTCTTTTTTTTGTATTTTATTTTATTTTTTATTAATTTATTCTTGTTACATCTCAATGGTTATCCCATCTCTTGTATCCTCCCATTTTTCCCTCCCTCCCATTTTCCCCTTATTTCCCTCCCCCATGACTGTTCCTGAGGGGGATTTCCTCCCCCTGTATATGCTCATAGGGTATCAAGTCTCTTCTTGGTAACCTGCTGTCCTTCCTCTAAGTGCCACTAGGTCTCCCCCTCCAGGGGACATGGTCAAAGTAGCCTCAATGCCTGTTGTATTTATGTGGATTGAATGCTTTAAAATAATATTTTTCTCTCTTTTCTTGTTGTAAAATAAAGCCTAAGCAATATAGAATATGAAGTAATACACATTAAAACATTAGCATTTCCATTTCCATCTGGCAAGTAGATGTATTAACTCATTGGATATATCTATTATAATAACTGAGACAAGATATGAAATCTGTAATGTGATTAGCAGAGGTGTTAAGGTGGACTCCTTATCTAGTAATATCATTGACTTATTATGATACTTTCACTTTTACTGAATAATGTCTTGCTTTTACAATAACTGCTTTTGTGAATTCCGCCTTCTTTTAAATTTCTAATATGCTCTGAAAGCTGCATTTGGTACACACACCCATGCTGTTCTCCACCATTCACACCCAGAATTTTCATCAGAACCTAAGCTTCCTCATAGATTATTTCATAAATTTTAACATTTGTTGAACAGAAAGTTCTTTAGACAGGCCCAATTATTTCAAATAAAGGTTTACTTAAGTACAGAACGTCATGATAAAACAACTATTTTTAAGAATTTCATGTACAATAAAACATGACAGTCAATGCAGTTCTGTGATTTTTTTGGGGGTGTGCAAAATGGATTTTTAATCTTTCTATATTTAGGCTAATATATGCTACATTTTAATTAAAGTATTTACTTTACATCCTGGCCATATCCCCATCCTCCCTCATCTCCCAGTCCCACACTCCTTCCATATGTCTCACCCCCTCCCCCTCCACTGTGTCACAGAAAAAGGGAGCCCCCCTTCCAATCCACTCATCATCATGTTGCATAAGGACTGAGCATGTCCTCTTCCCCTGTGTGCTACAAGGAATCCCCACCAGCAGGAAGTGATCAAAAATATTGCAGCAGAGTCCAGGTCATAGAAAGTCCCTGCTCCCCTTACTATAGGATCCCATGAAGCCTGAGCTGCTATTTGTCTAAATCTTTGTAGGGGACCTAGGTCCAGTACATGCATGGTCCTTGGGTGATGCTTCCATCTCAGGAAGCCCATCTGGAACCTGGTTAGTTGGATCTCTTGGTCTTTTGTGGTGCTCCAATGTCCTCAAAGTCCTTCTTCCCCACCCCCGACACACACTTTCTCACAACACTCCCTACACATTGCCCAAAGTTTGGCTGTGACTCTCAGCCTGTTTTGAAGTGCTGCTGGGTCGAGTCTCTCAGAAGACAACTCTGGTAGGCTCCTGTCTGCAGACAAAGCAGAGTAACATGAATAGTGTCAGTGGCAGGCTCTCTCGCATGGTCTTGGGTTAGGCCATGCATTGGTTGGAAGATCTCTTAGTCCCTGCTCCATCTGCTCTGTCTTTATTCCTGAACATCTTTTAGGCAAATTGAGTTTTGTCTTGATGTTTTTGTGGGGGATTGGTCTTCCCTGCCCTCTGCTAATAGACTTGTCTAGTTGGAGGGTTTCCTCTTTGGACTCTATGGCCCCGCTACCAGGAGTCTCTGCTAGAGTCACCCTCAGGTCCTTTCAGGAGTCTATACTGACTTAGGTCTGCAGCTTGTCCCAGAGATGCTCCCTCCCACAGTTTCTTTTTTCTCTGCATGCCTTCTGCCCGCCTCACTGCTCCTCCTGCCCCACACCCACTTCTCATCCCTGAAACCACCCCCATCTCCCCAGATCTGATCTCTACCCTTATTTGTCTTTGCTTTTTGTGCTCCTTCTTCTATTTTGTTCTCCTATTTTTGTTCCCTCTTGTCATCCACTGCCTCTGTCCTACTTCTGTTTTCCCTTCTGGGAGACATTTAAACTTCCATCCTTGGGTCCTCTTTGTTACTTATCTTCTTTTGGTCTGTGCCCTGCAGTGTGCTTGTCCTGTACCATAAGCATAAAATCTACTTACAAGTGAATATATACATACCATGTGTGTCTTTCTGGGTCTGGGTTACCTCATTAGATTGATCTTCTCTAGTTCCATCCATTTGCCTTCAACTTTCATGATTTCTTTTCTTTCTTTCTTTTTTTTTATCTTTGATAGCTGAGTGGTATTCCATTGTGTAAAAGTGCCACGGTTTCTTTATCCATTCTTCAGCTGAGAGACATTTAGGTTGTTTCCAGATTCTAGCTATTACTTTTCTTAATAAAAACAAAACTGTAGGCTTTGAACTTTTTCAAAACTACTTTATTTGGAGTTTATACTTTCTACCCTAGAAAGAAGAGAAAACAGGTTAATGGAAACAGAAGGAATAAACCTTTTTAAACTCAGTTTCTTGGAGCAATTCCACTGGCATAGTTGGTAGGAATCCAATATACCAAATATACCAGTAAGCAGCCAATCATTAATTCAGCAAAGCTGACTGCAACTGTAGTTGGTGGAACCAGGAGCAGCAGCCAGAACCCATATCCTCTCACAGTCTACACTAGGATGCTAGGATGTTTATCAGTTGGCAATGGCCATGCCACAAAAAGAGGTGGTTCCACTTCCAGTGGAAAAACAACACCTATTCTCTCATAATTCAGTTTTTAGCTGAAATACACTGTACACCCTTACAAGTCTGTTTCACCTCCCACACTAGGATCAAAACAAAATCATATTTACACCCACTACACAAAACCTCAAAAAGGAATTACTTAAAACATTGCCTTGGTACATCTGAATGGGATTTTCAGAATGTGAAGTACTGAAGCTAAGTCCTGAGAACTTAGGCTTGTGTGTGTGTGTTTTCTCTCCCAGTGCTCTTATATAGATCTCCAGAAAATCCCCATTGCAGACACTAAAAAATAGCCATAAATCTTGTTGTATAGCTGAGAAAGTGAGATTAAGAGAGCAGAGGTCATTTGCCAGCCTTTTATTCATTTGCCCTCCCACTAATCTGCAGGATACTGTTGCATGCACAGAGATATTTTTATAATTTTAATTTGACTCCAATTCATCTTGTGTTTGAACTAAAACAATATCTGTAACTAGAAAAATGCATCAGGTAGAAATTAACACTAACACATTTGTGTCCTATAAAGTCAAGGGGAAAAGGAGATGCACATCAGAAATTCAGATTGCTTAAACTATGGTGCCAAATACTCCACATTAAATGCCCTCCCTATTAGATGTTTGAAAACTTTTAACATTAAAAGCATGCACTATTTTAAAGCTTCAATAAAAAGTATTATTATATCCAATTTATATATTCAAATGCTTTATGCATTAGTGATCTTTTGCACCTTAAAATCCATCATACCTTTAAAACCATGATTTCATGGTAGGAATCTAAATGTTCAAATTCCTGTATGCCATTTGATTAATCATTCCACCTGTGAAAGGGTGGAAAGACTACTTCTTAGAAACCAGGACATGTTCATAGGGTATCAAGTCTCTTCTTATTAACCTGCTGTCCTTCCTCTGAGTGCCACCAGGTCTCCCCCTCCAGGTGACATGGTCAAAGGTGAGGCACCAGAGTATGTGAGAAAGTAATATCCCACTCTCCACTCTACTGTGGAGAGTGTTCTGTCCATTGTCTAGATCTGGGTAGGGGTTTAAGGCTTACTGCCTGTATTGTCCTTGGCTGGTGCCTTAGGGGAGTTAATCCCCCCTCAGGAACAGTCATAGGGGAGGGGAATAAGGGAAAAATGGGTGGGAGGGAAGAATGGGAGGATACAAGGGATGGGATAACCATTGAGATGTAACAAGAATAAATTAATAAAGGAGAAAAAAAATGCTAAAAAAAAAGAAAAAAAGAAAAAGAAACCAGGACATGTGAATTCTAATTTGAAACTCCTAACTGTAAAGCCACTTGCATTCTGTTGAGTTCTTCTGTTTGTGCACATATGTAATAATAAATGAAAATTACAACACTTCTACGGGCCCTGTAGGCTGGATCATCATGGGAAAAGATAGGGGACTAAATAAGCTTAAGTCTTTCTTTGGATACCAGCAAAATTTCTGAACTATGGATGTGAAAATAAGAGGCTTTTTTTTTTCACCCTTCAGTACAACTTTACTTTATTTATACAATTTACGAATTATATTTGGATTTAAATGTGAGCTAAAGCAAACTCTTTCTAATTATGCTGATAATAATCATATAGCAAAGAATCTACATGATATAACTGTTAAAATGACCTGAATAAGACTCTTATACTTCCACCTGTTATACATGTTCTGGTCCAAATGTTAAATGAAGTGATTGATATATGACATTTTGTTGAAGACTCCAGCTTTGTCCTGCTCCACTGTATAGAATATACTTCATTCCTCTAGAATAAGCTACAGTAATAGTAACTAAAGAGAGGAAAGTGACTAAAGACAAGTAAGTCAAAAGCAAGACATTTAAGAACATACTGGGAAATCATTCTCTGATTTGAATTAGACATTATTTAACTCTGTGTTTTCACAATTATAGAAACAATTTCCTTGTAGGAGAATGGAAACATACATTTAATGGCATAATGAAAGGACTTTTAATTAGAGTGTGCTGTCATCTAGGATGGTAGAGAAGCCATGTTGACATGAATACATTTCCTAAAAGAAAATTCACTTTTTTTTTATTATGGTTTGTATGTTCAATAGCCAGAACACAAGCTAGGTACCCTGTAGAATGTTTAAGATTGATGGTTGACCGTTTCCAGTATTTAAAATAAATAAGTCAGAAGAATTGGGCATAAATCCCAGTAGGAGTATATTTGAAAAATTTTAAGTTATTCCCATATATAACTAGGGTTAAATGCTAATACCTCTGAGACAGTTTGAGACTTGAATGTGTTTTATAATTTCTTGGGGAAATGGAAGCAGTGTAAATTATGCACCTTGCCAAAGAAGACCAAAGTCCTGAAATCAAACAAGCCAACTGGTTTTACTCATGCAAGCCATCCCTGGATCTCATTGGCATTGGCAAGCACTTTGTTAAACCTTTGTCCAGGCCAATGTGCACTGTAAAGTGGCTTTCTCATCAACAACAAAAGAGAATGAATTTATATTGAGCAATTGCTTTAGTCAGATTTTGTATAGTGGTATAAAATAGAGGTAGATAAGACATAGAAATGGGTAATCCTTTGTTAAAATGTAGACTAAGGAAGCCAGGGGAATCTGCTTGTCAAGTTTCTTGTGTTCTGAAAATGGGTCTTGTCTACTCTGGAACTTCCAATTTATCTTTGGATTCTTATCGAACTTCTCAGATTGTTATAGGGCAACAAAAGTTGTATATAAGGAGATAGTTTCTTTTTCTGAGCAGGAATATCATAAGATAAGGTACATGGGCAGGGGTAAATGATATATTAGAAGTCTTAAAATTTTGTTTGTCACAGGGACTCATGCAGCCAAGAATGATTTTAAGATTTGATCCTCTTCCTACAAGTGCAGATCAGAAGCCTCCACCACCCTGCTGACTTAAGCTTCTTGTCCATAGAGTAACTGGGGACTGGTTGGGAGAGAGGCAGTGGGTGAAGTGCTTGCTGTGCAAACACAAGTATACTTAGCCTCCATGTAGACAGTGAAGTAGTGTTAGTAGTTGTTTTAAAAATGTGTTGCAGTTAAGGCCTTGAGAGAGGAGTATATTAAATAATTTACCGTTTTTCTACCCTCTGTGTAAATTTCTATATTCTCCTTTCTTTCTTTTCAGCTCCTATATCCTTACCTACAAAAGAAAGATAAATGAAAAGAGAGATGTCCCTGAGCCTAACCTAGTTTCCTTTCTGTATAAGACCAATAACAACTTATAACTAACTCCCAATGAAAATAAGCTTACCAAACCCCCTTAGAGGAAGTGGGACATTGTTCAGTTTTGGTTTCTTAGGGCTGATTTAGGGCAAATAATAACTTTGAATGGGCCAAAAAGAAATTGGGCAAAATGGGTAAGTAAGCGAGGGATAGCATTTGTGGTCCATTTTCCAAATGTTGCAAAATTCCAGGTTTAATAGGAGTCCTCTATGGGACAGTCCGAAATGTTGCACAAATTGGAAACAGAAGCTTTTTATAGTGCTGTCCTGGAAGCTGTCCTGATCTGATGGGTAACAGCAACTGAGGTGCCTGGACCTGGAACATGGAGGATGCAGGATGTCAGTGTGCAGCCTGCTGAGAGGAATGAATCCTGTCAGATCTGATTCAGTATCAGTGTTCAGTACTTTTTTCTGAAAACATAATTACTCACAAGCATTATACAGTTCTAATATTATGATTGTGTGAGGTGTACAGGATGCACAGAGCAATTAAGGCTGGTTCTCTGCTCATTGTATAAACAGAAGTTAAGACATCTGCAAATCACTATGAATGTAACATGTATAAAATTCCTGATTGTCTCATGGTTCTTCCTGCTGTATGTAGTCTATTGTATTCATGTGTAATAATATAAATGTATATGTTAAAAAGAAACATAATTTTAAGAAATTAAAAAAATGTGTTGCAGTTTCTCTCTTAACCTGGCTAGCACCCAAATAGCTGATAGTGGAATATTATACATATATTGCATGCTTTATAGCATAAAACTTGAGAAGTATAAATCTATTTAACCATCTAAACTAATATGATTTCCTCTTTGCCAAATTTCCCAAGATATTTTCATTTTATGGCATTCTCTACTCCAGCTACTCTCACCTGTTATCTCCTGGACCTCTGCCCAAGGCTGAACTCCACATCCTTTCTCTTTCTTCTTCCCCTGTGCCTCTTAGGAAGTCCAACCATATTATATCCCCTGCTCAGTCATTGGCTGTCAAGCTGCTTTATTGATGTACTTGGGAACAATATTTAGACAGAAAATTCCCAGAACAAGGATTGCAAACAGATATGGGTGGCACTTAACTCACCATTTGAATCTTTACAAATTGCACAATAATATTATGCCTACACAGTAGTGAGATCCTTTAACCCATGATCTGGAGAGCAGAAACAGGAGAATTACTGTAGCTCTCTAGAAAACATATCCAACTGAAACAGTGAGCCCCAGATTCAGTAAAACAAACCCTATTTAAAAAAATAAGGTGGAAAACAGTTAAGGAAGAGAAACAACACAAATCTAGTGCATACACATGTACACAATTATACACAAATACACATGCAAACACATAGACATATGCATAAACACAAATGCATGCACAGTACATATATAACCATTTATATATAAAGTAAATAAAATAATATAAATTAAAAATAAATTAAAAGAATACCCAATGGAAAATGCTTTAGCTATTTAAAAATTCCAATCACTAAGCCCTGAGGCCAGTATAAAGACTTGTGTTTAAAAGATGTATACAAAAGGCTCCAAAGAGAGAAGATCAGGTCTTGTAGTCCTAATCCCTTCATATATTTGCTTGTATTAAGCTTATATAAGGAACAAGCTGTCCTAAATTATTCCAGATGTCTAAACATAGTACAATAAAATTATAACACATGTATTAATAAATTGAGCATTCTTAATTTCCAAATATTTTCCATATCAAATAAGCTTCCATTTACTACTGATACTACTATTCCCTTGCTGATCTTTGAGATGCAAAGATGTTGGCAATTTCTATGGTTCCTGAGAGTTACCCACACACATCCTTAACTTTTCATATTTTTTTGTTTCTGATTATTGATCATGGAGTCACTTTCTTTTAGCATATCCATGGCATCCTTGCCCACTCCACTAAAGTCATAACCTTTGTTCCATTGGACTCTTTTTTTCTAACCTCTAGAAGCACCTCCCTTTAGTATTATCATCTTAATTTCTCTGAGTATTTCACTTTAAATGCATCCATATTTAGGGTTTCTAGAAATCATATGAAGTCAATGTTATTTAAAAAATTTATTAATTAATAATTTACAGACCAGTCCCAGTCCCTCCCTTCTTTCCTCCCAGTCTTGCCCTCATTCTTGCTCCCTTGTTCCCCATTCTCTTTCTCAGAGAAGTGGAGGCCCCTAAGGTATACCAGCCCACCCTGGCACCTTTAGTCACTGAATGACTAAGTACATCTTCTCCCACTGAGGCCAGACAAGGCAACCCAACTAGAGGAAAGGGATACAGAGGCAGACAACAGAATTAGAGATAGCCCCTTCTCACATTGTTAGGGGACACACATAACAGCCAAGCTGCACATATGTTACATATTTGTAGGGAATCTAGGTTTGGTCTATGCAAGCAAGCACTTTGGTTGGTGGTTCAATCTCTGTGAACCCCCGTGGGCCAAAGTTAATTAATTAATTAATTTATTTATTTATTTATTTATTTTAGTTTTCTTTTTCTTTTTTTTTTTTTAGTTTTGTTTTTCTTTTTTTTTAAATACATTTTTATTAATTTATACATATTACATCTCAGTTGTTAGCCCATCCCATGTATCCTCCCATTCCTCCCTTCCTCCCACTTCCCCCTTACTCCCCTCCCCTCCCCTAAGTCTGTGTCTGAGGGGGACCTCCTCCCCCTGAATATGCTCATACGGTATCAAGTCTCTCCTTGGTGACCTATTATCTTTCCTCTGAGTGCCACCAGGCATCTCCGTCCAAGGGACATGTTCAAATATGGGGCACCAGAGTTTGTGTGAAAGTTAGATCTCCTTCTCCACTCAACAGTGGAGAATGTCCATCGGCTAGTCTGTAGGTCTTCTTGTGGGGTCCTTGACGCCTTTGGGTCCCTCAATCTTTCCTCCTACTCTTCCACAAAACTCCCTGAGCTCAGCCTGTTGTGTTGTCCCTTACCGCCGTGGTTTCCATCAAACCTCTCAGAAAAAAGTTATGCTAGATTTCTGTCTGCAAGTATTATTAATAGTGTCA
This sequence comes from Acomys minous, assembly GCF_964271855.1. Classification (NCBI taxonomy): domain Eukaryota; kingdom Metazoa; phylum Chordata; class Mammalia; order Rodentia; family Muridae; genus Acomys; species Acomys minous. Next base: position 70,573,114 of record NC_140489.1, on the reverse strand, counting down.
GAGGTTGGTCCTCTCCCAAGAGGTGGGTATCGAGTTGAACCACTCATTGGTTTGCTGTTTTCTCATTCTCTGCTCCATCTTTATCTTTGCTTTTACCTTGCTTTCTTTGGGTTTGATTCTGTGGGTTTTAGCATGGTTATCCTGTACATTACGGATAATATCCACTTATAAGTGAGTATACACTGTGCGAGTATTTTGGGGTCTTGGTTACCTTATTGAGGATGATCTTTTCTAGTTCCATCTATTTGCCTGAAAATTGCATGATGTCTTTGTGTTTAATAGTTGAGTAGTATTTCATTATGTAATGTATCACATTTTCTCTGTCTTTTTTATGCCAATATCTTACGGTTTTATTGTTATTATTCTGTACTACAGCTTGAAATCATAAATAGTGATACCTCTGGAAGTTACTTTATTGTACAGCAATACTGGGTTTTTTATTTTTCCTTATGAAGTTTATTGTTGTTCTTTCAAGGTCTGTAAAAAATTGTGTTGGAATTTTTATGAGAATTTCACTGAAACTGTAAATTGCTTTTCATAAGACAGTCATTTTTTTTTATTGTTAATCCTAGTGATCTATGATATGGGAGATATTTCCATCTTCTGATATCTTCTTCAATTTATTTATTCAAAGAATTGAAGTTTTTATAATAGACTACAGACCTCATGAAACTGAAAAGCTTCTGTAAGTCAAAGGCCACAGTCAACTGGACAAAAAATTCTTCACCAACCCTACATTTGATAGAGGCCTAATATCAAAAGTATATAAAGAAGTCAACAAAGTAAACACCATCAAACCAAAAAACCCAATTAAAAATTTGGTACAGACCTAAACATAGTATTCTCAACAGGGGAATCTAATGGCCAAGAAACACTTAAAGACAATGTCCTTAGCTACCAGGGAAGTGAAAAAACAAAAGGACTCTGAGATTCTGTCTTACACCCATAAAAATGGCTAATATAAAAACCTCAGGTGACAGCATATGCTGGTAAAAAAGTGGATCATGGTGAACACTCCTCCATTTCTGGTAGGAGTGCAAACTTGTACAACCACTTTGGCAATCAATTTGAAAGTGTCTCAGAAGATTGGGAATAGCTCTACCTCATGATGCAGCTATACCACTCCTGAGCATATACCCAGAAGATTCTCTACCATACCACAAGGACACCTTTTCAACTATGTTCATAGCAGCTTTATTTGTAATAACCAGAAACTGGAAATGACCTAGGTGTCCTTCAAATTAAAAAACCCAGAAATATACCCACACATCTATGGACACCTGATTTTTGACAAAGAAGCCAAAACCATACAATGGAAATAAGGAGGCATCTTCAACAAATGGTTCTGGTCTAACTGGATGTCTATATATAAAAGAATGAAAATAAATCCGTATTTATCACCCTGCTCAAAACTCAAGTCCAAGTGGATGAAAGACCTAAACATAAAACTGGACACATTAAGTCTATTAGAAGGGAAATTGAGGAATAGTTTCAACCTCACTGGCATAAGAGATAACTTCCTGAACAGGACACCAACAACTTGGGCACTAGGATCAGCAATTCATAAAATTCAATGCTATTTTTAGTCATTGTTAGATTAACAAAATAAAATAAATCAGCATTCTCTGTAGGGTTCCTACTTTCCCTAGAGAGGTGTCACACTTGTACAAGGTCACTGAGTTCAACCTTGGATCTACTAATTTCGAGATCAAAATTACTATTTTTTCAAAAATTATTTTCTGTGTGAAATATAGTACCCAAATTTCTTTTCCTGTTGAGATAAAGTTTCAGTAAGACTATGTACTCCCATGCATAGTTTTATAGCCTTGGACATGAAATTCTATACAAATTTTAACTAAATTTCATAATATCCATATAAAGTTCCATTTATGTTATCGAATAATATTGTACACTATATCTGGAAGAGAGTTTAGTATTACCTGTTATTTATTTTTTTAAGAATATTGTCTTCTATATTTGATTTGTTTTGTACTATATTCTTAAGCCTGTGAAAATCAACTTTGAAAAACATTTAAAAATATTTCTGTTACATTACATTGCTTAATTAAATTCAAGATGTTTTAGGCCCTGAATCATGTAGTTAACACTGTAGAATGGGACTTTACTTGAAATATATTAACATTACTGAGAATGTGGGAAGGATAATGAATTTTGCTTTGTTATGATACATTTCCTTTCCAACTTCCAAGGACAATTACTATACTTCTGTTTATGCAATGGACTATTGTCTGTGACACTTGGACACTTGGTACATTGAATTAAATTGAATACTGTAAATTATTTCCTTTTTAGAGGAAAGAAAAAATGTGGAGGAAAATAAAATGTGGAGCTTTCTAAATGAAATGAGATTATATATATTCGTTTCCTCTGGTCTAAATTTTTACACTTTTCTGCTATTTCATTTTAAAGAACTTTTCATTTGAAAGAGTCAGTTTTATTTTGAAAATGAGTCTCTGGACCTATAAACAGCAAAAGTTTTTATTACCTAAACACCAGCCAAAAATGAAATGGCTGTGAAGTTTAATTATATAGATGTGCCATAAAATCCATTTCTATATTGTTACAACTATAGGGTAAAATAAAATTCCTCAGGCACATTTCCTTCTCATTTCATAGACTTTCTATCCATTTTCTATTTGAAGGCTATTTATTAGTGTGAGATTATTGAATATAGATATATTTCTTGTTTTCAATGTTATTGTATAGGGTATGCACTAGTAGTAAAATAATTCAGGATCATGAATGGTAACTGATGTATCTCAATTTAATTTTATGTGTCAACTTGACTGGGCATGAAGCACTGAGAGGTGACCAAACATTTCTTCTGAATGTGCCTGTGAAGGTGTTTCATGAAAGGATTAGTATTTTATCGTAAAGGGCGGTTCCTCACGCATCGTGTTGGTATCATCCAATCCATTAAATCCATTAGTCTCAAAAGAACAAAACATAGAATAAAGGCAAAATTGTGTTATTTTACACAGTTTTTAGTTTGCTGAATAACATGGGTGTTCCAATTTCATAAGGTCTTAAGCCTTTGACCACTATTATTAAAACAGCATATCTCCTACCCCATGAATTTCTTTTTATTTGGAGACAGAAAGGAACTCCACTTCCCAGATCTTCACCTTGTAGACAGCAGTCTCTCTAAGCATGTTGGCCAATTGCAATATTCCCCTATCCATGCGTGCGCACGCGTGCATGCACGTGTGTGCGTGCGTGTGTGTGTGTGTGTGTGTGTGTGCGCGCGCGCGTGTGTGAGAGTGTGTGTGTGTGTGTGTGCATGAATGTGCGTGTGCGTGTATGTGTATTAAAGCAAGCTTTATATAGAGAAGGGAGAAGGACAACTTTCTAGTTTCTCTGAATGATATATGTGGAAAATTTAATGTGACAACCCTCAGGGTATTTGGGTGAATTGTTTGGGGTCTGACAATCTTGTTTGATTTTTGTTTTGTTTGAGGCAGTTTGTTTGTTTTTATATTCATATGCATTAGTTTATCTGTCTATCAAAAGCATCCAGGACTGAGTATGCAGTTGTTAGAGCAATTATGTGGCCATCTTCTCCTACAAATGCACTAATTTCGTCACACAGCTTCTCTTGACTTGATAATAAATTATGTAAATATGTATATAAAATCCATCAAGAAGCATAAACCAACTCTTGATTTGTCAACCCTTCAGTAAAGCGTATGAATTGAAATAAAATAATTCTTCAAAACAAAACCAATTCTTATTCAGTGTATTTAACATTTCCACAGGATAGTAAGTAAAAAGAGTTGTACTTTAGGAGAACTGAACATGAGTTTTTATGAAAATATGGTGCTTCCTTTTCCAATTTTTTTTTCTTTTCCAAAATTTCATTGTTCAAAAAATCAATCCACAAGGTAGGAAATACAAGGCCATGTAGTTAATTAATAACTCAAAATTTTGCTGTGTTTTTAAACAAAAAGATGAAAAACAAACACTGGATGACTAGTAAAAACAAAAAATAATATACACGGGTGAAAGAACCTTTAAAATAAAAATTTCCTGGGAGTGGTGGCTCACTCTTTTAATCCCAGCACTTTGGAGGCAGAGGCAGGTGGATTGACGTGAGTTCAAAGCCAGCCTGGTCTACAAAGTGAGTCCAGGACTGTCAAGGCTACACAGGGAAATCCTGTCTCAGGAAAAAAAATCATCAAAATTTTAATAGAGTATGGGGGTATTCTATAAGCTGCAGTAAAAATGAAAATTCTATTTTGTGGAATAGTTTGAGGAATATTGGAATTAGTTCTTCTTTGAACGTTTGGTAGAATTCTGGGCTGAATCCATCTGTCCCAGGGCTCTTTTGGTGGGGAGACTTTTGATGACTGCTTCTATTTCCTTAGGGGATATAGAAGTGTTTAATCTGTTTGCCTGATCTTCATTCAACTTTGAAAAGGAGAATTTATCAAGGAAATTGTCCATATCCTTTAGATTTTTATATTTTGTGGCGTATAGGCTTTTGAAGTAAGACGTAATGATTCTTTGGATTTCCTCGGTATCTGTTGTTATTTCTCCCTTCTCATTTCTAATTTTGTTAATTTGTGTACTCTCCCTTTGCCTTTCAGTGAGTTTGGCTAAGGGTTTGTCTAACAAGTCTGGCAGAAATATTAGGCCAGAAAGCTGAAGATGAGGCTCCAACATTATACAGTGTATTGAGGGACTGGTCAGGAGGTAAACTGTCTTAAGTCAATTTGTACATTTTGGAAACTGCTAACCCACACTGCTGGTTCACTCCAGAATTTAAGTTTTATTCCTTCTCAAATCTCTGAGGGGCATTGAAGACCAGATAGTATAGTTCTATAACCAAGTTTAGCTGGTTAGGGGACAAGATCGTTTTAGATCAAGATAAAGAAGTTAAGCTATTAGAGTTGAGATAAGATAGATATTGATATTTTGATAGGGATTGCATTGAATCCGTAGATTGCTTTTGGTAGAATGGCCATTTTTACTATGTTAATTCTCCCAATTCATGAGCAAGGAAGAACATTCCATCTTCTCATGTCATCTTCAATCTCTTTCTTCAGAGTTTTGAAATTTTTTTCAAACAAGTCCTTTTTTAAAGACATTGAAAGTTCAATTCTGAACTTCATATGGAAAAACAAAAAACCCAGAATAGCTAAAACAATCTTGTACAATAAAAGGTGCTCTGGAGGAATCTCCATACCTGATCTCAAACTGTACTATAAAGCAATAGTAATTAAAACAGCATGGTACTGGCACAACAACAGGCTGGTTGATCAGTGGAATCGAATTGAAGACCCAGATATGAATCCACACACATATGGTCACTTGATTTTTGACAAAGAAGCCAAATCCATTCAATGGAAAAAGGATAGCATCATCAACAAATGGTGCTGGTCTAACTGGATGTCTATGTGTAAAAAAATGCAACTGGACCCATATTTGTCACCTTGTACAAAACTCAAATCCAAGTGGATTAAAGACCTCAACATAAAACCAGAGACACTAAGTCACTTAGAAGAAAAAGCAGGGAAGAGCCTGGAACATATTGGCACAGGAGACAACTTCCTGAACAGAACACCAACAGCCCAGACATTAATGTCAACAATTAATAAATGGGACCTCATGAGGCTGAGAAGCTTCTATAAGGCAGGAGACACTGTTAAGAGAACAGAGTGACAGCCTACAGACTGGGAAAAGATCTTCACTAACCCTACATCTGACAAAGGTCTAATATCCACAACATATAAAGAACTCAAGAAATTAAACACCACCAAACCAAATAACCCAACTGAGAAATGGGGCTTGGAACTAAACAGAGAATTCTCAACAGAGGAATATCAAATGGCTGAGAAACACTTAAAGAAATGCTCAACCTCCTTAGTCATCAGGGAAATGCAAATCAAAACAACTCTGAGATTCCATCTTATACCCATCAGAATGGCTAAGATGAAAAATTCAAGCGACATCACATGCTGGCCAGGATGTGGGGAAAGATGAACACCCCTTCATTGCTGGTGGGAATGCAAACTAGTACAGCCACTTTGGAAATCTATCTGGTGCTATCTCAGAAAACTGGGAATAGGGCATCCTCAAAGCCCAGCTATTCCACTCCTTGGAATATACTCAGAAGATGCCCCAGCTCACAACAAGAAAATTTGCTCAACCATGTTCATAGCAGCCTTATTCATAATAGCCAGAACATGGAAACAGCCTAAGTGTCCCTCAATAGAAGAATGGATAAAGAAACTGTGGTACATATACACTATGGAATACTATTCAGCTATTAAAAACAAGGAATTCCTGAAATTTGTGGATAAATGGATTGAGCTAGAAATGATCATAATGAGTGAGTTAACCCAGAAGCAGAAAGACTCAAATGGTATATACTCACTTATATCTGCATATTAGCCCAAGGGGCATGTCCTATGAAAGTCTTCACTTACCAGGAAACTGGGACAGAGGGGAGGACATCCTATTGGCACTCTAGATGAGAGAAACATGGGAGAATAGCAAAGTAAAAGGATCCAGAGGGTCCTAGAAACCTACAAGTAGAACATTATGATAGGCAGATTTGGGCCCAGGGGTCCTGCTCAAACTAAGGCACCAGCCAAGGACAATACAGGCGGTACACTTTAAACTCCTACCCAGATCTAGCCAATGGTCAGAACATTCTCCACAGTAGAGTGGAGAGTGGGGTATGACTTTCACATGAACTCTGGTGCCTCATATTTGACCATGTCCCCTGGAGGGGGAGACCTGGTGGCACTCAGAGGAAGGATAGCTGGTTGTCCTGAAGAAACTTGATATCCTATGAGCATATACAGGGGGAAGAAATCCCCCTAAGGCACAGTCATAGGGGAGGGGAATAAGGGGAAAATGGGAGGGAGGGAAGAATGGGAGAATACAAGGGATGGGATAACCATTGAGATGTAACAAGAATAAAGTAATAAAAATTTTTTAAAAAGATAGATATTGAATCTCATTCAGAAATCTAGACCCAACAAGACAAGAAAAACACTTACTTCAAAGGAGATGAATGCAGATGGCCAAGTCACTATGAATGTAACATATATAGTACTCAGTATTCTCATGATTGTCACATAGTTCTCCCTGCTGTATGTAGTTTGTTTTACACATGTGTAATAAAATAAAAGTATATATTTAAAAAATGAAAATTGTATGTAAAAGTAATGATACCATGGAACTAAATTCTAAGCTTGGTCTCTGCTACAAACAGAATGTTGAGCAGCCAATTTACTGAAATTAAAAATGCATTAAGGAGCCTCCTCTCCAAATCTTAAAACTGAAATATATTTTCAAAGTTAGTGCATGTGTCCATCAAAACTAGATTGCAGGGCTGCAGAGATGATAAATACAGGGAAATCCAACAATTATTTTACTTAGTGATGCACCTAAGACAAAATGAGAAAGGGAGAAGACAGGTGAGAGGACTTAATAAATTTTGGACAAGATAACTCATTAATGTTGAATTTACATATTTAGAGAATAATAAAATTTGACGTTATAATTTTTAAGAAATGCAAACATTTCCTTAATAGGAATTAATAAAACATACTATCCAAAAGTTAAAAGTTACATATAATTATAGCAAAAGCACCATTTATGATAGTATAAAAGCAGATAAAACATTTTAGAGTATATAAATTATATTCAAACTGTTACAAGAAACAGTTAAATGATGAGATAAAATTGTAATTGGTAAGGAATTTGCTATACCATCTGAGGAAAAACAGTTGGGGATGCCCTCTGTCCTGTGCATGTTTGCATATATTTAGTCATCTATGCATGCATATATGGATGCAAACAGACAGGCAAACTACAAATGAAAAAATATTTACAACATCTATAAAAGTCAAAAAAGATTTAAGCCAATGCAAATCTATTCCTTTTCTTTGATGGTTCAATAATATGAGCACGTTAGTTTACCCTAATTTTTGCAACTGTTTAATACACAGCATCAGTAGAAATATCAAGAATGAAGACAAACTGATACACAGTTCAAAAAGAAGAAAACACATGAGATTATCTAGAAAAAAATCTATACATAACTTGAGAAAGTAGAGATAGAATATTCCATGTAGGTGCAAAGAAGTGGTTCTTAGCCTTTGACTCTGATCCCTTTGGGGAATGAAAGACTCTTTTACAGAGTTTAACTAAGCATATCAGAATACGCAGACATTTATATTACAATTATAACTAGAAACATTACAGTTATGAGTTAGGAACAAAATAATTTTATGCTTCAAGATCACTACAACCTGGATAACTCTATTAAAAGGTCACAGCATTAGGAGGTTGAGAACCAGTCATATAAAGCATTGTATTCTCTATGAACAATGCAATGTAGGACAGATAAATACATGTAACAGAGTATAGAGAATGATCAACATAACAGACAAGTTTAATAAATGACAGAAGAAACATTACTAAAAGCAAAGGGATGGCTTAGAGAATGGCACTGGAAAATTTATTTGATTCTTGCGGCTTTGTAGGCTGACTGTGGATTCACAGAGATCTGTCTGCCTCTGCCTCACTTAATGCTGGGATTACAGGTGTTCATCACTGTTCCTAGCTCTGAATATGACTCTTCAAACTTAAAAATATAATCACTTTACTTAGTAAGGAAAAAATATCAAAGCACAATGAAGTTTAAGATTTTCCCAGGAAGACTAAGCAGTATATAAAAACCAAATACTTTTAAATATTCTAAGTGAGAGATCTAGGGAAAGGTACTCTCTCATACATTTTTAGTACAAATAAGATACAGTAGAGCCACTGCAGAATGGACTTTCATATTTTGTCTGAGTCATAATGTCAGTTTTTAAAGTACAAAATTGTTTAGGTTATCTTAATTTTGTATAAGGAAGGAAAGAAATGTTTTTGTATAGGTTTGATGGCAGAAACCAAGATGTGTGTGTGTGTGTGTGTGTGTGTGTGTGTGTGTGTACATGCACACGTGTTTTCTCCAACAGCTCGATAAAAGTGGAGATTGGAATGCAATAGACATATATCTGAAAGTAGATTTTTACAAAATAAGTTAAGTGTATTAAGGATAATAAGAGCCAGGTATCTCATTATAAGAGTAAAGGACTGCTTATAATGAAAGATGAACACGTTGAGTTAGCTTTGGGCATGGGACTGAATTTGGAGAGATGGTTTTGAGTTTGTGATTATGCTTGAGAGAGATGATACTACTGACAGTGATGATGATGAGAATGACGGATAATGATGACAATGATGATGGATGTATACTGTGCAGTTCTATGTTCTGAATTAGCATTGGAACACAAACACCAGAGTAGAATGAATATACAACTTGTACAACTTAGGTTTTCTAAATGCCGTTTCCCTCATAAGGAGGTCAGCTCTTTGGGGGAAAGAATTGTTTAAGTTAAACAGGGAAAGTATAAAATCTTTGAACACGATGAGTATGCTGTCATTACAACTTCTCATGGACTGGGTAACATAATAATAAAGAAATCATCAGAGAAAGCTTGAATGAGCCAAGAAAGACAATGATACATATCCTAACAAGATCAGTTCTGAAACATATGTGTTTTCAAAAGAAAAATGAAAAGTCTTGGCATAAGACTTTGTAATAGCAACTCCAATACTAGATAGAATGTTTTGGCTTTAAATTGTAAGGCTAAAGCAAAGCCGTTCTGAAGTTACCTGTCAAAGGAAAATATATGCTTATAATGAGTAAGGATGCTGAAGAACTTACCTTCTTCTCTTCATTTAGTATATCCACTTGCACATTTAAAATTTGGTTTTTGTATGTTGAAAAAGAAGCTAAAATTATACACAAAGATATAAAAATAACAATACTTCTGAAACAAAGCTATCACAATATAAAATTTATTATACAAATAGCTTTATTGACATTGTATGTGTGCATAATAGATGAATAGATATCTATCTCTATATATGTAGAATATATATATATATATATACATATCAGGTATAATATAGAAAGGACTGATTATTTTATTATAGCATGGAATTTTTATGCACTTAAATAAATCAGTTTGAAACATAAGAAATATTCTACTTATAAGAAGAAAATACAAGATAACTAACTATATGATATTAACTATAGGAAAAAATATGTTTTCTATAAACAATATTCAAAAAATAAGAATCATTACGAGAATCATGAGAGAATTTTAAACAAACCTTATCAATTTAAAATCCCCAGAAACGTAAATTCCTGAGAGAACCAGCAGTGCAGTTTAGCAACTTCCAAAATGAACAAATTGATTAAGATAGTTCACTGCCTAAACACATGTTCTAATCCTTTCCAAACAGTTTACCAAGTAGGGATTAACCATTCAAATATATGAGCCTATGGGAGCCATTCTTTTTTTCTCTTTCTTTTTAAAGTTTATTTTTTAATATTCAAATAATAAGTTTTAGGTATTTATTTATATATTTGTATTACAATTCATTCACACTACATTCCCATTTTTATCCCCCTACCCCCTCTTTTCTTCCAGTTCCATCCCTCTCTCCTTCTCCCACCCTACCTCCCTCCCCTAGACCTCTGATGGGGAAATCATCCTCCCTTACCATTTGATCACAGTCTGTCAGGTCTCATCAGGGAATCCTGTATCCCCCTTCTCTGTGTATTCCCAAGGCTGTCCTGCCAAGGTGCTGTGGCCAAATCTCAGGCACCAGAGTCCATGTCAGAGGCAGTCACCTCTCTCCCCCACTTCCCATGCACATGGAGCTTGAGCTGTCCATCAGCTACATTTGAAGAAGAGTTCTCAGTATTCTGCATGCATTGTCATTGGTTGGTGCATCAGTTAGTACAGGTCCCCCAGATACACTGGCCTAGGTGGTTTCCCTGTGGAACTCCTGACTCCTCCAGGTCCTTCCAGTCCCTCTCTAACACACTCTTCCATGTGACTTTTTGCTCTCCTACCATTGCCTGGCTGCAAGTCCCAGTATCTGTGCCAAACTCCCACTGGCTGTAGTTTCTCAGAGAACTTTTATTTTGGGTTAATTTCAACTCTAAGTGAGTATATACCATGTGTATCTTTCTGGGACTGGGTTACTTCACTTGGGGTGATCTTTTCTAGTTCCATCCATTTGCCTGCAAGTTTCAGGATTTCCTTGTTTATCATGGCTGAATAGTATCCCATTGTGTAAATGTACAGATGTTTCTTTATGCATCCTTCGGTTGATGGACATCTAGGTTGTTCCAGATTCTGACTATTATGATAATGCTCCTGTGAACATAGCTGCATTTCCAGTATATGTGCAGGAACTGTACATCTGAGTCTTGAGTTAGCACTATTTCCAGTTTTCTGAGAAAATACCAGATTGATTTCCAGAGCGGCTGTACAAGTTTTCACTCCCACCAGCAATGGAAGACTGTAACCCATTCTCCACACTCTCGCCAACATTTGCTGTCACTTGAATCTTTGATCTTAGCCATTCTGCTAAGTGTAAGGTGGAATCTCAGTGTCCTTTTAGTTTGCATTTCCCTGATGACTGAGGACGCTGAGCATTTCTTTAAGTGTTTCTCAGCCTTTTGATATTTCTATGTTGAGATTTCTCTCTTTAGCCCTATATCCCATTTTTAATTGGATTATTTGGTTTGGTGGATTAAAGACCTCAATATAAAATCAGACACACTAAATCTGTTAGAAGAAAAAGTAGGAAATGATATTGAACTTATTGGCACAGGAGAAAACTTCCCTGAACAAAACCCCAATAGTTCAGCCTCTAAGGTTAACAATTAATAAATGGGACCCTGAACTTGAAAAGCTTCCATAAGGCAAAGAACAATGTCAACAGAACAAAACAACAGCCTACAGATTGGGAAAGGTTTTTCACCAACGCTACATCTGACAGAAGGCAAATATCCAAAATATATATAGAACTCAAAAAATGAAGAACAATTTGTAAGTGGCAATAACATTTATGATAAAAAAAAATCAGGCACATAGATATTATTTTGAATAATTATAATGCATATATTTATATGTTAGAGATAAGTAATTAAATAATAGAATATGCATTGATGATAAGTACTTTCTCTATAAGGCTTTAATTTTTAGTAGCAATTAGTTATTTATATACTTCATTAAAATGACAGAGTAAATAATTATTATTTGTAATTCTGTGTAAAACTTACTAGCCAATTATTTACAAAATTAAAATACTTATTATATAATATAGTGTACAGAATGGCATTAATATTAATAACAAAGATTCTGTAGCTATGACAAGAGACAAAATTTCATTTTGTTTTTATTACTTTGGAGATTGAATTTCAGGAAGACTCGTGATCTATTTATAGACTTTAAAGGATTTTTGTCTTACTATGTATTCATAATTAGTTGATAGAAAGTATTTCATAAAAGAAACAGAAAAATACATGTATTGCAGACAGGAAAAATACAATTATTCTTATTTTTATATTTTCAATTAAAATTTATATAATATTTATTATTTTACATTTACATACACAAGTGTACCATATGTGTTCAACACCTGTGGAGAATTTTAGAGGGTATTGAATCTAAAGAGAATAGAATTCTGATTGTTAGCTTCCATGAATGCTAAGAAACTAATACAGATCTTCTAGAAAAACAGCAAATTATGTTACTACCTGGTCATTTTTCTACCTCCATAAGTAATATTTCTTTCTTTTAAAATTGTTTAATTGAAATAAAATCGCATCATTTCATGTCATCTTTCTTCTCTCTAGCCCTCTTCAGTTGCCCTACCATGCACATATATAGCATAACAGAAGCATCCTACTCCAGTTTTGTTGAATCTGTGTATGTAGTACCAGGTTTGATCACTCTATATTGAACAGCCACTAAATGGCAAGTCCTTGGGAAAAGGAACTCTTCTTTAAATAACTAAAAATTATCCATAGCTCATGTGTTAGGTAAAATCCCATGAAACCTTTACCCTCCCACTTTTATATATTCATTATTAGTATAAAATAAAATCTACTATTTTTAAGCTTCCTAAAATAACTGCATATATAAAAATACTTAAAATGACATTATTCTATTTTAAAGAAAAAGCATCATAACTAGATGTTGTATACTACCAAATAAAACTCCTAGTTCTAGGATTGCTTTAACTCTTTTGAGGTGCCAATGGATTTACATACTCCCTAAGCAAACATTATAGATTATTGATAATTCTATTGCTTAGCTTACAGCACTTAATAGGAAAATCCTATTGCTGAAGACACCATATACTTGAGGCATAGAAAATGGCTTCTACTCAACTGGAAGCATCATTTTTATTGGATAGCTGCCAAAATGCTGGAGGTTACAATACATGCAACCAAAGGAGTGAAGTCATAATCAATCACTCTTTGATTAAGAGTGATTAAGACAAGATATAATAATATCTTGTCTGGTATTATACACATTGGTGCAATAGTAACACCAATGCTATAGGAGTAACCAGCTATTATTTTAATTGTCACTAAGATCTGTTCCAAAATATGGAACTCATACCTAACATTGTCAATGAAGGCAAGAACCTAGAACAGGCAGGCCATCAGTTCTAAGGTAAAACTTACTACTCTCTCTCAGTGGAGATCAGTATCTAAATCAAGCATCATCAGAGCAACTTCTTAATGTAGGTCGCAATTAGAAAAAAAGAACCACAACTGATAAATATGCAGAAAATAAGACACTTTAAGATACTTTTCCTTAAATGGGATCTCTATATTATACTCTTACCTTAAATGCTCATGGATCTGCATGAAAGACATGGTAAAAAGACCATAGAAAGTAGGGGTAGTATATAATTAAAGTAAATAGGATTTTCCTGTACATCAGAGAAGATGTACATTGTGATTCCATGCTCATGATTTTCACAAGCTAAAATCAGAAAAATCCCAAAGTGGAGAAGAGGAGGTGGCCAAGAAGCCTCATTTCCAAGGTCAAGAGTTATTCACATTTTATTGTTGCACAGGAGGGTAAGTAAATTTTCCTCCATAGTATCACATCTGAAACACTGCAGCCAAGGTACTATGCCCAAGCAGAGTTGGACAACACAAAAGAGAATTAAGAGAATTGATACATTTTTAAAAAATGAGGCAGGGGGGGGGAGAGACAGCATAAATTTGACTTGGTAGAGAGGTGGGGGAAGATCTGGGATAAACTGGAGGGAGGGGCACTGATAAGATCAAAATGTATTATATAAAATTCTCATTAATAAAAGCATTTAAAAATTCTTAAGGAATGCATTACTATTTTCAATTATCGATAGAAAATTAGCATGTAAACCATCAGGATGAATTGGCACACACAACAATGTTACTTAAAATGGCAATGACAAGTTACCTAGGGACAATTTTAAAGGATTTCTCTGTTAAATATTTGTCATATATATATATATATATATATATATATATTTAGATCATATTCTTTCCTCTCCTTATTACCACCCCCCCCAGAGTCTTCCCCATTTTCCTACTCTCATGTACTTTGTCTCTCTCTTGCCTGCTCAAAAAAAAATCCCTTTAGAAATTTCGTGTCACTCTATACAATACATGATACAAACTATGTAATGGAGAAAGTTCCTATAATTTGTGCTTTCAGAAATTTCAGTCATGGGTATGGGCTTCTGGAAGAGCAATTCTCACTGTGGTGCCAGAAAACAGAGAGGAGCCATAATGAGAAACAGTCAGGGAAGGACATAACTCCCTTGAATGCTTCCAGTAACCTACTAGGATCCACCTGTAATAATCCTACTACCGCTCAGTAAGTTATTGGAATTCTGAATTTATTAGGAATATTAATGTTCTCATTAAAACCATCACCTTTGTCAATGTCCTCTCAGGCACACCATGAGTGTACATTACTAATATCCTAGATGTAGCTCAATATAATCAAGTTTACCATTAAAATTAACCATCATAATTACTATGCTGAGTCTAATAAAAATTAATTTTCTTTGCACCAATGTGCTCAAAGACCTATGTCCCACTAACCATCATTTAAAGGGTATATCACTGTTATACCTCATGACACTACCAAACTGGGAATCAAGATTTCTGTACAACTTTTGGAGGTAAAAAAAAATACATATAAACTGTGACACCCAAATTACACCTGGCTAAACTGTCCAAAGACAAAACACAGATGGGATGTCAAAGCAGAAAAGAAAAGGGGGCCAAATGGTATATATTAAAGAACTATGGATTATATTTGTTAATATGGCTAAAAGGCCTGAGTGGACTGGCCAGGCTGAGGGCTCACAGCTTATATAGTATAGAAAAGCAACAGTCAAGAAATATTGGAATTTAGGCTCTGAAATTCTTCTGAGATGTTAATTATGTCCCAATCTCTCCAGTCTACTTCAGGGAAAAGAATCCTGAGAATATACCCGGGACTTCAACCCTATGCACAGAACAGGTTAAAGAGAGTCAGATCCAACAATGTGTGCAACCTTAAGAGAAGCCATACTGTCTAGATGATATAATAATGTATTTGCTGGGTTGCAATAAAATAAAATAAAACAATTAGTTAAAAGCTAAACAAAAGTGACAGCTTTAACAGCCTGGAATTCTCTGACCGGTGAAGAAAGTCCACATCTATGCAAAATGTACAGAGGAAAGTTAATCACCAGAAAATTGAAGTCCAGCCTACTCATCTGCTGTGATTTTGCTGGCATCAGACAATTGTCAACATTATGGCAAGGAGGGGATGTAACAGTCAATAAAGCAGTAAGCACTTAAACAGAATGTTGTGAAAGTAGATTATGATAGACCTCCCCCAGGTTAGAAGTGGTCCAGCAAGACAAATAAATTGTATGTTTGTAGATCTTTGCACCTGGATGTGTAAGTATGTAAAGATAGCTTATACTTAAAAGAAATTACTAAGAGATACTAAGTGACAGGATGTTAATTGTTATGGAGTTTCAAAGGACTTGTATAGCTAGGACTTTAAGTACTACATTGAAGAGATACGGAGAGAGTGGACCGCCTTGTTTTGTCTCTGATTTCAGTGGAATTGATTTAAGTTTCTCTCCGTTTAGCTTGATGTTGGCTACAGGCTTGATCCATAGTGCCTTTATTTGGTTCGGTATGTGCTATGTATATCTGATCTCTCCAAGGTTTTTAACATGAATGAATGCTGGATTTTCTCAAATGCTTTTTTTTTGGGTGGGGGGCATCTAAGAGATGATCATCTGTTTTTTGTTTTTTGTTTTTCCAGCTTGTTTACATGATGTGTTACACTGCTGGATTCTGAGTGGAGAGTAGTTTGAAAGAATGGAGGCATTGAAGGACCTAGAGGGTTCTAGATCCCCACAAGGAGACCATCGTGGCTGAAGGATCTGGACCCAGGGGTCCTAGTCAAACTGATGCACCAAACAAGGACAATGCGTTCACTAAACCTAGACCTCTGTTCAGATATAGTCAACGAACAGCTCATTCTCCATGCGTGTGGGGAGAGCAGCGACTGCCTCTGACATGAATTCTGGTGCCCTCCATTTAATTACTTCCCCTTGGTGGGGAGGCCCGGGAGGCAGGCAGAGGAAGGTAAATAGTCTATCTAAAGGAAAGCTGGTAGGCTTGGTCAAATGATGGGGAAGGAGGTTCCCTTCGTGCTGAGGTCTAGGGGACGGGAAGGGAGGAAGGGTGGTAACATGAAGATAAGATTGAGGGGATAACAACTGGGATGTAATGTGAATGAATTATAATAAATAATTTTTATAATAAATAATTTTTACAAGAACATCCTTTGGTTTGGAAATAAAAAACAGCAATGGATTTGTATAATATCTGTTGCACATAGGCTAATTTCTTTTGTTCTTCAGTTCAGTATTTCATTTCCCTTTGATAAATATTTGAAAAGAGTTTTAAATGTGATATTCTTAAATAAAAATTAGCCATAAACATTCAAATAATTGAGTCAGCAACACTACTCAGGTAAGGTCCCTCCTGTCTTTGCGTGATTTATAAATATGCTCAGTCCATGGAAAGAGCACACTAAGACATCTTGATGCAACATTATTCTTTCTCTTACATCACAATACAACCAAAATTGCACACAACAGTGTTGTGATTATGCAATTACAATTATATTTTTCAATATGTATTAAAATAAAAATAATTTTGTCATTAGACAAGTATAGGCATTGCAAGCAACAAAACCATATACCTTATTTATGATACAATAAAATGAAATTTACACATTCCAGTTGGACACACTTTTTTCCACATGTATGTGTCTACATGCACATGTGAGTTAAAGGAATGGAAAAATAAATGCAAGATGCACTGGATATATGCAATTAGGTGCTGGGTTATGGAGTTTCCTGGGAAGCACAATGCACTGCATCCCCTGCATTCTATGGAAGAGGAAGCATTTAGTCAGATTATTTGTTTTGGTTTTGGGTACTTTTACACTTCTATAAGCTCTATTTAAAAATATAATTCAAGACCATATTATGAGGTAGACACTTATCTCCTGTGCAAAATATTCTGCTATTTTATTTAAAAAGTTAATTGGAATGTTAAGATAATAAATGACCTAAATTTGAAAGAAAACAAGACATTCTGCCTCACTTCCCTGCATATCTTACTTCTTAAAATATTCACAAATAGAAAAAGCCTATAAGCAATAGGTACAAGAATAATTAGTACAAATTTTGAAACTAATGTTGTTAACTTACAAAACACATGAACATTTCCCATAGAAAAGCAGTTTCTAGCATAAATTAACTTCCACAGATTCTCAAACTTTCATAAAATCCCAGGAATCTGGTACCTGAGATGTGGAGTCAGGCAGATTGCAGAGTCTGAGGCCAAACTAAGCTTTAGAGAGAGTTCCAGGTCAGGCAGAGATACACTCAAAACAAACCCAAAACAAACCAAAACAAAATAACAATCAGCATAAATAAAAATATCCTCTATAATGTTACTCAAATAGTTTTTAAAATATCTGCTTCTACATTGAATTAATTTATCTAGATGGTTAGGTGAGATAAATATCAGTCTCTTTGATGCATTAGAGAGGTGTGGAATTTTACCCTTTGCATTTTCTCCTACAGACAGGGGTAGAGTTTAGAAGCAGACACCATTCATAACCAGGGCTGAAGTTTTATGGTGGTGTCTCATAGCATGCTATCAAGGTACCAGTAAGAGATCACAGCACAAAGGGATATTATATCATGGAACATACACGTTAAAGAGACAAAGACAGCAGGACAGGTTAGGAGAGGCCAAAACAATTCTCTGAGCCTTATGAGGGATAAAGCTCAAGAAATGTGGCAATGTAAGTTTTTAAAAATATCTCTTACATTCTGAGATTTAAACTTTTATTTGACATGAGAGCTAGATTTAATAACATGCCTAGAGATGTTGACTGCTTGCTATCTTACTGTATATTCAGCTTGTTTAATCTGCTAAGAGAACAGTGGAACAATCAACATTACTTGCCTTGAATTTCCTACGTGATCAACTTTTACAACTTAAATTAACACATAGCTGTAAACTTAAACTATGTACTCTTCCATGCCCCCAAGTCAGAGCAATGAATGCATATCATTTGCTGAGGGCAGCAAATGCAAAGCATGAAAGCAACCTTCTAAAATCTGCTATAAAGGTAGAATGCAGCATTTATAGATACTGGTTGGTGAAGATATTTGTAGTACTGTTTGCTTTTGTGCGTCTGTTGGGACCAGTTAAAGTCAGTGACTTAAATCCTTGTTAACTTTGTTTAAAGATTGCTGTAAAGAATTTCATTCCTTCTTCACGTAGTTCTGTGCTGTTCAATAAAAGTCGAATTCCTTTGTTAAAGACAGAGTCACAAAACAGATGAAAACACAGGGACAAACACAGAGACAGACACATAAGACATACTTCAGGCAGGCATTGATTCAGACTCATGGAACAGGCAAGGGAAGGAAGACATAGGAGGAAAGGAACATGAAGTACACAATTCAGACTGGGGCATGCTCTTGGTTAGACTCCAAGGAGATGTGTTTTTGTTTCTTTCTTTAATGTGACACAGATGCAATATGTGTGATTAGGAGTGCATTACCAATGCATTTAATCCACTCAAAAGAAATGGAAGATGACAATCAGTGTGAAATTTATGAATAGATTATATTTTGGACTATGGTTGGGTAGGGACAGGAACAGAGGGGATGGGAATAGAAGGGATGGAGAGAGAGAATGAGGGGAGAGATAGCTAAAACTCGGGAGCATTTGGGGGATGTGGAAACCTTATGCTGTGAAAACTTCCTGACGTATATGAAGGTAATCCTAATGAGGGCACCTAATAATGGTTGATATGGACTCTCAATTGGCAATCTCTTGTAGCCGAGCAAGGATTCTAGTCAGGAGAAAGGGTTGCATTCAGCAACTCCAGTTAGTGCTAAGAGAAATGGCTGATCTCTTAAAACTGAGATAGGGGTGGCATTGCCAAGGACAACATCCACAGAACTCATTGAACATGGAGAAGTCAAGCTGGTGTCTAGCCTCATTAGTGGGAGAGGGTACCCTCAGGTAACTGAAGAAGAACCCAACCCAGCCACAAAACTTTTGATCTACATTTTTCATGCCTATAAAATATGCCAGGAAAATGGTGACACAGAATTTATGAGAGTAGCCAACCAATTTTGATTTGACATAAGGCTCATCCCATGAAAAGCAACCCATATATGACACTGCTTTAATAACCAAAAACCAGAGATTAGATATCCCAGGAGCCTAGGATAAAACCAAACACAACTTGTAAAAAATAATCAATAAAATGATTCCTAATGAAAATGTGCTTATAATCATAGAACAGTGCCTTATCCAGTCATTATCAGACAGGATTCTTCCAGCAGTGGATGAAAACATATGAAAAGACCCACAGCGAGACATTATTTGGAAAGAGCAAGTCTAAAGTGGAGGTATCCATCAAATCCCTCACCTTGGACTTCAGGGAATCGTGCAGAAGAGGAAACTCAAAGATTGTAATATTCGGAAGGGTTGGAGGACACCAGAAGAACATCATCCTCTGGATCAGCTAAATACGACACATACGAGGTCACAGAGACCAAAATAGCAAGCACAGGGCCTACAAGTGTCTACGTCAGGTCCTATGCATATATGTTATAGCTAGTATCTTATTTTTCTGGTACTCCTGACTAGGAGAATGTTTGGGTGGCTGACTCTTTTGCTTGCTTTTGGGACTCTTTTCCTCCTGCTGAGTTGCCATGTTGATCTTTGATATGAAAGCTATTGCTTTGTCTTATCATATTTTATTTCTCATATTTAGTTGTTATATCTTAAGCCTCTTTTTATGTGATGAGAGGAAGAAAAGGAGTAGATCCAAAGGGGAGGAATTGGAAGGAGTAGAGGGAAGTGAACTATATGGTATATTGTGTGAGAAACGAATATATTGTCAGTTAAAGGACTAAGGAAAAAAGAAAACTAAATGTGTTTTAAAATTGTCAAGTATTGGTGTGTGTGTGTGTGTGTGTGTGTGTGTGTTTAAGTGTGTGTTGTAAATGAAACTTTCATAATTAGCTGTCTTTAAGAAGGTCATGTAAGGAATCTTTAAACTAGAGACATATTTCTTTCCACTTAGCTTATGCATCCTCTGTAGTGGTATACATTGATAAGATATTTGAAGTTGATTGGAGGTTTTCCTACAAAGTATTTAAAAGGGCCCATAGCAAGCTATATTTGCTATTATGTTCTTACTATTTTTCCATGTTTATACTATAAAATCAATGTTACATGGCCTCCTTTGGAATTATCAAAATATAAAGTGTTAAATTAAAATTAATGCACTTACATTTTATTACATTCATAACTCAAGAACCTACTTCACTGTCAAATCAAACAGGATTTAATAAACAGATTGTAGGTTTAGCTATTCCACAGTTATGCACACGAATTGTCTGGGTCACTGCTGTTCTTACATTGGCATCCATCAGGTAAAGCAACGTTTATGCTTGATAATGCCTTAGAAAGGTACATTTTTAAAAATTTACTTGTTGAAAATTTCACACAAGTATATATAGAAAGACAAGCATAACACTTTAAACTTTTTGTTTCTCTTTCCCTGTGTCCCAATTGTCATCTCTGCTCCCCTAGGTAATATCATTTATATTTTTATATTAAATATGTATAATTGATATTAATTGATAAAGAAATCTATTAAATATACAAAACGGA
Organism: Acomys minous; assembly: GCF_964271855.1. Classification (NCBI taxonomy): domain Eukaryota; kingdom Metazoa; phylum Chordata; class Mammalia; order Rodentia; family Muridae; genus Acomys; species Acomys minous. Next base: position 70,551,924 of record NC_140489.1, on the reverse strand, counting down.
ATTTTATCAGCTATGGAAAGAAATGAAGTTATCATTCACAGAAAATGGATGCAAATTGAGACAGCCATATTAAATAAATTAAGCCAGCTATCAAGATTGTGTACAAATTATCTGATAAACTAAATTGTGTGTCCTAAACCTTAAATGTCCCATAGCACACTGGCTACATAAATTTATGTTGTAGTTTTATATCTATATCTGTTGTTGTGATAAATGCCATGAGAAAAAAAACAACACTGGGAGAAAATGATTATTTGGTTTACAGATTATAGCACTTCACTAAGGAAGTTAAGGCAGAGACTCAAGTAGAAACCATGGAGGAATTCCAAGATCCCCTCCAGCTTTTGTTCAGTTATCTTTCATAGGCAATCCAGAACTACCTTCCTAGAATGATGCTACCCACAATGCTCTGAGCCCTCACACATCAATTAATGATCAAGATAATTCGTCACAGAACGTTTCATAGGCCAATCAGATCCATACAATACTTCAGTTGAGATTCTTTTTTTCCAGGTGACTGCTGGTTGTGTCAAGTTGACAATAAAAAATGACTAGTTATGTTTTCTTAATTATTTTTATTCAAGGTTTTCAGGTACATGGACCTTCCATTTGTGCAGGGACTCCAGTCCTGGGATAGTGGTGAGGCAGAAGGAGCTGGGTAGTGAGCAGGCTTTATTAGAAACAGACATGTCTGGGAGCATGGAATGTACAGAGGAACTCTTAATATCAGGTTTCTATTTCTGGGAGAGATAATGCTTCTGGACACTCTAGAATAGACCCTCAGTTCCATTTTTTTTATATAACTTGTGGCATCTACAACTAAATGGAAAGATTAATATGTTACTTAATTTATAAGAATTATCTATGATGATACTGTTAAGCACAGAAAAAGGTGTGCTCATATTTTCTACAGCTGACATCCAAAATGTGGTATAGAAATGCCTAATAGTAGGCAACCGCCTGACCCAAGATGTTTATTTTGGGGAACTTCTCCTAAAGAAAAAGCAAATAAAGACACAGTTTAAAAAGATGTGTTTCTTGGGAGGCAGAGGCAGGTGGATCGATGTGAGTTTGAGGCCAACCTGGTCTAAAACTGAATCCAGGACAGCCACCCTATCTTAAAAAACAAACAAAAATATGTTTCTTCAGTTAAAAAAAAAAAGGTTTCTCTAAGAAGAAGTGGCTTAAAAAATTATCTGCAAAGAAGACAATTTCAATCTAGGGATCTGAGTTTGAATGATTTGTTAGGTGGATTATGATTTTCACTATAGATTCCTCATATGTGAACAAAATTCATATGTTTAAAAAGTATTCACATAAAGACTATAATTTTCTAAATAGTGGGTACAATAAAATCTTCTGCAACACATAGCAAGTTATTTTAATTGACAAGGAGAGGAGCAGAGGTAACCAGGAGTCATGGCTGCACTGAATGAAAAGACAAAATATATTTTCTGAGAACATAGTAAAACATGGGCAATGTTTTACTATGCTCACTGGTGGCATTGAACATAGGCTATATTCCACATGATGCACTGTATAGGCCACTTTAAAGCTCTAGTAGCTGTCCCTTTGAGAGGTTGGAAATGACTGCCTTAGCTACTGAAGAGAGAAACAGCAGTTAGATGGTTTCTCTTACCTTCCAATGTCAAACCAACACATCCTTTATGACACTGACACCTTATCAGATGTTGCCTTGGTTATTTGGCTCAAAATATATGAAAAATAAGTTTTTTAAAGTTTGTTTTTTAACATCTTTGCATATGCATATAATGCATTCTGATTACTACCAAAACTCACAAACTTTTATTGATCCATACTCGCCACCAATACGCTTCTTCCTACAAATGCCTGTCACCCCTTTATTTCTCTTGCTTTGGTTTCTAATCATCTGGATTTGACCAGGTCTTTGTATGTGACTATGGTTTTGAAACTATCCATGGACATACAGTACCTTTATTAGAGGGTGGAGAACAAAAAAAACAAAAACAAAAACAAAAACAAAAAACAAACAAACAAAAAAAAACCAAACAAACAACAAAAAACAAAAACAAAAAAATAAACACAAAACAAAACAACAATAACAACAACAAAAGTGACTAACTGTCCTCATATTGAGCTACATGGAAGAATAAGGCCCCTTGACTGACAACTGACAGATGTAATCTTATACAGGTCCAGGGCAGGCAAGCATAGCTACTCTGACAGGCTCAGAAGATGAGATTATGGCATTTCACACCCCTCTTCCTATCTTCATATCTGAGATTCTTTCTCCTCCCTTGGAAATAAAGAAGGGCCACATTGTAGGGAATGAAGGGTATAAGCAGAGATGACATGGGACATGACTAGATAACAGCCAAGAGACAGTATCTAAAGTAAAAGTTTAGGAAAAAGACATTTGGAAACGCATTACTTTGTAAGCTTATTACAAAAGCACGCATTAAGCAAAAACTTGGAAGGGGAGATATCTCGCATAGCTGCATAGCACTGGTGCTATGGGTATTCAAACAAAATCCAAATACCATGTGTGGGATACCTCATAACCTGAGTGTCAGAGAGGCAGACCACAGAGGCTCCCTGCGAGAACATAAAGCCTTGCTGCCGTTTTTTGTTTTTGTTTTTGTTTTGTTTGGTTGCCTACTAAAGTTAGTTGATGAGACCCTCTTGCTGAAGACTCCACATACCATGCTTGAAAAACATAGAAAAGTGCAGCTGGAGCTGAGCTGGAAGCTTCTTTCCTATTGCTCAACTTTCATTGTACTAGCTATGTGCCTGCAGAGAGAGAAAACACAACAGTCTTACCCAGGCAGAAGCCTTATGAACTAGATCAACCTGCCAGAAAAGACGTGCCCCCTGACAAATGGAATAACTATTACTGGAGTAATTAACTACCTCTGATTTCATTTGAGGCCCACCCAAAAGGAGGGAATCCATGCCTGGTACTGTAATCCTAGTCAAAAAACCTGTGTCTGAGAGGAAGGCTTAGGCTCTACAAGGGACTATTGTTGATTAACTCAACTGAGATGATGTTAAACCACATTTTTGATGTTTATATTTCTACCATAGACAAAGGCTGCTCTCCTTCTTTATCAGAGAAGCTTCTCTTCGCAATGGGCCACAGCGAATGCAGAAACTAATGGCTGTTTAGGTGCTGAGGCAGATGACTGTTCAGGCCTCTTCCCCAGGAGAACAACTTATTATCCCTACTTTAAGGCTCAGGGAACATAATGGAATAGGAGGTGGAAAGAATGTAAGAGTTAAAACATTTTTAAAGCTGGGTTTAACTAAAACTTTATTCATTCATACTATACTCAGGCGCTAATTAAGATTTTTGCCATGATTGATTTATACATGATTTCTCTCTAACCTTCATTAGTGAATATGTGTTTTTAAAAAAACTCAGACATATCTCCATATGGGTTGGGGATGATATAGGTAACAAGTGTGCTTCAATGCAATGCATGGTGGCACTGTCCTTTAATGCCAGGTGTTTTGAGACTGAGACAGGAGGATCGTCATTACGGATCAGCCTAGGCTCCTTCTCAAGACCTTGCCTCAGATTTTCATTAGAGCCAGGCAGATGAGAAAGAGTTTTTGAGGTCTTTGTAGAAATGAACATCTAATGCTGCACTTTGTTTCACTCATCATGTAAAAGTGAATTAGTCACTGTTATGAAACAGACTTGGGTCCTGGGTTCTTAGATGCTCTTGCAGAAACTACTGTTTCTGAAAATACCAAAACAATAGTCAGCTCTAGCTTTATTATTGAATATCATCTGCTTAGTGAAAATTTCTTTCTTGTAGTTTATTATAGACATTTTACAAACATTATGTGAAAACCAACAATAAAAGTGCAGTGTGAACAGCAGGATTAATGTAGAGAGACATATAAGGAAACGATAGGTGACCAACCCAGGGTCTGCCCTATCAAATTCTAGGTTTTCTGCACCAAACCAAGCTTCACTAGGGTAAAAGCTGCTAATTTTAAAATCCCTTTTACATGTCACCAGGCACTAACTGGAAATCAATAGGCTAGCAAAATGGGTTGGCATATGGCTTTTATATTGTTTACTTAGTTATAGGTCATGTTCTGTCAAATCACATCTGACTTTAAAACATCAAGTAATCCATTTACAAGAAAGGTAATAGTCTGTCAAGTCTGCAAGCCAGGAACATTACTGGAAGATGAATTAGCCAATCAACAAGGTAGTTAAATGCTAGAAGCTATAAGATCCAAAAGGGTGAGTGTTAATTCAAATAATGCTAAATGATATTCATAGAAGAAGTAGACTATTCTCCAAGCTTTAAGAAAATAATTCAAGAACGGAATGTTCCAAAAATACTTCCTTGAGGACATTTACAGAGACACCACAGTTTTATTTCTCAATTAAGCTAGCATTCCATTTAAGAAATTACACCTAAAATGCACATGAACATTTTGTGGAGCTGGCCAATGGGAAGGATTTTCTATACATTTGGAAGAGATTAAACCCTCTGAGTGTTAATTAATCTCAGCTTTTCATCTGCAGTGGCCTTAGGAAGCTGTTAGCATGCAGAGTACGCCTATGTATCTGGGATAAAGTCACACTTTCTAACATAGATAGATAGATAGATAGATAGATAGATAGATAGATAGATAGATAGTATCTTCAGGCAATAGTATCACATGATTCTCACATATAAAGTTAATCTTTCTGGCAGCTGATGCTCAATAGATGTGGCTTTTGTTATTAATGAATCAATGCACGCAGTCATGAATGAAGTGACTAAGGTACTGTTTGCAGTGTATGTATTTGGAGTTATTTGTGGCCTGTTTTGTCTCATACCTACTATCAGCCTTTGAGTGATTTCGTGAAGATGGCCACTTACTGCTAAGGCATTGCTTTTTTGCAGAGAGTCAGTCTCAGGCAAAGCTGAGTGGTCTTAAGTCCCCCATGCAGCTAAGAATAACCTTGAACTCCTGTTACTTCTGCTTTTCCTATTAAGGGCTGATATTATAGGTATGCCCCAGCACACTTACTTCCTCTCACTTGTTTAGGTGCCTTCTTCTGACAATAAATTCTTTCTCTCTATAAGGCTACCTGACTTCAGCCTTGCCTCCTTCTGCTCAGATCCTGCGGAACTCTCCTCACAGTGTAGCAGCTTTTCTCATGTCCATTGCAAGTCCTAGAAGTATCTCTTGCTACGCTCACATTCCTTTCATATCATTCATTCAAACTTTTCCACTTGGGCTCATCAATTCCTTTTCTCCTCATGTCTCTTTATCTCTGCTGCTATCCATATCAAGCTGTTATGTTCTTTGCTCTATTGCACAACTGGCTTTTCTATACCGAATCTTGACACTTACATTTATCCAGTTATCACACGATATCTAAAGTATTTAACTATCAAATATATCAAGTGACCCATATCAATGCTCACCTTTCTTTTTCCCAAACACCTTTGAAGTAAACATATATATATATTTAGCATTATCTTTGATTTTGTGTGAAGTGGTCCATAGTGATTGACCCACCTCACGTGACATAGCATCTTCTTACTCTGGCTCCATGAAGACTCTTATTTTACTTTAGGATTGTACAGGTACAACCTTTTTTCTTAGGATCCCCACATTGACTTGTAATTTATTACTATACCCTTTACATCTCAGATGAAACTTCCTGTAAACTTCCAGATTGTTTTCTCAGTCTAGGTTCAGTCCTTCTATTGTAGTTTCTTTTTTTAAATCTTTTTTTAAATTAATTTATTCTTGTTACATCTCAATGGTTATCCCATCCCTTGTATCCTCCCATTCTTCCCTCCCTCCCATTTTTCCCTTATTCCCCTCCCCTATGACTGTTCCTGAGGGGGATTACCTCCCCCTGTATATGTTCATAGGGTATCAAGTCTCTTCTTGGTAACCTGCTGTCCTTCCTCTGAGTGCCACCCGGTCTCCCCCATAGTTTCTTTCTTATAATAACATCTCTTCTGGCTAACTATAACAAGTGGGCATCAAAGCGAAAGGCCACATCATTCAGTGAGACTGAAGTAGGAACAAGATGCTAAGTTTAGCCTGTACTCAGTCCAATGTTCTATATAGTTTTTCAGAACAGAAGTAGAAAGTGTGAGGTCACCTGTGTTTGCTAATGCCTTTGTCTAAAGGAAAAGTCAACATTATCATATCTTTATAGCACGAGCCATTCTGAAAACCTGAAATGGGATATTGTCTAAGTTCAACTTCTCATACCTTCTTTACTTATATTTAAAAGGAAAGCCTGTAGTTCCCAGAGACAGGTCATCCTGGATCACACTGGGTTTAATGTAAAAGTTCTTGTGTATCAGAGGGACAAAAAAGAATTTATAATTAAAAGTATTGAAAAGTAAATGCTTCAAGAAAACAGAGGTCAAATGTCTTGAAGCATAAACAAGCCTGCATGAAATCAATCTACAGTGGGAAACAGTTGGTGTGTCTTGATCATTACTACACCTAACTAAGCATTCTACATCACTTCCTTTTGGGGGTGGGGGTACAAAACAGCATCAACAACAATAACTAAAACATTTACTATGGTCAAGGCCTCAAGAAACCTTAAATCATTCTCTTACTCTTCTCTATTATATATTTTCTGTTTGATTTCCAATCTCTCATTATACCGCCTTTTCTTAAGCCTTGTGTATATTAGACATTTTAAACTACAATATCTCCCTAGCCTTTTTTTTATTTCTGTGACATGGCCTTATTATACAATTTGCTCTTACCTCTAACTAGGTATGTCTGGCCTTGTCTCAGTTTCCCAGGTATAGGATTTATAGGTATAGCACACCATACATAGCTTATTATTTTCACTTTTTTTTCTCTCAGTTACCTGAGACATGCTTACCACATAAAATAACTTAATTTATGTTTATAATTAGGTAAATAAAAGATATAAATTACTGATGGAAAGAAAATAAAGGTCTCTACTTGGGAACTCAGTAGCTGTGCCTGCGAAGCAAGTAGGCTGTCTTCACTCTCCTTTCTTTCATGACAATTTTCCCAGTTTTATCCTCAGCCCTGTAGTAGACTGCTTGCGGGGGCCCATCCTCCCACTCTGTCCATTCTCTGGAGATTCTGCTGGATCTTGCCTCAGACCCAGCTTTCCTTCTTACCTGCACCCATTTGTGTTAGTCACCAACAACTAGATGCAATCTCTACTCCTCAGAAACTCTATGGCCAGCTATGATTTCTTACTGATGTGAACCTTCCTGGTTCTCATTCTTATCTATCCCCTTTCCTCAGTGTCGTCTTCTAATTTTTAAACTGCATTCTACCTGAGATCCTTAGTGGCCAAACTTGACAGGGACTCAGGGATGTGAATCCCACTATCCTTCTTGTCCTCTATTAAGATCTCTCCATTCTCGCACTTCTTAACTCACCTCCTACCTCAACTCAACTCACTGGACACTCCAACTCTTGCTTAGGACCCAGGGTACCAACTGCTCTTTCATAACTATCTCTACAGATAGTTATTTTTCTTCCTTCAACTGACTTGTGGGATCCCCTCTTACCACCGCACCCCCAACTCCCAGTGGCTCCTACCTCTAGATCTGAGCAGTATTAATCTTAGCTCTTTCTGATTTCTCTCAGGCTGTTCTCCTAGCCTACCTTTATTCCTGTCTGCCACCCATAAGCCTGCAGAAACATTCTCTACAAGGCAAACCAGTCTTTCCATTTTTCTAAAATCCAGTTAATGCAACAGAAACTAATATGTGTAATACTTATCCAACAAAGACAAGACCAGATATAAACACTTAGAATCACAGCTATTCCAACCCCAGGTGCCTAAACAAAAGTGCGATAATACAATACCGAAGAGCCTGGATTGGTTTCCCACAAACTCTATGATATCACAGATGCCAGGCCCTACTACTGTATTGAGCAAAAGTGTCAATAATATTAGATGAAGAAAAAAAAGTGTCCCATGGTAGAAAACAAATTTAATCAGTGTCTATCTACAAATCCATGTCTATAGGAGGCTTATCAGGAAAATTTGAGTCTGAAGAGGATAACCACACCCAAAAATACCTAAAGAGAAAATAATCTTAAACAACAACAAAGTCAAATGGCAGAGATGGATAATCCACATTATAACAGCAAAAACAAAACAAAAGGCATCAATGACCAATGATCATAGATAACTCTCAACATTAATGGCCTCAAGTCATTTGAGGCTGGACATACCTTTCACAGGAGTCAGGTACTATATATTCTGCACATCAAAAATTTACATTACAATCCATAATAGTGGTAAAGTTACAGTTATGAAGTAACAATGAAAATAATTTTATGGTTGGGCATCACCACTACATGAGGAACTGTATTGCAGTGTTGCAGCATTAAGAATATTGAAAACCACTTTCCTAGAGCAAAAATAGTAATGACCACTCAATGGTAGTAGATGGCAAGAAATAATCAAATTCAGGGTAGACATCAATGAAATAGAAACAAAAATGTTCATACAAATAATCAATGAAATGAGCTAGTTTTTTGAGAAAATAAAGAAAATTGATAAGCACTTAGCTTTAATTAAAAAAAGAGAGAAGATACAAATTAATAAAATTAGAGGTGAAAATGGGGATGTAAAAACAGATACTGAGAAAATTTAGGTTATCAGGAGAACATAGTTTAAAAACCTGTACTCAACCAAATTGTGAGACCTAAAGAAATGGATAAATTTCTTGATATATGACACACCAAAGTAAAGACAAGCCCAAATAGCAATTAAAACAAAACCGTAACTTCTAGTGAAATAGAAGCAATAATTCTACCAACCAAAAAGCACAGGGACAGAAGTATTCAGCATAGAGAGCTACTAGATATTATAGATATTCAAAGAAAAGTTAATGCAAATATTCTTTAAATTATTCTGCAAAATAAAAACAAGGAACATTTCTTAATTCTTTTGTTTGTTTGTTTGTTTGTTTTTTAAGACAAAGTTTCTGTTGTGTAGCCTTGGCTGTCCTTGACTTGCCTTGCAAACCAAGCAGCCTTGAACTCAAAGAGATCTTCCTTCTTCTGACTCACTAAAATTTTGGATTATAGGTGTGTGCCACTGCACCCAGATGCTTAATTCTTTTTTTAAATTTTATTTTATTAATTTATTCTTATTACATCTCAATGGTTATCCCATCCCTTGTATCCTCCCATTCCTCCCTCCCTCCCATTTTCCCTTTACTCTCCTCCCCTATGATTGTGACTGACGGGAACTTCCTCCCCCTGTATATGCTCATAGGGTATCAAGTCTCTTCTTGGTAGCCTGCTATCCTTCCTCTGAGTGCCACCAAGTCTCCCCGTCCAGGGGACGTGGTCAATTCTTTTTAAAAGTCCACAATTACCCTGATACCTAAATCATGCTAAGATTTAAGAAGGAAAAAAGTTACAGACCAATTTCCCCATGAATACAAAAGCAAAAGATTCCAATAAAATTCATGAAAGCCAAATAAAGAATATGTCAGAAAGATAATTCAGTATAATCAAGTAAACTTTATCCCAGAGATTTAAGGATGATTAAACTCATATAAACTGATAAATGTAATTGCCCATGTAAATATACTGTAAGGCAAAACAACATTATCATATTATTGGGACCAGAAAAGGTCTTTAACAAAATCAAATACAGCTTCATGATAAAAGTCTTGGAGAGATTGGGACAGCAGGGATGTATCTTCAAAAAAATGGTGATTTACACCATACCCACAGCCAACATCAACCTAAACAGAAAAACTAGGACAATTTACACTTCAATAAAGAATAAAAGAATGTCCACTGCTTCTAAACCTATTCAATGTAGTTCTTAAGCCTTAGCTAGAGCAGTAAGACAAATGAAAGATATTAAGGCAATACAAATAGAAAGAGAAATCTAATTATCTTTACTTGTAGGTGATATGTTTGTGCACATAAATTATGCCCCAAACATCAGAAAACCCCAAGAGCTGCCAACCACTTTCAGCAAAGCAGCAAGATGCAAAATTGACACAGACACACAAAAATTGGTAGTCTTCATATACACAAATGGCAAAAAGACTGTGAGGTGAGCACAGAGAAAAATAACTTTCACAATAACTTCCAAAATATTTTTGGGTACCTCTATCTAAGCAAATGAAAGCATAATAAACCCTTTAATATACAGAAGAAAAAACTGAAGAACTTATCAGAAGATGGACCTGCTATACTCACAGATAATAAGGATTAATATAGTAAAAAAGGGCCACCTTATCAAAAGCAATCTGGAGAGTCATTGCAATCCCCACAAGAAGTACAACATAATTCTTTACAGATCTTGATAACACAATTTTCAACTTTTTATGAAAATCATAGAATAGCTAAAAGAATTCTGAATAATAAAAGAACAGCTGGAAGTTTTAATACCCTAATCTCAAATATCACTGCACAGCTACATTAACAAGCATGATATTTTCATAATACCACAGACATGAGTCAATACACTTAAATTAAAGACACATACATAAGTCCACACATCTATAGGCTTCTGTTCTTTGGTGCATAAGGCAGAATTATACTGGAAAAAACAGCATCTTCAACAAGTTATGCTGGCCAAACTGGATGTCTGTGTGTAGAAGAATCAAAATAGTTCTACATTTATCATCCTGCACGAAACTCAATTCCAAATGGATAAAACACCTCAGCATACAGTTAGATAATATGAACTGGATAGAGGAACAAATGTGGAAATAGCCTTGAACAAGTTGGCACAGGAAGGACTTTCTGAACAGAGCACCAGTAGCACAGGCACTAAGAAGAATAATTGATAAATGGGACCTCCTAAAACTGAAAAACCTATAATGAAAGAAAATCACCATTTCCTCAAAGTGGCAGGGTGCTGAGTGGGAAAAGCTCCATCCAAATAGGGCTACTACCTGAAATATATGAAGAATTAGAAGAACTGAACACCCTGAAAACAACCCAGTCTTAAGAATAGAACATACACCTAAACAGAGAGTTTCAAAAGATGAATCACAAATTATTGAGAAACACTTGAAATGTACAACATCCTGAGTTACCATGGAAATGAAAATAAAAAAAATAAAACATTTTGAGAAATCACAAACACTCACCTAATACCCGTCAGAATGTTCAAAATCAATAAAAGAAATGATGAAGAGACATTCTTACATTGCTGGTGAGAGTGCAAACTTACATAGCCACTTTGTTTAGCCACAATGTGGTAGTTTCTCAGGAAGATGAGACTAGATCTATCTCAAGATCCAGCTATACCACTCTTATGCATATATCCAAATATGCTTTATCCTACCACAAGGATACTTGTTCAATTATGTTTATTGTTGTTCTCCTTGTAACAGCCAGAATTGAAAACAGCTGAGATGTATGTTAGTGGATGAATGGATAAAAAATATATTCAATTTTACAATAAAATAATACTCAGATGTGTAAAAAATTAAATTTGCAGGCAAATGAATGGAACTAGAAACAATCATCCTAAGTGATGTAACCCGCATCCAGAAACACACACATGGTATATACTCATTTATAAGTAGATATTATCACATAATACAAAATAACCACACTACAATACATAGACCAAAAGAAGCTAAATACAAGAAGAATCCTAGATAGAATGTTTAATTCTCATTCAGAAGAGCAAATAGAATAGACACCAGAAGGGGTTGAAGAGAAGGCACAAGACAGAGGCTTAACGTAGAGGTCCTCTGAAAGACTCCACCCTGCAGGTTATCACAGCTAAACTTTGTGGCGGAATACAGGGAGTCTTGTGGAAGCGTTGGGCATTAAAGAACCTGCAGAGGACAGGAGCTCAACAAGGAGACCAATGGAGCCAACAAATCAGGGCAGGAGGCTCGGGGGGGGGGGGAGTGGGGGGGAGAGGGTGCTGCAGACTGATGCATCTCGAGGACCTAGATCCTCTGCTCAAATGTAGTAGATAGGTAGCACAGTATCATTGTGGTTCCAATAATACGGGGAGTAGGAGCTACTTCTGACATGGACTCTGGTGAGCACTTCTTGATCACTTGCCCCTTGTGGGTGGCCTTGCCAGGCCACAGAGGAAGAGGATGCGGGCATTCCAAATGAAAGTTGATAGGGGGAAGTCAGATGATATGAGAGGAGGCCTTCCCCTTTCTGAGAACTAGGAGAGGGAGGGAGGAGGAAGAGGGAAGGAGGGTACGAACAGGAGGCAAGAAGGGGGGAGCTACAATTGGCATATAAAGTAAGCAAATTAAAAAAATTTTTAATTAAATATAATGCATTTCTTTCCACATTTACTTTTACATCTATCATTATTCTCTGCATTCTAATCACAGGACACAGTCTCAGTTTGTCCATTATTTTAGATGAGGGCTAAGTTTAGTCCAAGCAAAAACATAATCACAAGCCAATAAGCATATTGTGCATTGCACAGCAGGCACACAGCATGTGGTTTTTTTTTTTTTAAGGATTAATGTGGTAGACCCAAGCAGATACTCCAAGTAACAGCCAATATTATGCCATGAAAAAGCAATTGAGTGGAAAGCAAGTTATACACTGGGAACATTGCACAGAAGATTCAATAGCTCAATAATCATGGCAGTAGGGTTCTATGACCCAAGAATCACTGCACTGTAAAATCTGCAGCCAAGTAGTCATGGCACAATAGATTCTTTGGTTAAGTAGCTGCAACACTGTAGAGTCTATGGTTCAGTAGTAATGGTATTGTAAATTCCATGGCCTAGTGGCTATGACACAAAAGATTATATGGCCTAGTAGCCATGGCATTAGAGTCTGTGGCTCAATAACTACTACATTGTTGATGCTATGGCCCATATGAAGCCATGAAAGCACAACAATTTAGACTGATATCCTGATCCTAGATTCTAAGAATCTGCTGGTAAAAGTATGGCATTTCAAAAATGCAGCAACACTTCTAAGTAGAAAAGTATAAAAGAAAGCAAATATGAAGATATATTTGAATATTTAACACCAGATATAATTATTGTTGATGCACTAAGTAAAATTAGTCATCTTCCAGTTCAAAAAGATTGCATTCACCAACACCAATTTACTTATCAAAACTACACTGCATTTTTAAAAAAAATCACATCAGCATAATGTTTGAAATAATTAATTTTTTAGTATCTTTCATATATCATCCCAAGAATAAAATTTTTGTTTGTATCTTTGCTTTTCTTCTATGAGGCCCTGGCTGTCCTGCAATGCACTCTGTAGACCAGGATGGCCTTGAATTCAGATCTGCATGCTTCTGCCTCCTGAATGCTGAGATTAAAAGTGTGTGCCAGTATTGCTGAGTAATTTTTTTCCTTTTTCTTTTTTCTTATTTTTTAACTTATTTTTTAATGTAGGTTTTGGGGATCAAATTCAGGTCCCCATGCTTGGTAGTACTTTACGGAGTATGGTACAACCCACTATTCATAATCATATACTAAAATAAATAGAGCAGAATATTAAACTATGGATTTAAACAATTTCTTTGTAAAAAAATCAATTGTTAAACTATTACTAATAGTGGACTTACTTTGTATTGCTGGTCCATAAAAAATTATTAAGCAACTATTAACAGTGGACCTACTTCAGACTGCTACTCCTCATTTTTGCACTTTCAGTAAGATTCTTTGTTTCTTATTTTCACCTATTGGCCATCTTTTGTTCAGCTGCCAAAAGATGCCTCAGTTCAACAATGGAATTCTGATTACTGTCTTCCATCTCTCTCAACTGAACTTCAAACCTATGCTCCTTTATTGAGAACTGATGCTCAATTGTAGTGAGAGAAAAAAAAGGCAAAATTTTCTCCTTTTTCAATAGGCTTCTTCTTTGACAGATATTTCACAAGGGACTGATGTTAAGAGGACTGAAGGGGGCAAAGATCCATCACTATGCACACTCGGGTGTACTGTGGCTTTGACACCAGCCATTGAAAGAAAATGCTTTTTCTTTGAACTACTTTTTAGGTCAACTGAACACATATAATGGTTTAATATTGTTAGAAAATAATAAAATAGATACTTTCAACATTTTCTAGAGTACTTAGAGGAAAGATAATATAATTAGATAAAATACATATTTATATGCAAAATCACATATGGATATGTAACATGAAAGTAGAAGTAAGCCTGACTATAGGAACAAAAAAATGGCAATAGTTAGGAGAGAGGCAAGCAAAAAGAAAAAGCAGATATGGGAGGAATGTGTTCACAATACAATATATAAATGTATGGAAACTTTATTAATTTAATTAACAAATAAAATGTAATCATTAAGCATGATCCACCAAAAATAGAGCTAAACACAGTCCATGATTGTAAAAAAATAAAATAAAAGGAGTATGCTATGAACATATAGAAGATATTTAGAATATGGTTGTACATATTGGACCTTATATGTATTTGTATATGTAATGCTTTGAACATATAAGCAATGTAGATATTTATAGTTCTATATTATCAGAAGTATTCCCATTCTCTCCTTCATCAGCTAAAACTGGGACTCATATTTTGATAGACGAAGTTGCTGACTCTGTCATCTACATGTGTTAAGGTGTAGAGAGGGAGAACAACAACCCTTGAGAGTAGGATCCAATTTAGAAAGGCAGGTCAAATAGTGGAAGGATTTATATAGCCTGGATGAATAATGTGTTAGACTTCAGGACACCCTAATCACCCAGTGAAGAAAAACTGAAATAAAATTAATGTCTGTAGAAAATAAATAATTTGACTTCTTGAAATGGACAGCAATCCATCCTGAGGTATAGAAATTAGACAAAGCTCTGCCAGCTGGCCATGAGGGGAATAGCTGCTGCCAGATCTGCCCTATGATGACTTGGATGATTTATTTTTCCACTACTCAGATAAGCCAAGCAGTAATGTCATTCCCAGAAAACAGCTTTCTTTAAGCCAGGGATGTTCCTAGTTACATGTGCATCTTTTTCATTTTGTTCTGACCTGCTTTGGATATATAGGATGGTACATAGAAAAATAGTGCAACCATATGCATAAGCACACAATGAATCAATGATAAATATATTCATCACTGGCATTTGCAGAGCTGAATGCCTAGTTATTCCATGGTCCTCATGGTGACTCCTTTGTATTCCTCAGTATATCCAAGGATGAGCACCTAATATGTATCTCCAGTAGAGATTCTTCCGCTCAATAATCAGGCTTCAAAATATTTGAGTCTTCATTCGAAAGTTGCACCTATCTTCTGATATTTACCAGGTGCTCTAATTTTTCGTTTTTAATATTTCTATTTACTCTCATTTATTATTTCATCAGTTGAAACATATTAAAATTTAGTAAATCTATTAATAAATATCATATTATTATTAATAAATTTGTTTAACATCAGGCCACGGATCTTGTTGATAGTGTCTCCTTTAGTTTTTGATTATTCTACCACTAAAATCATGTCTGTGAATGGAGTTTGTTGGTAAAGTGTTTGTCAAACACTTAAGTCACTTAAAGTATTCATTTTTCAAAATTTCCCTTTGGTAATTGTTCATATTTACCTAGTATTCTACATATGGTGTATCACCCTGCAAAATTAAATTCAGAACCATCTTTCTAGAGATAGTTCACTACAGTTGTTGTCTTTGTTGGTCAGTCAATGTAGTGTGACCCAGACTATGGCTTCTGAGTCCTTCACAGGCTGTTGTTCCAGGCTACATTCCATTTCCAAGCCTGTGCTCTTCTTCATTGGGTCCCACTCGAGCACGCAGGTCTCAGAGCAGTCTGTCCTCGTGCTTCAAGCAGATTGTTTGGGTCATACTTACTAGGACCCCTTCAAACTGAACTCCGGTAAGAAAAGACATCTTATCTCAGTTTTAGTGAATCTTCTGTCACATGATTCTTTAGAGCTTTGTCTAACATGTACTATAGCATAAATAGACAGACAAATGAAAAGGAAGTTAACAGGCTCGCTAATCTGTCACTCTTTGGACCTCATGATCCTTTTGTCATTGTTGTTCTGTGTTTATGTTTCCTTCTGTTTAATTAAAACAACAAGAAAAACTGTCTTTAATAACAATGCCCCAAAGTGGGTGAGTTCTTACTTTGGTTCATGGCTCTAGAGGTACAAAAGATGGGGCAATGTATATATGTTGAGGTCCTTTCTCTTCATAGAATACTGGCAACACATGGCAGGAGGCAAGTGTGTGTGTGTGTGTGTGTGTGTGTGTGTGTGTGTGTGTGTGTGTGTGTCTGTGTGTGTGTATTTGTGTCTGACTGTCTTCTGATTTATTCCTTCAAAGCCACTAGTAGTCAGTCATGAAAGCTCTACCTTAGTAATTTACTGTAATCCTAGTAACTTCCTAAAGGCTTTATCTCTAAACACTAAACTGGATTAAATATTCATGCTCTTAATAAAGAATTATGTGTATGAAATTCAAACAATGAAACTATGAGTAATAATACATAGCCAAACCATAATCTTTTGTCAAGTTTTGATCCTCTTCAATAATGTACTGATTATTGATAAAGTTCTTTAACAGCATATTTTTCATTTTTCCTTTGGTTTTGGCTGAAAACAGTAGAACAGATTGGATATAGTGGGTTTGTTTCTTCATTTTGACTAAAGTTTCTCACCTGACCTTCTAAATTCATGTTTCACTAACTATAATGCGAGTATCATAATATAATGATATATCAAGATTTTCCAGTTCATTAAACGTAAAATTTTAGTGGTCAGTACTAATATAGATTAGATATGCACCTCCTTTAAAGCCAATTGATTTCTATCTGATACAGACTACCCCAGTTTCTGTTTGCAATTTTGATAGGTGGAAGAATTTCTGAAATTCTAATGTTTTCTAGGTATTAAAAAATACATATATCCTTGAAAATAAATGCTTTTGTTAGAAAAATGTTCTTCGCAGTAACTGTGAGCACAATGAAACTGATGATAAATTTCATATTTTTTAGCATGCTGATAATAAAGATTTTTTTCTGGGCCAATTCTCTAGAATTTGGTAAATATTTTAAAAAACAGAAGCTAGCATTTTTATATTCTATGTTTGTACCCTTTGAGGTTATTGAAATTGTCTGGAAAATACTGGTTTCCAGGAACCATTCTGCTTGTTCCTCAATATAATTACTTGATGGATGAGCCATAAAACTTACAGTTGTTCCTATTGTTCTCAGCAACTTAATAAAAAGTTAGTGGCATCTGCTTTGTTAGTATCCTTAATTTTTTTTGTAAGTTCACCAAAGAGATTGTCTCTTAGCATTTTTTCTCAGAAATTTATAAATGGACACAGAAGATAGGTGGATAATCAGAGATGGCTAAAATTCTGGACTCCGTAGGTATCACTGAGGGAGGAGACCTCAATTCATCATTTGAGCAGGTCTTCTCTGGAGGCCTTCCTATGAATCCATTGAGCTAGAAGTGACAAAAGTAATCAGTCTAGTTTTTACTTTGCCGCCCCAAGTGATATGATACCTGGTGAATTAAACAACATAATCAATCATGTACCTGACTGATACTAAGGCCATTTTTATTCTTCTCTGAATATTTCAGATATAAAGTTCTAGCACAGACTATAGTTTTTACTTTATGAAGTTTAATATCCACATAAAAAAGGGTGCTGGGTAGGTGAATTCAACCTGCTCTGGATGCCTGTAGATTTTCACTTGATCAAGACTTACTCATCTTAAAGAGAAGTTGACGATCATCAACTTAAATCACATAAAAATTTACAATTATGTTGCACAGCAGTCCTTTATGCTTGACCCTATTCTTCCTATTGTTCTTGAATTCTTACCACCAGTGTGGTAGTTCTAATTGTTTTGCACATTTGTGGGAAATGCCCTTGGCTGTATTTTTGGCCACTTCTAGTTTAAATTTTAATTTTAATTTATGTTCTTCTAGTAAAGTTGTAGTAGTATCTCATTATGGTTCTAAGTGGAATTATCCTAATAAGTAATGAGGTTGAGCGTATGGTACGTATTTATTTTTCACCTTAGATAAGGTCTTCAAAAACCTCAGAGACATGCAGAATATGCCATTCTAAAATGTTTTTATTATTTTAAAGATTCTTTGACAATGAGACAGGTTAACTCCTGGCAAAAAAACCCAGCCTACTTCAAAGAGAAAGATGAGAATCAAAGAACCTCATTATGGAGATGTCCTCAACTGTGGCAAAAAAAAGCCACTGGGCAGTGTCCTCATTTCTACCGCAGACAGAAGTCTGCCTTAAAAAAAGGCCAAGCTATGATGAAGGCAGAGTTGATGGTCAAACTCTGCCAAGACAGGGTAAGAAAGTACTCTACAGTTCCTGCCTCACAAATATGTCTATCAGATATGTTGGGCCAGAAGGCTGAAGAAGATGCTCCAACATAATAGAGAGTTTTGGGTGACTATCCAGGTAGAAACCTGTCTCTGTCATCTTCTCATTTGGAAAGCTACTAACCTGCACTCCCGGCATACTCAGGTAATCAAGTTTATTCCTTCTCAAAGCGCTGAGTGAGTTGAAGACCAGGTAGCTTAGTTTTACAAGGAAGCTTACTTGTTTAGGGGTTAAGATGCTTTTAGTTCTAGATAGATGTTTTAAGTTGATAATGACAAGATGTGATAGAGATTGATTTACTTTCAGAATTTTAGATGCACCAAGATAGGAAAGATTTTTTTCTTCAAGGCAATCAAATACAAATAGCCAAAACACTGGGAATGTAGCATTTATATAATTCCTGATCGAATCATGGTTCTTCTTGTCACAGGTGCTTTGTTGTATATATGTGGAATAATATAAATATATATGTAAAAAAAGTACTGCTATATTTTTCTCTACCTAATGGTGTAATATGAAGTCATCACTAAAAACTAAGTTTGAGTCTTTTTTTTTCTCCTTTATTAATTTATTCTTGTTACATCTCAACGATTATCCCATCCCTTGTATCCTCCCATTCTTCCCTCCCTCCCATTTTCCCCTTATCCCCCTCCCCTATGACTGTTCCTGAGGGGGATTACCTCCCCCTGTATATGCTCATAGGGTATCAAGTCTCTTCTTGGTAACCTGCTGTCCTTCCTCTGAGTGCCACTAGGTCTCCCCCTCCAGGTGGAGGTCAAAGGTGAGGCACCAGAGTCTTTTAAAGAAATACTTCTCTTTGTAGAGTTAAAAAAAATCTGCTTAAGTCTTTTGTTTCATTTTAATTGACTTCTTCATTTTTCTTAGTGATGAGATACTTTAATATTAGCCATGCCATTATTTAGGATGATGTTGCCGGGTAGATGCCTAACTCAATAAGATAAATGTCTTTGCAATGAGATATCTGAAGATGGAGACACATAAGGAGAAGGCCATGTGCCAAGGATAGCAAAAGAGTAACCCTTTTGCAAAGAAAAGCAAAGAAATTTGATGAATCATTCAAAGGCAAGAGGAATCTAGAAAAGGTCCTTACAAAGATTTCACTGGTAAGAAGCTTGCTGTGTAAGGCTGTTTAAAGGCTTCTGATCTACAGAACTAGGGAGACTAGACATTTCTGGTGCTGTCTACCACAAAATTTGTGTTGTTTTGGTAATACCAATTTTTTTTTCTGTGAGAGCAAATGACTAATTGGGGAAAATCAAGTACCTTTTATTACAGTAAACTACAGTGAACAGAGTCCTAACATTTGTTGTATCATCATGGAATTCCATTTTGACGTTGAATTAAAAACACATTCCACAGAGCAATTTACCATTGGCACATATTACCAATGATGATAGCCATGTATTGGTTTACATTTCTGGAGGAAATCACTTTATTTCTATAACTTTTTGTTCATTAACATTAGCATTATGTATACATTAAATTTCTTTGAGTTCTTGAGTTGAATTAGCAATCTCTAGCTCATTTTAAGAGGAGTGCTGTTCTCCTAATAACAAATCTTCTGTTTGAAGGAACACGGGTTCACAGTTCCAAGAGAGAATTGTAAGTCAGTTCACACAGCAAGCATTTGATACCATTCTGTGGCCTTGCTAATGCTGATGCAGTCTTCTTCTGACCTTTGAGGTTGTTACCCAAGTGCAAAGCTTATACACAGCATTCAGATTGTCAATAGTAACACAGAGGTAGCACATCTCCCATGTTAAAAACAAAGCCAAATGTGACAGATCCTTTTTTCTCCTATAATATAACAGAAACATTGAGGCAGAGAAATATAGAACAATACCAGGGAGTCATGTTTTATTTCGTGTCTTCAAAAACTGTTTTTCTCCCTCTGGTGGTTATGTCTATTGGCATGATCAAATGCTTTAAGCTGTGACCTGGAAATCTTACTCCTGTAGCCTATGTCTCTGCAGCTCTTACTAAGGGTCTACTATTCACTTGAGCCAATGAGAGGCACCAGAACGCTGGTAACTCAAGGAAAGAAGCAAGTGTCAGTGATCCGTTGATTGCTCATGAGGATCTTCTGTTTACTGGCTGTGTCTCCTTCTGTCTCCTCCACTGCTCCTTACACTAACTAATGTGATTCTCTCCCACTGCCATTCAACACCAGATGCAGCATAGACTTCAGAGTGTTGCTGCCTTTTGGTACATTGCTGTTATTTTTTGTTTATATTTTATGATATTTGGTTTTTATTTCCCTTAATTAGGCATATATTATTATTATTAAAATAATTCCATTAAGTTTGTATCTTAATGTCTAACCATGCATAACCCTCAGTGTTGAAGCTTTTTTAGATGAACTGGACCACATAGAGAAGAAACATTTAAGATGTACTTGTTTTGTTAATATCTGATTTAATTCCTCTTTGCCTTCTTATTAGCATACTTTAATATTGCATATAATTATGGCATTCTCATGTATATATATAATGTATTTGGTCATGACGTTTTGTTCTTTAAAGCCTATCAATGCTTTGAAATTTTGCATACAATAACACAAAGTTATGAGTATTTAATTGATTAATTTAAAATGGCTATAGGTTCATTTCTGTGTTATTCATTTTATACGAGAAGAAATGTCACTGAGGTTAGTGTAAGAGACTTGCTGGCCAACAATTCATTCGCATTGTCTTATTGAACATTACCTTTCTGATTTTATCTAGCTTTAGAAGTGCCAATTTCAATGGACATCCTTCAGCTTTCTACCTAGTGCCTATAGTCAAATAGTATTTTTTCATTAAAACATCAGTTTTAGAAAATACACATATGTAAACAGCATAAGAATAATCAAAACTCTTATATTCTTATTCCATTTCTAGACTTTCTACTTAGTATGATTGGATTTGGGAGTTTTATTGTTTATTTTTAAAGATCTCTCTCTCTCTCTCTCTCTCTCTCTCTCTCTCTCTCTCTCTCTCTCTCTTTCTGTCTCCCTCTCTCTCTCTCGAGTCATATCCCGAGTCTCTCATACAAAGTGAACATGTTTTTTCTTCCTGTTTGTGGAATACTGCTGCATTACAATCGAATGCCAGAACTTACAGACCCCACATTAGTATATTATTTTTATTATACACATAAGTGTGAGCTAAATAAATTAACAATAATATCAGTTGAATTACAAGTTCTGCATAAAGTCCATAAAAAAAGCTAAATGACCAAATAAAGTATGGCTTTTAAAAGCTGGAGATGTCTATGTAGTAGTTACACAGTGCCTCAGCATTGCTTTATGATTCCAAGCAACTTGTGTACATAAAATAAAGATAGTAAAACAATATGAGTAGAATCAAAAACATTAGTTTAAACCATTATTTTTAATATATGCAACTTGTAACTGCATTCATTTCTATTTGTGGTAATTGGATGCCATTATTTTTAATGAAAGTTTCATGAGGGTAGTAGTCATTGTTTACTCTTCTTTATTTACTCCTTCTAATAAAATGAACACAGTTGTTATTGTTGATATCCTTATTTGAAAACAGTGCTTTATATTTACTGTTATTTTTAATTTTCAAAGATTTTTGCGTATAGTTCTTCAAAATAATTTATCAAGTCCTGCATTAAAAATGTATTAACTCGAATACAAATAGCCAAAACTCTATGAATGTAACATTAATATAATTCCTGATTGTTTCATGGTACTTTCTGCTGCATGTAGTTTATTTGTATATGTGCAATAATATAAATGTATACGTAAAAATAGTTTTAAATTATTAACTCATAATTACATGCCTAACAGCTTGTCCAGAAAGCAAAAGCAGACACATAGAAAATTTTTATATTAGTTCATTGTATCTATAGGGTAGGAAGTTAAAAAACTGAAGTTAAAACTGAAGAAAATATCTTCTAGTCTTTTATAAGCTATCAGGTAATTATTGTATATATACTATGTGAACATTTGTTAAAATAGTACTACTACTGAACCTTTATGATTTGCATAGTGCCCAGCAAAAGAACATTCTAGTAAATATCTAGGGAGTGCGGGCTGAAGGATTCAGATAAAGACTAGGAAGATTATGTGTAGACATCATTTTGGTTCCCATCACTATATGTTTTGGAAGATTTTCAGAAAGACAGTGGAAATACTTTTGTAAAAAACCAAACTGTATTTGTGGCTGGAGCAATGACTCAGTGCTGAAGAGCACTGGGTGTTCTTCCACAGGACCTGGATTTGGTTCCCACACCCACATGGTGGCTCACAGCCATCTATATCCCCAGTTCCAGCGGAACTCAATGGACTCTAATGGCCTATGTAAGCAAAGGATATACATTCAGGCACAGCACTCATATGCATAGAATAAGATGAATCTTTACTAAATCTTTTTTATTCAAGTACAGAAATCTGTATTAAAATGTGACCAAGTAACAAATTTCTTAATCCACACATTATTATGAGTTAAAACTTGTGCATATGGGAGTAATGTTTTTATTTTGCATATATGGAGGGCAAAGACATAATTTCTATGTGCACTTGTTTTAGTTAAAATGTGTCATACAAAGCACAAGCTATTTGCAGTTTATACTACAACAAAAGTCATAGGTGTAAATGTGGTTATTAAAGGACCATCTCTATAGTGGGCTTTGTCTCTCCGACACTTTATTGAATAAGATAAAAAGAAAGAAAAGGTTTGTTAGCAAGTTAAACCAAGAAGAAAAATATAAATTGAATTGGGTATTTTATTCTATACATGCCAAAGGAAAATTATTGTTTGTTTATCTCACTAGGAATGGACACAAGGGAAACAATGAGTGGAAGCTTGATTTTAATGTGTCGCCCATGGCGAACTGGAAGTGAGAACACATAGACTGGCTATAAGCCATTCAAAAAGTTGGATTATTAAGAAAATAAGAAAAGGATGATCTCTACTTTTTTCATGGGAGGGATGGGACATTTTCAGGGATTTGTTGGTTTACTTTTCAAGACTAATAGATTTTAGAGTATGTATGTCTTAAACTGAAAGATGGAGAAGACAGTGTCAATAAAGATAGAACTCGGAAGGAAAGAGTTATCAGTTCATGTGAAGACACTGTAACTGGACTTTACTATGGGAAAGAAGGGTATCAACTGTAGAATTCCACTATGGGACATTCTAAAAGAGGCAATACTATAAAAACAGAAGAATAATTTGTTGTGCCCTTATAAGAGCAGAGGGAGGAGGGGACAGAGGTGAAGTACAGAGAATTTGTAAAGTAAGCATAGCATTCTGTGATGTCATGGTGGTTACCTAGAATTGTAAACTTGGCAGAAACAACAACAAGATTCTGGAGTATGCCATTAAGGCGAATACTTGAAAAATGATGGCTTCTGGGAAATATTGATGTTTCAGTGGAGGTTCGTTAGTGGATAATGATATTAAGGCTCCCCATACAACAGAACATTTTTTTATGTGCTACATCATGGATGAATCTTGACAAACTTCTGTTATGTGAAAGAAGCAAAACACTCTTCCCCTAAGACATTCTATTTTGTTTTATTTACGTGAAATGTAAGAAGACATAGAACTCAAAAAATTAAAAATTAAAAATTAAAAAAACTGATTATAGGCACTGAGGAAGTAAGAGGTGGTTAGTATAAGAAATTAATGAGTACAGGATTTCTTTACAATACATATTTTCGGTTTTTGAAATTAAGTAATTATATTATTTATTCCTTCCTTCTCTTTACTCCAACACTTCTCATGTGATTTTTTTTATTTCTTGCAGGAAAATTTTAGACAATTAACAACAACATATTTAAATGCTTTGTTTAATTGCGTTAATGTTTTTTGATGGAAGATTATAGAAAATAACCTCCAAGCTTTTCTACTACAAGGATATCCTTGCTTGCCTTAAAAGCATGATAAACACAAAGTCAGTATTTGTCCATAGTACATTTTAAAATACCTTCAGATTTTCCTAAAACAACATTTGTGAACTCTATTTATCCTGCCTCTGTCTACTGGGTGATGGGATTACAGGCATGTATCATTGCTCCTATGTAGTGTCATTTGATTTACATAAATGTAATTATGTTGCATATGTTTGTTAAAATTTCATTTCTTAATCTGAATTATATTCTAAAGATAATTATATTTTTATTGTAGTATGTATTATTTAAAAAGAGCTGGGTAGTAGTCATGTGACAATAGCACAATTTATTGAAAATAGCTGTTGTAATTGCTGTTTTTATATTCAGGTCATTACTGAGGTAGAATATTTATGAGCAATTAGCAATCTGGAAAAATATTTTGTTTTTACCATTGTTCTTATTCAGGTTAACACCAGACCTTCATAATAATAAAACATATGGTTTAAATTAACAGTTTTAATTGAATATTATGCTGAACAATTATAAACACCAGCATGTTTCAAATATTTAAACATCTGACATCAGGTCAATAAAATATGTAGGATGCTTCAATAATTGTTTTTTTTAATTCACTTTTCCTCACATAGTTTCCTTTCTCTAACAAACTTTTTTTCACAGTCCCTGATGTAGTTTTAAGCAAATAGTTTTATCTTTCTTCATGCAAACAAAAAATTTTGAGG
Organism: Acomys minous; assembly: GCF_964271855.1. Classification (NCBI taxonomy): domain Eukaryota; kingdom Metazoa; phylum Chordata; class Mammalia; order Rodentia; family Muridae; genus Acomys; species Acomys minous. Next base: position 70,527,032 of record NC_140489.1, on the reverse strand, counting down.
ACACTTATATAAATGTAGCAAAGGAAAATTGTAATTATTCTAGATAGTTATAGTAATATTGCAATCTCATTTATTAGCAGATATTCTTTTATATATTGACATTTTAAACTAATACACTTTGCATCTCAGTTTATTCACTTTTAAATTGCACAGTATAGCAAATGATGACAGCTACCAATAGTTTCTTTAAAGCTTAAACAGATTTGTTTAAACTCCTTAGACAATATTTGCAAAGACTAAGTTCTACCTCATTTGTATTTTTTTCATAATTTGTTTTCTTCTATCTTGCTACACGAATGATTATTTGTTTCAATATTTCCAGGGTATACTTAAAAATTGATGTCAACATGGTAATAAATCATACATCATGGTTTAGATAGGTTCAAAATTCAAACACACAGACATAGAGTAACCATAGCATAACCATAGCATAGCATAGGATAGAATAGGTAACCATGGCATAAAGGGATAGAAAAATCATGAACAAAAGTAAAAATTCATAGAATCTAAAGTTAGTGTTCGAATAAATAGACAGGGAATCAGTATTTACTCAATATAGGTTTTTCCTTAAATAAATGGAAAAATTACTCTAAACGGTGGTCCTATTGAAAAAAGCCACAGACATTAAAGAGAGGAGGCAAGTATTCATGCTATTTCATGGATAAAATCAATCAAGAACTGTATTTGGTTACAACTTCCCTGTTCCAAGTTGCCTAAGGAAGTCAGAAGTTGGCTCACTAAAAGGTGGTCTGGGAGCATGGAATCAATGACAGAGGTTCCTAGAAGTCAGGACAATCATTAACAGATATAAGCAACTTGAGAGCCAGGTCATCTTTAAAAGACTTCAAGACTTCTGACTTCTGGTCTGAACCTCTGTAAAGAAGACTATCTGGAAAAGATTGCTGATTTATTTGTATTAATTGTGTACACATGATTTAATAGTGAAATAATATTGAATAATTTGTTTCTTTTTCTTTGCAATTTTTAAAAATTAAAGTATAGTTATATCATTTTCCCCTTTCTTCCCATCCTCGAACCTCTCTCATATTTTCTCACTGCTTTGTCTGTTTCAAATTATGTCTCGTTTTCTTTTAAAGTATTTACATTTTTAATTAAGATATCATCGCATCTTTTCCCCATTCCCTCCTCATTTCAGTACCTACCAAGCCCCTCCTTCTAACCACTCCCATACCTCTCCTCACTCCCTCTCAAATCGTGGAGCCCCCTCCCAACAGATACATCTATAACAATTCCTGCTTCTAAAGCTCAGGGAACATCTCAGTGAAAGAAGCAGAAAGATTGTGTCTCCATGATACCTCGATCATATGACTGCATATACAAGACAAGATAATGATAGTTTCAAAAGATATCCAACATGGAAGGGGAAAGTCACACTCATAGACAAAGAACTTAGTTGGATAATCAAGGCAAAATGGTCAGCCCTGAAATCATGTATATACAGAACTATTCCTCTTTGTCTATTACTGTTACATATATATTATATACATTATATGCTAGTTGTCTACATATTCATATATATGCAAGTACACATTATTTACACATCTCAATTGATGCCATAGTGGATGTAGTGTTTAGGGAGCCATACAACTGAGGTCTTATAGATATAGCTCCTCTTTATTTCGAGACACATGATGATGTCACAGAGAAAACTTCCTTGTCTGTCTGCTTAAAATCTTTCCAGTTTCTCTTCAACAATGTTCCTTGAGCCTTAGATCTGTGAGTTTCATCTCTGATACATCATTTGTGACTGGACTCACCAGGATGATTTTTTTCTACATTTAGATTTCTGTAATGACATCCATCAGCTTCAAAGTGAAGATTCTTTAATGAACATTGATAGCTACACTTATCTGTGAGAATAAGACTTCATATTTAAAATGCAGTTAAGAATGTCCAGTACTCTAGTCTCCACGATTTTATTAGTAGTCTGCGTTTCTAGAACCACACGTGAATTTCCTCCTATATTGAATGGGTCTTACATTCACTCATACAGCTATTTGTTACTGCCAAGACATGAGTGACAGTGTTACAGCCTTAGAGTTATTATAACATGCTTGGTAGGATTATTGATTGTCTTTTTTCCCTTTGTGGCTTGCATCACACCTTGTGGCACTATAAAATCTAATCATCAGGATGGAAGATTTCAGGTCATATCTAGCTCAAATCCTCTGAGTCTTGAGTCCAAAGTGAATGGTGTCTTCAGCAGGAGGAACTTACCTTCTACTTTCAGAGAGAAACCAAAGTAAATAGCAATATCCACTATTGTTTTTGAGAGTCTCTTAAACTCTCCTGACCAGTAACTAGAGTGATTTCCTATGCCTGCAACTGGCGTTTTTATCAAAGAAAAGCCCACTGCCAATTGCACTGTGGATAAATTGTCGCATACACAGGATGAGTGGAGCTTGGGGCATGACATAAGAGACCAGATCCAGTTTAATACACTCATAGATAGATGATGACTTCAAATTTGTGGTGGTGTCAACCTTATCACCTCTGCCTCTGAAACGAAATTCAGGTAGAAGCAATTTTCCTTCCTGATACTTATTTTTAAAGGTTAAACAACTAGCAAAAAGTTCTAAACCAACTTTAGCTATAAACTATATAAAGCACAGCACTGTGACATTGGTATATCCACATGATATAGTTTTCTGGTTTTTTTTAACCTCAAGAATCTTGTATATGTCTGAAGGAAACCAATAGTTAATAAATTTTAAAATGCAATGTGGTCAAAAAGTAGACTTATAGTGGAACTTAATTTCATACAGAGATAGTGGTAGATTATGTATTAGAAGAAAGAGACAAGAGAAAAATGTCTGTGACTTGTCTTATTCTAAGAATGTGGTGGAATTAGCAGGTGTGTCTGTGTTGGCAGAGGTGTGTCACTGGGGAGAGACTTTGATGTTTTAAAACACTCTCATGATTTCAGTTTCCTAGCCATTCACTCTCTTCTCTCTCTCTCTCTCTCTCTCTCTCTCTCTCTCTCTCTCTCTCTCTCTCTCTCTCTCTCTCTCTCTCTCTCTCTCCCCTTCCCTTTCCCTCCCTATCTCTTGTCAATTGATATGAGGTCTCAGATGTTCCTTCTTTCTACCATCACAGACTTTAACCCTGTGGAACTGTGAGCCTGCCACAAAACAATATACATGTATATAGATATAACTCCTGAGTTTTGTGTATAGTACAGCAGGAATATCTGATGAATAGCACTATGTCAGTGTGGTGATATGATGCAAACATCCATTCAAGTTTGTCCTGTACCCTATCAGCACTGCCTTGTCCTCTGACAGCCTGCCTTCAGTGGGTTGTGTCAATTGGGTCTGCTGCTCTCTGACACCCCACTGTGTTCAGTAAGTAGTAATTAGAGGAGAAGATTGGAATGTAAAAGGAATGAAACTATGTTTTAATTCTCTGACACAATAAGGTAAACCTATGAACATAGACTATTGTCTATATTTTGGCATCTCCTTTTCCTAGGGGTCACTTAGCCATAGCCAATGTCATGGTTCCACTTTTGTTAGCCCTTGTATTATGTCCCAGATATCAGTCATTTTTATAAACTCTCCTGATATTTTATGAGTCTTGCCTTAATTCTCTTAAATATATCCATGTATAAAAGTACATTCTATGTTCTGAAACTAGTTCATTCATCATACAGAAAATAAGAAGGCAACTTTCTTATTGCTTAGAGTATGTTAAGTCTGATGGTGAGGCCAGGAAGAGACTTGGGAGGGGCTCCAGTCAAGAAGTAAAATAAATAAATTAAAATTAAAATTAAAAAAAAGAAAATAAGTCAAAAGAATCATATACACTTTTTGCCTTTGAGATATCTCAGATGAATCAGAGTAGAGAAGTTGAAGAGACACTTCAGAATTTGAATGTGGAATTCAGAGGACAAATTTGATATATAAATCATAGATGTTTATCATATTGGTATATGCATACTTAAGAATTTTTAATCTTCTTGCTCATGAATAGAAAATATGTAAAATTATATTTGGGATTTCATAAAAGGAAAGCAGACACTGCAATATCAATAACAATGGAGATATAATACATGGTATATTGCTTTAATTCATTTTATTGATTGAATGGACATTGTTAACTGACTATAGCTTTCAAGGTGATCTTTATATTCAATAAAATATTTATTAGTATTTTAATTTATTTTTTAAAGAGAAAATCTATTCTGAAATGCGAGCAAAATCAGAAAAAGTACAGACCTCAAGAAATTTTGCTTTACATGGCGAAGCAGAGCTGGTGCCTACAATGAGCCTGCACTTCTACACCCCAGATTCTTTTTCAAGAAGGTATTCTACATGCTACCAACAGAGAAAGTAAAAGACAAGATAGCCACAAACCCTTTGACCATGCCTTCAAGATATGCCAGGGCACAAAGATATCTGTGGCACAAAGCTTCTGAGAGTATCAACCAATATCTGATTTGACTTAAAGCTCACTCTGTAAGATGGAACCCATACTCGACAATGGAGAACCAAGAAATTGAAATTAGAAAACCCATGGACCTATTATAAAACCGATTACCTCTGTCCTAAAAAAATATAAAAATTAAATTAAGTGTAGCAAAAAAATGACTGATAGTGACATTATTTTATATGCCTAGGTCAGAGCCTCAATTGGCTATAATTAGAGAAATTTCCTTCTGCAGTAGATGGGAACAGATATAGAGACACACATCTAGACATTACCCAGAGAGTGAGAGACTTTGGGATACTCATACCTAAAAGACTTCACTCCCATCAGGGTTGAAGGAAATAGAATGGATAGAGGACACCAAAAAAATAAGCCCACCCTCTACATAAAAATGATTAGAGCTTATATGAAATTACAGATTAATGCAGCATGCACATGCACAGGGCCTTCACAGTTTCCTACCAGGACACTCTCTCTCTCTCTCTCTCTCTCTCTCTCTCTCTCTCTCTCTCTCTCTCTCTCTCTCTCTCTCACACACACACACACACACACACACACACACACACACATACACACAGTTACACACAGTCACACACACATCACATGCACAAACAGAGAGGTGGGTAAGGGAGAGAGGTTTCCAGTTGTTTTATAGGATTTTTGAGTGTGTAAAATAATTTTCTCTGGTTCTTGTACTTTCTCCTGGGCTCTTTTCCTTCTTTGTTTGTCTTGTCCAACTTTAATGTCTTAGCTTTTTATTTTATTATATTTTAATACTATGAAAGAATAACTAACAGAAAAGAACAAAACAAGACAAACAAGAAAAGGCTAGACTCATCACATTACCACATCCATAAAGACACTCTGAGGCTATATGGTTCAAAAAGGATGACATAGGCATTAAAAAAAAATCATGGCTCAAATGGGACAGAGCTTAAAACTCAGAAATAAGTACATATATTTTGGCTAAATTATTATTCTCAAAGTTCCAAAATCTAGGCGGGTTGTTGAACTGTCATTTCTTTTCCTATACTATCAATGAAAAGTTTGTGCTTATCAACATAAATTGAAAATCTACTGGAGGAAAACACAGAGGAAAGGCTTCTTGATGTCTCTCAACTCTGCTTGACTATGACTCCTAATCCAGAACCAAAAAATGAGTGTGAATATAGCTAAAAAGCTCAAGCATGGAAATGATAAACAGACAAAATAAATGATGAAATTAAATGTACAATATATTGTCTTACAACCAGAGAGAATACAATCTATTTCTAGAACATGTGTTTTATTTTGTCAAGCTATAACATGTAAAATTTATGGTCTGTGTTTTCATTGTACCTTACTGAGAAATTTGGACAAAGTACTCAAATTCTGTTCTGATCTAATTAATCTTTCCTGAATTGTATAAATCCTTCAGTGTGCAGAGAAGGGCATTCTAAGATTGCCACTAGTGTAACAAAGAACGTGTGCCATTATATCCCAATGAATTTTCAAATGCCAAGAAATATACTTTGGCTTGTATTATCATATAAATGTCAGTAGATGGGGCTGGAGATAGGTGGGCCACCAGCTGATTCCTTGCAAAGATGTGTCTTCATATTTCCTTTTTGTGAACATCAACACCAAATAGATATGCTGCAAAACCATAATTGACATTTGGCACAATTTTTATAACAGAGTTACCTAGGTATAGTTGCATACATATTGAATGTTGTTCTGGCTTGGGTAACAATATTTAAAGACAATATATTTGACAGCACACACTGTGCCAGATCTTTGTTTATCTGATGTTTTAAGGATATTCTACTTCAGTGTACACATACTACATTTTATCATCACAGCAGTTATTTTATGAAGGACTATAATAAAAGATTCATGTTTTCTTAAGTCAAAGTTTCATTAAGGGCCTATTTTTCAAACACTTATCCATAAATCCTTTAAGTGTCACCCACAACATCATAAATCCTTTAACAATGACACACAATATCATAACTTCAAGCTTATCTATCAAGAAATTTGTTAAAAGGGACAAAAATGTTAACATTGAACTTATTGTATTATCCTATAAATGTCTAATATTATCTCATTCATGATTATAAAGTATCTTGAACTTTCATTATTTAGTATTTTCTGAGCACTTTTAATTTTCCTTCATATACTTCAAGTGCCGCTTGTATGCTACTAAATTAAACCTCCCAACATAAGTGATGTTGAGAGGGCAAGGAGCATGTAGAAATCTTGATGTCTGGGAAAGAGTCATTTGGAGGTTTTCACACATGGAGTTTGTGAGATGAATCCATAATGACATGTTAAAGCATCGACTTTGATGACACACAGGGTACTGTGTGTACAGTGAATCCATAACTTAGGCTGTAAGATAACTATTACTCACTGTTACTTCTTCCTTCTTAGTTGTTCAAGTACTTACTCTGTAAGTTTACAGTTCTTCATCTATAATATAGATAGAAAATAGTACAGCTTAAGGTCTGGGAATATTGTTGACGATAGATAAATCAATCACACTGCTGAGTAGGCCTCCTAGTGCAGAGTACTTAATAAATTCTATTGATGGAGGAGAGGAATCTATGGTACAATAAATAACAGCTTAATCATATGTCCATGGTAAGTGGCTCCTTAAAACATTACTGTTAAATCAATATCCTCCCACTTATCAACAGTTCAATATGGGCTACTGAGCAGATGGCTCAGTTGAGCAAGTGTTTGACACCCAGGAATGACAGTTGAGATCAATCCCCAGAACCAATGTGGAAACAAACACACAAAACCGTACCTCCTTTTTTGTCATCCAGACACTACAAAACCACAGAGAGGAGGCTCTCTAGGGCTACAGGACCTGCCATCGTCGCCAAATTGGTAAGCACCGGAGCAAGGAGGATCTGCTTTTAAAAACAAGGTGAAAGGTTCTTGAGGAAAGACTTCTAAAGTGTTCTATGACCTCCAGAAACACACGTGGATATGTACATATGTATCTGCATATATATTCAACCACCTCAAACATGCAGATATTCACAAAAGAGGAAATGAGATAAACATGGTCCACTGTAAACTTAGACTATTAAGAAGCTATGAAAGTGACCAGACAATGAAGTTTACACTGAATATATACATAGTCTTTAAACTTAAGTTTAAATTACAGAAATAGTTCCTCTTCCTTCTGAGACAAGTTTTATGTCCCATATGCATACAAAGACAAATCATGCGCTAAAGATTGTTTCCTAGCATATAGTCACAAAACTATAGAAATGAGCATAAAATAGATTATCACTATATTTTATGTATTATAAGTTAAATTGGAGAAGGACTCTTGGAATAAGTAGTACTAGAGATGAGTCACTTAATGAGTAGGTGAGAAAGTACAGACCTGTCTTGAAATAGCAAATGAGATTTAAAAACAGAAAGCAAAGGAAGAAAGTAGAGTACCCACCCATGCCTATCCACTGTTGTGCATACAGGATGGAAATTTGTAGCCTTGGGAAAAGCTTAAGCAATAGAGGCACAGTTTTTGGCATACTGTTACCATTCTGAATGCTTTTCTGACTTTAAAAAAAAAGCTATCTAATCTGTCACTCGTAAATGACTTTATAGCCTTTTGAAGTGAGTGTAAGGTTGTCTGAGTTCAGACATTGCAAATCCAGAAGCATCACAATGCATACTATTTGTTTTCCCACTTGAGGTTCTCAGCAGGGGTTGTAGCTGTTTTCTATTTTGTGGCTTAATGCCAAAAGTAAATTTATTAATCAAGTGAACTTAGCACATTTTCATTTTTAACTAAGGGCAATTTACTTCCTGCTGGTCATTTACAGTTTCTCTTCTTAATGACTGACTTAGTAAAAGTGAAGAATTGCCCGAGGCTGCCGCTCAGCAGGTCATTAACAAGTTGTAAATGAGAGGGACATTTGGACTATCATTCCAATCATCTTTGTGTTTCTGTACGTGTTAAAAGCCACACTTATCTTTTTATTTCACATGAGATGTTCATGTTCTAGATAATCTTACTCAACACTTACTAATTTGGGAGGTTCAGTGACGGAATCCTGTGCTACAATATTTGTTTAATCATCTCACAGAAGATTATTTCACTTCATAAAACAAAACACAATTCCAGCATCTGTTTGAGTGTGGACAGATGACTCAGCTTATGACAGTTATGCACATCGCAGAAATGAAGCACTCTTGGGGGACACAAATGGGCTACTTTTGGTCATCTATCCGTGCACACTGATTTTGTTTCACAGAACATGTAAGCTCCAAGCACAATAGAAATGGCATAGACTTTTTTCTCATAGTAGCACTTTGTTTGAGCATGCCATGGTAAACATCCTCATCTATACTTTCTATTCCCCATACCACTGTTTTCTCATCTATTCTGGTGATTGCTACAAAAGGATTTCAATGAATATTTGACTTTGAAGACTTTGAAGAGCTTAAATGGATTTTTATGTTTATTGACCATTACAAACGCTGAACATAAAGGGCCTCTTATTGTCTCATGTAGTGTGTGTGTGTGTGTGTGTGTGTGTGTGTGTGTGTGTGTGTGTGTGTGTGTGTGTTTAAAATCAATAGCAATTTGCTATTGTCTCATTTCTAAACTAAAAGAAACACATTGCCTTCTCTGATTTTCTTCACTGTGACCCTGTCAGCACAGAACAAAGAAGAAAGTATATTTAAAGCCTTCATCCCATTGAATTTATCATACAGTCCTGAATCTTTATTATTTTAATACATTTGATATTCTGGAATTATTAAGGTAATGACATTCTTTCAATCAACACAATCTTTGTAATGTATTTTACATGAGTAAATAAGCTTCCTCACTATGTTCTTTAAGAATTGACTTACAGTTGTAGAGCTGGGCTTCCCTGTGTCACGCTGCCCACTTCTTAGTGTGGGAACAATACTAACTTTAAAAAGTGCCTACTACTTCAGTCTTGATACTAGAAGAAGTTCAGCTACCTTAGATCAATTTCTTCCTTATATACCTGAATTTTTTGTTAGATTCACTTTGTGCTGGTATTTTTTAAGGGTCATAATTACACAACTTAATTTTAAAACAATTATAGACTCAATTTGTTTCTTTTTCTGTGGAAGTTTTGGTTATTTATTCTATGTGCTTGTACATTTTGTTGACATTTAATTGTCAGAAAATCACTTTATTAATTTCTGTCCATTAATCCTGTATTGATATTTTCTTCCTTACTTGTCTTCTCATTTATCTGTGTCTTCTCTCTTTAGATTGTGGGAAGCGTTGACAAGACTGTATTCCATTACTTGGCATTTCTCTGTGTTATTCTTATCTCATGTACATTTGCTTTTTATTTAATTCATTCCAATTTTGATCTTCAGTATTTTCTGTCATTTATTCACCATGTGTTTTCAAGGGTACGTTTTCAAGGGTACCTGATATACCTCTTAAAACATAATTTTCAGGTATTTTCCTTAAGATACATTCAAGCTATATATTTTTATTAATACTACTATATTTTCATATTATCATGAGTTAATTATACAAAATAAGTGTTTCCCTTGGAATTTACCTATACCAATAAATATGTTTTCATCATGATTATATCTCTTTACTATCTCCTATCCTTTTCCCTTCCATCTATTTCTTTCATTTCTGTTTTCTGTAGTTTTTTTCTGGATGTTTTTACAGTTTCTTTTTATCACGTACACTTCACTGTCATAGCTGAGGGTCTATGTTACATTCTTTTTTCACAAATATGAGCAGGCTGTCACTGTATTTACCTTCTTCTCTACTTTTATATGTATGTTGAGAATTGTACATGAAAATATTTAGAAAAATGTATTTATTTTAATGGCAGAAGTAATTAGCCAATTCCAACCAAATGTGTTGTGTTCAAAGACTACAAATTATCTAAAGTCTCAAAATCATATGGAAAAACAAACACATAGCAACATCCTGTACAATAAAAGACATTATGGAGGTATCATTATCTCTGATTTCAAGCATACTACAGAGGTTGATGAATGGAACTGAATCAAAGATCCAAAATTAAACCCACACATCTATGGATATTTGATTTGTTAAAAAATATTTTATTACTTTATTCATATTGCATCTCAGTTGTTATCCCATCCCTTGTAATCCTCCCATTCCTCCCTACCTCCCGCTCCCCCCCCCCTACTCCCTCCCCTATGACTGTGACTGAGGGGGACTTCCTCCCCCTGTATATGCTCATAGGGTATCAAGTCTCTTCTTGGTAGCCTGCTATCCTTCTTCTGAGTGCCACCAGGCCTTTTTGTGCAGGGTAATAGATATGGATATGGATGTATTTTTTTTTTAGTCTTCAACTTTCAGATATCTAGTTAGAGCAGCACTATTTGTTAAACATTTTTTCTTTTTTTTTCCATTGCGTATTTTTGGCTTTGTCAAAAATCAAATGTCTTATCTGACTATGACTTATTGGCTATGATTAAAAACTCAAGCCACAGTTTATGCTGGCAAGGATGTGAAGCAAGGTGAACACTCCTCCATTACCAGTGGGAGTGCAAACTTGTACAGCCATTTTGGAAATAAATTTGGCAGTTTCTAAGGAAACTGGGAAGATATCTATCTCCAGATTCAGCCATATCACGCCTGTACATATACCAAAAAGAAGCCCCACCATACCACAAGGACATCTGCTCAACTGTCTTAGTAGTAGCTTTGTTTATAATAGCCAGAAATCAGAAACAACCTAAATGTCTCACAATCGAAGAATGGATAAAGAAAATGTAATACATTCACACAATGGAGCAATCATTTGGGGCCATTAAAAGCAATGGCACCTTGAAATTTGCAGGCAAATGATTAGAGATAGAAAATATCATCCTGAGTGTGGGAATCCAGACTCAGAAAGACAAACATGGTATATAATACTCACTTATAACTGGATATAGTCATAAACTAGAGCATAACCATGTTACAAAGCACAGACCAAAAAATGTTGAGTAACAAGGAAGACCAAAGGGAGGGACATTTGAATCTCACTGAGGAGAAGGAGTTTAGATATCTTGGGTAGATGGATGGAGCAGACTGTGTAGTGGAGAAGTGGAGATGGGAATAGAAGGGCTGGGTATGGGAGAGGGAAAAGATTGAGGTAGAGAGCAATGTACCCAAGACAACTGTGTGAAGAGGCATCTCTAGGACAAGCTGGAAACCCAGGACAATGTAAACTCCAAGAAATCTATTAAGGTGATCCTAGCTAAGATGCCTAGCAAAGTCGGATATGAAGCCTGAACCAGCCATCTCCTTTAACTAGGCAAGACTTCCAATAGAAAGATTGGAACAACAACCCAGCCACAAAACCTTAGAACCAAAATTTGTCCTGACTCCAAGATGTGCAAGATTAGATGCTAGAGCAGAAATAGAGAGAAGAACCAACCAATGACCGACCCAGCTTGAGACCCATGCTACGAGAGGGAGCCCACCACTGGCACTACTAGTGATATGCTGCTATACTTGCAGACAGGAGCCTAAGCTGTCATCAGAGAGGCTTCTTACAGCAACTGATGGAAACTGATGTAGAAACTCATGGCCAAACATTAAGTGGAGCTTGGATAACCCTGTGGAGGAATGGGAGAAAGAATTGGTGTAGTGAAGAGGGGTCAAGCACAACACAAGTAAACCTACAAATAGACTCATAGAGACTAAATTGCCATGCCCAGAGAGCATGACTGGGAAGGACCTAAGCTTTCTGTACATATGTAACGGTTGTGCATCTGAGTCTTCATGTAGGACTCCTAAAGTGGGAGCAGGGGTTGTCTCTTGACTACACTGCCAAAGCTTGGATACTGTTCCTCTGACTGGGTTAGCTTAATCAACTAAAAAATAAATAAGTCTCAAAGCAGAGCCTAGAAAATTTCTGGAGTAGGAGCCATTGAAATTTAGAGTTGGGCACTGAAATATTTCACTTACTTTTTGCTACTTTGTTTCCTTCTTGCCAAAACTTGAGTTACGAAATAGATACAGGAACTCTTTATGACATAGCAGCTTTTCTTACCATAGCACAGTCTAGAGTGTTCCTTCCATTTATGCTAACACAATCCATTTATTCTGTGGAGCTCTTTATTGACTCACCTCCTCAGATTTAGTTATCCTCACTTGGGACCCTACACACAGACTGTGCCACCTATGTTGTCAATTTCATTTTAAAGATTAGGATTTCCACATAAATATGTTAATTATAAATTATAATTCTTAAAGCATGAATCTGATAGTAAGTTTTAAAATTTGAGGTTTAATTAGTAGTGGTTTTCTGGTGTTTGCATTGTATTTTGAGACAAGGCTTCCTAGTGTAGCCTTGGTTAGCATAAAACTCACTGTAGACCAGGCTGGCTTCAAACTTAGAGAGCCACATCTAGCATGCTGAAATTAAAAGCATGTGCCACCACTGCCTGGCTTTATTATTATTATTTAAGGGTAGCTTTGAATATATACTGTAGAAAGCACCTCCCACCTTAATCCCTTGAATGAAGTTACAAGATCAGTGACAGACTTGATACACTCTATTGATTTGTCCCTGAACATCAACTTTACAGATGAAAGAGAGAAGTTTGATGTACTAGGTTCCAGTCCTATATATGTTTTCTCAATTTTTCCAAGAATCACACAGGTACTTTCTTTTATCTCCCACCTCTAATTACCATTTGTTTCTTATTTTAATATAGAGAAAACACTTTGTTTTTCTTAAATGATTGATGTGGGAGGGTCCAGCACATTGTGGGTGGTACCACCCATGGACTGTTCGTCTTTGGTTCTATAAGAAAGCAGGATGAGCAAGCCATGAGGATCAGCACCCCTCCATGGACTGTCTCTAGATTACTGGCCTGTTCATAGTTCCTGTCCTGAATTCCTTCAGTGATATACGCTAATGTGGAAGTGTAAGCCAAATAAAAGCCTTCCTCCACAGCACGCTTTTGGTCCCGGTATTTCATCATAGCAAGAGTAACCCTAACTAAGATAATAATACATTTCATTAAACTAGCATAAAACTATCAGCTTTATAAAGACATATGGAATATATGAAGATATGAATATTCTGAGCTATATGTATAGAAATCTCTCTACCTGTACCATAAATTTATTTATACTCCCAAAATGAGCCTTACCATGAAGAAAACAGAATAAAATTCTCTATCTTATAAAAATATATTGACATTCAATTTTTAATGAAGAAACTAGGAAAATCCTCATACAAATCTAAATGTTGACGTCTATTTCCCCCCAGGAAAAAATTATAACCACAGTTTTGTAAATGTAAAAAAATAACACAATTAATTTTTTTATTGGATAAATCAGAAACTTCCTAAAGAATTACCCCAAAAATATTAATAGGGGTAATTTATCTCTGCTATCTTTATATAGATATAGCCTTAATATACAATTTCAAAATTTAAAATGTACTTCTATTTGTTGTACTCAAAACACTCATGTATTCACTAATGTAAGCAGGAATATATTGTAACAAGCATATAAAATCTCTATCAACATTTGAAAAATAAAGATAAATTTCTACTACTGGGAAGACATAAATAAAAGTGTTTGAAGAAAAATTGCAACATTTTAATAATATTTATGTTAATATTTAAAGTAATTTAATGAAAATGTATTGCTTTTCTGTATTAATATCTAAGTTTGAAATATTTGGAAAAAATATATTAAATAATTAAAAAGATAAAATCCAGACCTTCACCTTCTTGAAGAGGTTAAGGAAATTATTCATGTAACACATTTTATCCAAAGACTGCCACCTGGAAACAACCCATAAAAGTTTCCAATGGTGGTATTATTCTCACATAAATTTTTTACATGAGACTCATTTTGCATTTCACTTTAATTCTTAATGATATAAAATCAGCTTTATATTAATTTATATTTTGCTTCCACAATGCTGTGCTCTTCCTTAATCAAGGATTAGTGAGAATACATTCAGTTAGAATCTTTTAAAATATATCTGAATCTTAATAATTACTTGTTTATGTTATTTGTAGGTACAGGAGAGATTTGGCCTAAGGTACAACTTTGTCTCAGAGTTCAAAGAATGTCAGAATCTGGCTCTCTTCATCACATGGTACAAAGCACATTGCTCCAGACAGCTGAAACTTTTGCTTTTGTGATGAGCAACAAGAAGTTCTTTTCCCCAGTGCTTCCAGAAGAAAACTGGAGGTTGCCTGTAGGTCTCCTCGTAGCAGTTGATGGTGAATAGACTTGATGTTTTTATTGACATACATACCTAGCAGTATGCCACAGAAGAAAAAACCAGTTCATAATAGGAAAAGTCAGATGCAACTGGTATTGACTGGTTAAGGGCAATCCAACTCATACACTTTCTTTTGCAAAGGTATAGTTTTGATAACATGCTTTAGTCAACAATATGAGTATATTCAAAAACTAGGACATATATCTGAACTTCTCTTTTATCATACAATTATAACTACCTTAGAATTTTGAGATTCCTTGTAGAAGTCATAATCATTTTCTTCCTTGGGTCATACTACATCAACACTTAATTAACAAAGAATAATTTGAACATCAATTAACTGACCCTACTAAAGAAAGACAGTAATTTTCAAGTTTACACCTTTTCTAAGGTGATCTGAATTCCTAAAAAAAAATAAATACTGTTTCAAATATCCTACATTTGTGTAGTAAATACCTTTATTTAATCATAACTATGGTCAGCAGTAACAAAACATGTTAAGTATTTATAGTGACAGGAATCATCCCTTTGTTAAGTGTGTGTGTCTGCCTGCTATATTACCTTCTGCTATATTTATGTCTTGTGTCAAAATATTGAAAATTAAAGCATATGCATCATTAAACCATATTCAAAGAATAAACCAAATACGTTTGAAACACATTGAGCTTCTTTATGATGCAGTCATGAATTAGGTCTTTCTGATGTTGGTAATTAGAATGTGAAACAGATGGTACACACATTGGCAAAAAGCATTAAGCCCTCTAAATTAACATGTCAGCAATTGATTATTGAGAAAATAAAAATTTATTCCATTGGTCAAGAATGTTTTACTTTTCTTTTTACTTTATTTATTTTTATCCTACATGTTTTGCATATGTATGGCTTCTGGTTTTATGTATTTATGGGATTACTGAATGTGTGAATAAGTGGGCCTCTGTATCTATATTTATTTCCTGTGCTTATTATATGGCTGTTTTCCTTATGCTTTTTGCCCTATTCCAATTTGGTTCTTTTTATTTTATTATTATCCACTAGAAGTCTGCTTATTTTTTAATGAGAGACAGAAATAGGATGGGTCCAAATGGCAGGACACATGAGGAAGAACTGTGAGGAGCAGAGGGGTGGGACAACATAATAAAGGTTATAAAATAAAAAATGCTTTTCTCCTATGAAGACATAAGACTTTTCAATAAAAAAATGTTTTATTGCCAACAACAAGTATAGAGTAACACCTAATTGTTTCCCTCTCTCCTTCCCTCCCTCTGTCCCTCCCTCCATCTCTTCCTACTTCCCTCCCTTCTTTTCTCACACATCCACTCCTGGAATACTTAGGTTGCAGGCATGTGCCTCGAAGTCCTCTTGAACTCAGTTAGCCATTCCAACCATGTAACTAGCCAGATAGTCAAACCAATTACTTTAAGCACAGGAGGAAACCCCCTTGTGTTTTCTCATTGAATTTTCCCTAAACTACTCTTTCTTTAAATTCTCTACTGAAACCTCTGCAAGGTGACCTCAATGTGCTTAGCAGAAGGAGGATTGTTTCATATTGTTGTGAACTTAACTGTTTCAAATACAAGAGCAGTGAATGACATATAAGCGGAAGCCTAAGACTATCTGCAGATGTAGAGATCCAGGTACTGACATCCAACATGAAAACTAGACCCACATCCTGAAAGGCTGGAAAATAACAATTGAATGGGTGTCTGAGGAGGACACTTTCCTCTGACTCTTCTGAATTCTAGCCCTACTCATCTGCTATTAACATTCCTCAGCTCCCCCTCCCTCATCTTTGGCTTCCCATTCCATGATAATTGGACGGTGTACTTCAGAGGATTATGAGACCAAATCTTCATTTGACACTTTCTTTGAAGTACAGAAAGTGAAAAACTAAAAAGAAAGAGCAACCATCCTCAAGCTTCATATTTGCAGCAAGTTCACTCTGTGCCAAGAGATTAGCCACAAAATAGAAGTCACACTTGGATATGTATTAAGGGAAAAACCAAAAACATGTAAAAGAAGTTCCGCATGCTCGAGTTGCCAGTGCCCTAGTACAAAATGAATATGACATCAAACAATATAGTTTAAACTCTCTGATTCACTCATATCATTCCTGTGTTTAGAATAATACATTATGTTATAGTTTAAAGTTTTTCTGAAACTTTGGACATAGAGTTGGAGCTAGGTAGTGTTAACCAAGTTAGTATGCTTAATTGATGACATTATTCACAAGACTGAAAAAAAAAGACATTAAAAATATTAAGCAACAATCTGATAAACATCAAGAGAAATTCTCAACAATAAAATAATTACATTTCATGAAACAATACCAGATGGAAATAATTATTTTCCCAATATTTAAAAAGTACTGCTCTGCCCCATTAATTCCTTGGGGCATTACAGTTCAAAAAACATGTCTTGTGGATGAGATTTTATAGTTTTCAGCACATTGAAATACATAGGTAGAGATCCTTTGGAATCGTAGGTGTTTTCTATTGACTCTTGCTTGCCATTGTGAAAACATCTAAATTTTGAAGACATCAAGTTCTAAAACATTCTACATTAGTATACTTGTTGAAGGAGTTCCAGAATATATTTTATAAGTATGTCATTTAGAAATCTAGAATAGAGTACTTTGTAATTAATTTTTATACTCAAGAGTTGATTTATTCACTGATTTGCTTGCTTTTATTGATATTATGAGCAACTGAAGCTTCACTCAGAAAAGGATAATACTAGATTTGCTGTTTGGCAAAGAAAATAGTTTATTGTCAGTTTGAGGAACCATTGGATTAATAATTAATATCATAATGTTTTAAATGAATTCTATGTCATTAAACCCTGATTTCTTTAGATTTTTAAAAAACATTTTTATTATTAAGATATTGTGACATATACATAATGGTCCATATTTGTGGTATACAGTGTGATCCTTCTAAATGTACATAATAATGGTCAGATCAGGGTGATTGACATATCCATTACCCCAAGAATATATTATTCCTTTGCATGGGAAATATAAAAGTCCTCTTCCTAACTATTTTAATTGTGGTTAACCTGGTTATTTCCGATACTATAGAATGTAAGATGGCATTGCTCATGTCCAACTGTACTCTGTGCCTTTCATCTATACTTGTCTGCCCACAGCTTCCCAGGTGTTTCATCTTCTAGTTCTTTGAAAGAAACTTAATGTATTGTTAGCTACTTATATATGTATAAATGCCATTATTTGTTTTTTTTTTACTTATTTCTCTTTATGTCTTTTGCAGTTTCTCTTAGGATTTCATTATGCACAGCACTTAGTTATTCACAGTCTGATCACTGTTATTTAATCTTTTAAATAAAAGGTTGAACAGCATAGGTGACTTTATCCTCTTCTCCTTAGGATTTGGGTCTCAGATGCCTCTGCCTTTAAACCTCAATAACTACAGAATGCAATGATAAAAGAAACTAGTGTAATATGCACAGTGAACCATGGGGATTCAGACTCATTATATTATGCATATATACATATAAAAACATATATTTTTTCAAAGAAAGACTGTAGATCATATCCAGGTCATTAATAAGAACAAGAATGCGGATTGTCTCCATTAAATCCACTGTAAGGCTGTAAAAAAAATAATATAAGACAATTCAATAGACTAAAATAATAATCATTCTGGTTGCATATGAAAATACATTTTTAAAAGTAGAATTTACAATTAAAATCATAATTGAGCTGTTGATGTGTGGTTTATTTGTTTAATGTCTGCTTGAATGCTTGATGCCGGGCGTTTGACTTAGCACTACAAAAAAAAAAAAAAAAAAAAAAAAAAAAAAAAAAAAAGGAAGAAAGAGAAAGAGAAGAAAAACAAGGTAAGAGGAGTTATGAAGTTAGAGGGGATGAAAATATGGATTAAATTGTACAAATGTAAATCATTCCTGTGCTCTTAATAAACTAAAGCAAAGAATTGGATGGTATATGTGTAGTTGAGTGCACGATGAGATGAAGAAACATAACAAGATCTTAAGCACAATTAAAACATGAGTCTCCGGCCTATTAAAAGATAAATAACCACCAAACTCCTCCCCTACTGGTTGCTCTGGGACACTTTCAACTGTCCTGAGCAGCATGCTGTCCCCCAACCTCCAATTTCTGTTTACTACTCCACCCTGTTCAACAAGCCTGATACTCGGGGAACATTCAGGAAATCTTGTTTCACCACATACATCCTGCACGAGGCTGCCCACTGGACAACTGCTAGACTAGGAGCATCCTTTCCAATACCTCCTCCAACAGGAATATCCAGTGACAATCTGATGTCTAAAGGACAGTTTAAGAATGTACTCAAGCATTATACAGTCTTAAAATTATAAGTGTATCATGTGTGTGTGATGCACAGAACATGTATGGCTGGTTTTCTGCTCTTTGTGTGAGCAGGAAAAAAAAGGCATATGTAAATCTTCATTCATGCCATATGAAGAATAGAATTTATTAGTAATTCACAGGGGTTCTGTAACCAAGAAGAAGTATTGTCTATGCAAAGACACTCATGTCTCCAGCAGTCTCAGAGCTATTCCTGTATAGTGGGATTAATAATATATAACTTAACTGCTTGTTCTGCAGTTTAAATTCTTCACATCAGTCACAGTCATAGGGGAGGGGAGTAAGGGGAAATGGGATGGAGGGAGGAATAGGAGGATACAAGGGATGGGATAACAACTGAGATGTAATATGAATAAATTAATAAAAAATTCTTCACATCCTTATTGTGTCCCGCTTCCTCATTCTCTCCTGATCTCCCCTCCCTTGCTCATCCCCTGCCCCTCCTTCCTTTAGTCCCCAGAAAGAGGAGCCCTTCTGCCTTAACATCTGACCTCAGCCTATCAAGTCTCATCTGTACTACCTATAATATTTTACTTTGTAGCCTGGCAGGGCCTTCCTCCAGGAGAAATGATCTAAGTTTGCTGGCCAGAGTACATGTCTGAAGTAGTCTCTACTCACTACATTTTGCGATCCATAAGGAGACTGTGCTTCTACATCTGAGAAGATAATCTAGGTCCACATCCCACATGGTCCTTGGTTAATGTTTCGGACTCTGTTTTGTAGTGTAGTTATCCTGTATTATGTGGCTAATATCTGCTTATGGGTGAGAATATACTATGCGTATCTTTCTGGGTCTGGGTTAACTCACTTAGGATGATCCTTTCCAGTTCCATCCATTTGCCTGCAAATTTAAAGATTTCCTTGTTTTTAATAGCTGAATACTATTCCATTGTGTAAATGTACCACAGTTTCTTTATCCATTCTTTAGTTGATAGACAAGTAGGCTGTTTCCATATTCTGGCTATTAAGAATAAAGCTGTTACTAGAAATGATCTTGAAGTGAGTTAACCCAGAAGCAGAAAGACTCAAATGGTATATATTCACTTATAACTGGACACTAGTCCAAGGGTCATGTCCCATAAAAGTCTTCACTTACCAGGAAAGTGGGATAGAGGTGAGGACATCCTATTGGGACTCTAGGTGAGAGAAGTATGGGATATAGGAAAATAGAAGGATCCAGAGTGTCCTATAAACCTACAAAAAGAACACTATGATGGACGGATCTGGGCTCAGGGGTTCTGCTCAAACTATAGCACCAACCAAAAAACAATAAGTGCAGTAAACTTCAAACCCGTACCCAGATCTAGCCAATGAACAGGACACTCTCCACAGTTAAATGGAGAATGATGACTGACTTTTACACAAACTCTGGTGCCCCATATCTGACCATATCCCCTTGATTAGGAGGCCCAGTGGCATTCAAAGGAAGGATAGCAGGCTACCAAGAAGAGACTTGATACCATAGGATCATATACAGGGGGAGGAGGCCCCCTCAGTCACATTCATGGGGAGGGGAATAGGGTGAAAGTGGGAGGGAGGGAGGGAGAAATGGGAGGATACAAGGGATAGGATAACAATTGCAATGTAATATGAATGAATTAATAAAAAATAAAAAAATAAAGCTGCTGTGAACATATGCTACTAAGCAAATGTCCTTGTTGTATGATGGAGTAACTCTCAGGTATAATTCCAGAAGTTGTATGGCTGGATCCTAAGGTAGAATTATTCACAATTTCTTGAGAAAGCACTAGATTGATTTCCAAAGTGATTGTACAAATTTGCACTCCCACCAACAATGGAGGAGTGTTCCCCTTTCTCTACGTCCTCATCAGCATAGCTGTCACCTGATTTTTTTTTATTTTCACCATTTGGACAGGTGTAAGATGGAATCTCAGAATTGTTTTAGGTTGCACTCCCCTAATAATTAGGGATGTTGAGCATTTCTCTAAGTGTTTCTCAGCCATTGGAGATACCTTTGTTGAGAATTCTGTTTAATTCGGGGACTCATTTTTCAATTGGATTATTTGTTTTGGTGGTGTTTAATTTCTTGAGTTCTTTATATATTTTGGACATTAGGCCTTTGTCATATGTAGGGTTGGTGAAAATCTTTTCCTAGTTGTAGGCTGTCACTTTGTTATGTTGACAGTGTCATTTCCCTTACAGAAGCTTTTCAGTTTTATAAGGTCCCATTTATTAATAATTTATCTTAGGGCCTTAGCTGTTGGTGTTCTGTTCAGAAATTTGTCTCCTGTGTCATTGAGCTCAAGGTTCTTCCCTGCTTTGTCTTCAAATAAATTTAATGTGCTTTTTTTTATGTTGAGGTGTTTGATTCATTGTATGCTTTCAGAACCAGACACTGACATTGTATCAGACTTGACAGGATTTATGCCTCTCAGCATGGTGGACACTAACATCCTATATCCTTTATGTTCCAGCACCAAGTGCTTCAATTGTTGTCACTCATCAGAACAAGAAATCTCCCAGGACACTTTCAAAGAAAGCTCCCAATTCCAGTTGGTCCAGCATTTCAGACTGTCTCACACAGGTCCAATTAAGCCTGGAATTTCTCAACATTTAGAAACTCACCACAAATGCTATTCCTAACTTGTTTAACCATTTCTCCAATTTTATTTGGGCCTCTACAAAGGTATTATTCATCCCAAAGCATCTTGAAGAAACTGTAAGTGAATGACACCCCATTTCCTTTAAGGCAGGTCAGGTAAATTTTTGGTTACTTTCTTGGGCTATAGAGGGTTATTATAAAAGGGAGTTGGTTATAAGTTATTATTGGCCTAATTTAGAGAGAAAACAAGGTTTGACACAGGGATGTCTCTCTTTTCATTTATCTTACACTCTTAGGTTTGGATATAGATATTGAAAAGAAAGAAGGGGGACTACAGAAATATATAGGGAAGATAGAACTAAAAGTAGATTAGTGAATCAACTCCTTTACTTAATGCCTCAATTGTCACTCACAAGGTTATTTTAAATTCACTGATATAGAATTCTGTATATAGATGCAAAATAAGTTTAATTCTACATATAGAGGTATAGAATTTTCACATATATTATATATATGTATATATATATATACTCTAATATAAGATATTGTACCCATATAACTCAATTATAATACAAGTTTTACTTCTAATACTTTAATACTTTAAAACTGCCATTGTAGGCTATTTATGATAAGTAAATTCTACAAGTTAATTGTTAGTTGACCAAATCATAGTTATATCAATTACTATTCTACTTTTATCATAAGAATGTACATCTTAGGTGCAGCAGATGCATATGATTCTGTAGAAAGATAAGGTAGGATAGTCAGATAAGGTCTTCAAAGACCCCAAAGACATGCAGAATATGGCATTTAAAATGTTTTCATTATTTTAAAGCTTCACCTACAATAGACAGGTTAGCTCCTGGCAACACCCAGCCTACCTCAAAGAAGATGATGAGCATCAAAGAATCTCCTTATGGAGATGACATCAAATGTGGTGATTAAGGCACTAGACAAAATATCCTCATTTCTACCACAGATAAAATTCTTGCTCAATAAAGGCCAAGCTTGGATGCAGGCAGAGTTGATGGCCAAACTCTGCCAAGACAGGGTAAGCAAGCCCTCAGTAGTTCTTGCCTCACAAATATGTTTGTCAGGTATATTGGTCCAGAAAGCTGAAGAAGATACTCCAACATAACAGAGAGTTTTGGGTGACTTCTCAAGTAGCACCCTGTCTCTGTCATCTTCTCATTTGGAAAGCTGCTAACTTACACTCCCGGGATACTCAGGTAATCAAATCTATTCCTTCTCAAGTCACTGATGAAGTTGAAGACATGGTAGCTTAGTTTAACAATGAAGCTTAGTTGTTTAGGTGTTAAGATGCTTTGAGGTCCAAATATATGTTTTAAGTTGATAATGATGAGATGTGATGGAGACCTATTTACATTCAGAATTTTAGACACACCAAGATAGGAAGGATATTTTCTTCAAGGCTGTCAAATACAAATAGTCAAAACACTAAGAATGTAACATTTATATAATTCCTGATTGAATCATGGTTCTTCTTGCTATAGGTAGTTTATTGTATATATGTGTAATAATATAAATGTATATGTAAAAAAATTTAATGAAATTAAAAAAAAAAGAGTGTACTCAATAAGAGCCAGGGCACCATGGCACATTCAGAGTACAGATATTTTCAACAGTAAGGCCAGATATATCCTAATTCAACCAAAGCACAAGAAAATAAACTTAAATTCAATCTGATAAAGATGATAGAGGCCTTTAAAAAGAAAATGAATAAATATCTAAAATAAATACAGGAAAATACAGTACAACTGGTAAAGGATATGTATAAAATTATTGAAGACCTGAAAATGGAAATACAAGAGTTATAGTTCAGGAATAGCTACATACTGACCACTTGGACACTAGACCTAGAGAGATGGAAGTTTTGACTGTTCAACAAAGTCTGACCAGTCAGGCGTACAGTTGGAATTGAGCAAGCAAGAATGTGACTCTAACACATACTCACAGTGAGCTCTAAAGAAAAAACATTATAAACAAACAGGAAGAATCAAGTCTATTCCAGGTATATTATGCCCAGATAGCTAGACAAAGCATTGTAAGCTGGTAGGCTTGGATTTAGGGCAGGGGAACTTGGAGACTTTCCAGTTCCCTACCCTTCTGGTGGAAGTAGAACATACATTTATCTTTAGTTCAAGCAGAATATATTTATCGTTTCTGCTATTATTTTATTATTTTATGTTAAAGACTAGCAGAGCCTGAAAACTTGTACTTAATTTCACTTTATGATCAAAATGGAGTTAAGGACAAAAATGGCTACAGTTATGCTACATGCTAAAGCACATCTCAGAAAAAGTCATAAAGATACACAAGTTGAGGAAATCTTAAGGATGGAAAACCAAAGCAAGAGAACGGGAACTATAGGCACAAGAATCACCAACAGATTACAAGACATGAAAGACAGAATCTCAGTCATAAAAAAAAACAGGAAAGAAGAAATTGATAAATCAGTCAAAAAAAAGTTAAATCTAAGAAATTCCTGATGTAAAACATCCAGGAAGTCTGGGACACTGTTAAAAGACTTCTTCTCAGCACCTCACAGAACTTTCTCCAAAATTGACCATGTTGGTCACATAGAAAACCTTAACAGATATAAGAAAATTGAAATAACCCCTTGTGTTTTACCAGACCAATATGAAATAAAGCTGGACTTCAACAAAAACAAAATCAACAAAAAGCCTACAAACTCATGGAAACTGAATAACTGTTTAGTCAGTGATCACTGCATCAGAGAAGAAATAAGAAAAGAGTTAAAGACTTCTAACAACTCAGTGAAATTAGGGCATATCATACCCAGACATATGAGAGACTGAAGGTAGTGCTAAAGGAAAGTTCATAACATTAAGTGCCTTCATAAGGAAGTTGGAAAGATCTTACACAAGTGACTTGATAGTACGCCTTAAAGCTCTAAAGTATAAAAGAAGTAAACACACCCAAGAGGAGGTGACCACAGGAAATGATCAAACCCATGACTGAAATCAGTGAAATAGAAACAAAGAGAATAACACAAGAATCAACAAAAACAAAGACCTGGTTTGTTGAGAAAATTTACAGGATAGACAAACCCTTAGCCAAACTAATTAAAAGACAGAAACAGTATCCAAATTAGGAAATCAGATATGAAAGGGGGGGGGGATATAAAAATAGACACTGAGGAAATCACAAGAATCTTTAGGTCTTATTTCAAACACTGAACTCAACAAAATTGTAAAATCTAAATGAAATGGATGAATTTCTAAAGATGCCACTTATCAAAATTAAATCAAGGTCAGGTAAACTATTAAAACTTTGTATTTGTAAAACTATATCCACTATGGAAAAAGAAGTGGTCATTAAATACCTTTCAACTAAAGAAAGCCCAGTGCCAGATGGTTTTAGCACAGAATTATATCAGACTTTCAAAGAAGAGCTTATCCTAATATTCTGAAACTATTCCACAAAATTTAAAGAGAAGGAACATTGCCAAACTCTTTATATGAGGTCACAGTCACCCTGAAACCTAAACAACACAAAGACTCACCAAAGAAAAAGAATCTTAGACCAATTTTCCTTACAAAGATTAATACTAAAATAACCAATAAAATGAATGCAAGCCAAATCCAAGAACACATCAAAGATATCATCCACCATGATAAAGTAAGCTTCAACCCAGGGATGCAGGGATTTTTTCAATATAAAAAACACACCAATGTAATGCACCATAAAATGAACTGGAAGCAAAAAAGAAATGACATGATTATTTATTAGACACTGACAAGATATTCCACAGCAAAACCATGTTGAAACACTACCCAGCCACAAATGCATCCCTATAGAAGATACTAGAAAGAAAACTGCAACCCAAGGAGGCCAACTTTCCTCAGGAAAACAAAGGAAATAAATAACGCCCACATCTGCAATACCAAAAGAAAGGAAACTCTCTCTCTCTCTCTCTCTCTCTCTCTCTCCCTCTCTCTCTCTCTCTCTCTCTCTCCCTCTCTCTCTCTCTCTCTCTCTCCCTCCCTCCCTCTCTCCCTCCCTCCCTGCCCCCCCCCACAACCATAAAAAGAAAACACCAGGAATGAATAACAACAGGTGATTGATATCTCTCAATATCATAGGCCTCAACTCACCAATGAAAAGACACAGAATGGCTGTGAAAACAGGACCCAAAGGTATACCTAGCCACAGATCCAAAGAACCAAGCTGGAACGGCCATTCTAGTAGCTACTGAAATAGACTTTCAGCCAAAACTAATCAAAAGAGATGGGAAAGGACACTTCATACTCATCAAGGGAAACACACTCCAAGAGGATATCTCAACCCTGAACATCTATGCCCCAAATGCAGGAGCACCCACCTTCATATAAGAAACATGACTAAAGCCTAAATCACATACTGAACCCTACATATTAATTGTGGGAGACTTCAATACCACACTCTCACCAATAGATAACTCATTAAGGCAGAAACTAAATGGAGAAATAATGAAACTAATAGACGTCATGAAGCAAATGCACCTAACTGATATATACAGAACTTTTTACCCAAACGTAAAAGAATACACCATCTTCTCAGCACCTCATGTAACATTCTCCAAAATCTACTTGGTCACAAAGCAAACCTCAACAGATATGTAAAAATGGGAATAATCTCTTGCATTTCATCACACCACCATGGATTAAAAATGGAACTCAACAACAACAGAACAAGAGAAAGCCTACAAACTCATGGACACTGAACAACTCCTTACTCAATGATCTCTGGGGAAGGGATGAAATTGTAAAAAGAAATTAAAAATTCTTAGAATATTGAATCTTTCAATCCTCCTCTTTAGCAGTTCCACAGATGGAGGACTTGGCACTGAAGACTTGAAAAATCAAAAGAAGGAGGGGGTGGATTTACCTTCACATGATGAACAGGCAATGGGCAGATGGCTCCCCTGGTGAAAGAGATTGACCCCCTGCATTCTAAGGCAGAGGGAGCTGAGATTCCTACCCTCCTCTGAGGGAGTGAGCCCTCTAGTTCTGTGTCACTATAAGCAAAGTATGCATCTCTGAGTGTGGAAAGGGAGCCCTGGGGCTTCAGGAAGTGCAGGGTAGTGGACTGTGTTGGTCCAAAAATAAGACAGTAGAGAAACAAAGAACTAGGTTTTAATTTACTTACTTTGTTCTATAGTTCTTTTTAAAACCAGGAATCTGAACTAAGCTAAAGATGAAGACATGATGAGAGAGAGAGAGAGACAGAGAGAGACAGAGAGAGACAGAGAGAGAGAGAGACAGAGAGACAGAGAGAGAGAGAGAGAGAGAGAGAGAGAGAGAGAGAGAGAGAGAGAGAAAGAGAGAGAGACATGGAGACTCACTTGGGGACCCCTGGCTTTTAAAGTCCTGGAAAGTAAATTACAGGAGGCATAGCCAGGATATCTCCTGGGGCCTGCCTCTAGAGTGGATCCTTTTGTTAACTTAGAGGTTACTTTGAAATGTCCAAATGGAACCCAGAGAGTCACAAATTTTCACCAAATGGTATTTTGTGATTTCTTTCCAGAGACAGGATGGCGTGCTCCCTCTTATCTGTGTGCAGGTAAACCTGGCTTCTTTGGAGAGGAGCTGACATAGATCTCTGCCAAGAAAGTCCCACACTAGAATTAAAAAAAAAAAAAAACGAAGGCACAGCATGCCCAAACCTATGGGACACAATGAAAGCAGTGCTAAGAGTAAAGTTCATAGCTCTAAATGCCTTTATAAAGAAACTGGAGAGATCCCATACTAGCAACTTAACACACACCTGAAAGCTCTTAAACAAAAAGAAGCAGACTCGTCAAAGAGGAGTAAACTGCTGCAAGTCATCAAACTCATGGCTGAAATCAGCAAATTAGAAAGAAAGGAACAATTCAAAGAATCGGCAGTCATCAGAAGTCTCCCAGCTAACCAAACAAACAAACAAAAAACAAAAAAGCTCCACAAACACACACATAAACAAACCAACAATGAAAAACCAGGGCCAGATGGATTCAGCACAGAATTCTAACAGGACTTCAAAAAAGAGCTAATACCAATTCTCACATGTGAGCTGTAATCTTGTTCATGATTTTAACAACTCTAGCACAATCAGAATTTTAGGTTTATAATTTCAAAATCTTTCTTAAATAATTCAAACTTCATATACCATCCCTATTTGATATATCAAAGTTTTTTTTGTGACATTAGAATAGTTAAGTTTTAGAAATCTGGGAAAATTGTATCAGAAAAATAAAGATCCTGGGGTCTGCTGTAGTCCAGGCAAATCAGTTGACTTATTACTGATCACTACATTTAGCGTTTAGTGAAAAATGTCACACAGTTTGTGTGTGTTCATTCTATCTTTCAATCAAGTACATCATAAAAGCACACATTATTACCTCCACACTGCCTATGCAGCAGTTAGTATAAACTATTCAGAATGACTCTGCAGATAAGCATGAAAGGAACACTGAAAATAATCATTGTTCAATAAATAAGTTTTAAAAGAATGTCAAAATAAATGACCTCTTTCAGTATGTGTTGAAAACTTCATGGTTTTCAGGGTCCAGCAGAACTTATTTACTGTGTAATTCACACAAAAAGAAACTTGCATCCCTAAACTCTTTTTCAACAGATCATTAGGGATATTTTCTGGACAAATAGTAATTATGTTTATTATTTGCCTCAACTAAACAGCTTATGGAAATTAAGCCAACAATATTAAAAAACATTTTAAGATTACACTTTCTAATGTAATTTGCATACTGTACAATAGAATAGTTTAAGAATGTAGTTTTAACAATTTAACTTTTTTACACAAAGCTATAACAAAAGTACTTATTTTGTGAGCTAGTCATTGTTAAAGACTATATGATATTAGAAGTTTTGGGGAGTTTTAGGATTTTTTTTTCTGATGTTTGAACTAAAATCAAAATGTTTTAAATATTGGGAAAGGAAGATGTCTATAACTATGTCTATAACTATAACTATTGATTTGATACAATAACAGTACAAGTAACAGAACAACTAATCTTGGTTACTTAATGTCCTATTATTGAAATAATATACCTGATATGGTTTGGGTACAATAAACTGTATTCAAGAGATGCCTTTGAGCCCTTATAAGGTCGTGTATGATGGTAGGAATGGATCGCTGAAGGTAATGTTCATCCATGGCAGCCACGATGAAAGGAGAGAAAGTCAGAAAGGTATGGTGGTAATGACCCTTTAAGGACATGGCTCTTTTTGACCAGGAAATTCCCACTAGGCCATTACTATGCTTCAGAGGCTCTGTCCACTCCAAGAGTTACCTATATGATTACTCTGGGCTCTGTCTCTTTCCACTGTGCCTGGCTAGGTACTCTGTGCTCTGTCCCTGCCAGTAGTGTCAGGCTGAGTACCCTGCCTACAGCACAAAGGCCTGTGAGACACACTAAGTAGAAGCATGGCATAATCTTTGAGAAAGTTCTGATAACTAATAAATCATCAATTGACTGATTAAAAAATAAAATAATTATTATAATAAGTTAAAAGAAAGTTACATAAGCACATCAACAAAATATATCATCATAATTTATTAAAATAGATTAAAAAATAAGCAAAAAGGACTTAATTTTAGGCAAATACTACCCCCACAAATAACAAAAGAGATCAATGTATGAAAAAATATGTACCAGGCAAAGGCTTCAGAAAAAAAATTTAAAAATTAAAGTACAAATACACATGAAATTAAACTCCTCAGCAAATTTCCTGAATTTCCTTTTATGATATGAAGGCTCTTAAAATATCTGTATATATGAGGGTAATCTAAATGGAGTACCAAAATAGTAGGAAAGACAATGCTCCAACTAAACTTCTTTCACCACCAAGTAAAAACTCCAGTACCAGGGTTGGGTTACATCAGTTAAGTCTTTGGGCAAGGGATCCAATGGAAATCCATTTTGCAGTTGGGTTGTTTGGTTTTGTGGTGTTTAATTTCTTGAGTTTTTTATATATTTTGGATATTAAACCTTTGTCAGATGAAGGGTTGGTGAAGATCTTTTCCCAGTCTGTAGGCTGTCGCTTTGTTCTCTTGACAGTGTCTCCTGCCTTACAGAAGCTTCTCAGCCTCATGAGGTCCCATTTATTAATTGTTGACATTAATGCCTGGGCTGTTGGTGTTCTGTTCAGGAAGTTGTCTCCTATGCCAATGTGTTCCAGAACGTGGAAACAGCTTGTCTCTTGATATTGTGAGATTGCCTGCCTTGTTTGGGCCAAGAGCCCCCGATAGGCTCTCTATTCCAGAGAGTGCAGCGCCAGTGCCTTGTGACTGGCTGGGTAGGCACAATAGCAGAAAAGCGGTGCAGAGCTCTGGAGAAAGCAGGCGGGTTGGAACTAGATCTTCCTGCCGGGCTCTGATGCTCCACTAATGCTCTGGGTCAGCAATTAGACACTGCAAACACGACCCACCCAAGTCAGTCTTTTTTTTATATTATTTGTTGTATTGTATCTTTACAGTCTTTTTGTTTGTCTTTGCCTCCTCTGCTTTCTTTCTTATTTGTTTGCCTACTTGTTTTCTAAAGAGACAAAAGAAAGGGGTGGTGTTGAGTGATGATGGAGAGGAAGCATCTGGGCATCTTGGGTGAGGGGAATTATATTGTATAAAATTATGTTCAATGAAAGATAATATATCTATTAAAAATAAATAAATAAATAAATAAAAACGTATGAAACATAATAATGTCATTCTATGAATTGAATGATTTAACTCAGTAAACAATACCATTATAACAGCTTTTGCAAACTTTACTAAGTAAAACAATAAATAAAATACTTTTATTCTGTTACAATGTTAAGGATTATATAACAATTTCTTGTCTATGTTTTGCCCTTTCTGTAAGGGTAAAATCTTTATACTATCCACTAGGTATTTAAAATATGTTATCATGAACCTGTGCTTACATAAGAGACCAATATATTCTGAAAATCAGAAACTCTGAAACCAAATTGGCAGAAAACATAGACAGGTAATTTAATTATGCAAAGAAGATACTGAATTATAAATTCTGCAATAATCACAATGATATGACAACCTTAAATAAGAAAATTAATGACCAGGTAATTCCTATGAGCAAACAAAGTATTAAAAGATGAAAGGAAGATAAATAACCTTATATAAAAGGCTAGATTTTACTGCATAGCATTGTAAATCATTTTTTTGAATAAATATATGCTACATTTACTAAACAAGAAAGGTTCATATTGCAATTTTGTCTTTATTATTTCAATTCTTCTCAAAAAGTAAAACCAACAGAACAGAGATAAAAATCAAAATATAAGTGTCTGATGAACCAGTCTTCACTTCCTTCTAAAACTTTGGATGTTCAAATTTACATTTTAATTTAAACAATTGTTTTGAGATATAATTTATATATGTTAAATTTAGTGTACAATCACAAAATTATATTCTAATTGTATGATTTATCAAGTCCTGCAAAATGTACCACCATAATCAAGGTAGAAAAAGATCCAATCATAACTCAAATACTTTAATACTGTTATATAATAATTTTATACTTTCTGACCTGTTATCTTTGAGTCACTGATCTGCCTATATTTACCTTTGTTTCCTTAAAATTCCATAAGAATTTAATTATAAAAATTAAAATCACAGCAATAGACCTTGTAGAGAATAGTGGATTTTAAAAACAGCTTTTTAAATGTATACATATAGGTTTTAACACAAAGTAGCAGCTCCTATCATATCTATGACATAGGTATTGTTATTTTAATTTGGAAAAGTGGGTACTGGAGAGATGGCTCAGAGATTAAAGAATGCTTATTGCACTAATATCAGGTGTCTTATTACTGATTGTAGTAGCAGTCCCATGGTACTTAATTCCTTATTCTGGCCTCTCTGGGTACCACACATATTACAAACAAGCAGAACACTCATGCTCACATATGTTAAAATGAAAGAAATTTTACTATCTAGTAAAGGACTTAAATGTGTTGCATGACTATGTGGTTATGCTGTCAAACTACTTTCTTTTTTTTTTTTAAATACATTTTCAAACTACTTTCTTAACCTTTATTTTTAAAAAGTCCTCATATTTGACCATTTTCCCTGGAGGCGGAGACCTGGTGGCACTCAGAGGAAGGACAGCAGGTTACCAAGAAGAGACTTGATACCCAGTGAGCATATACAGGGAGAGGAAATCCCCCTCAGGAACTGTCATAGGGGAGGAGAATAAGGGGAAAATGGGAGGGAGGGAAGAATGGGAGGAGACAAGGGATGGGATAACCATTGAGATGTAACAAGAACAAATTAATAAAATAATATATATCTTGGGAAAAAATAAAATAAAAAGTCCATAAAATTGTTGTCTCCTCAACTTTGGCCTGGAAATTTTTATTGTTGTTGTAGGTGTGTGTGTGTGTGTGTGTGTGTGTGTGTGTGTGTGTGTGTGTGTGTGTGTGTATGTTTAACAGATAATTAGGATAGGTTTACTTGATAAAATACTGAGAATAAGTATCTGTGAGCCTATGGACATATGAATTTTATATAATAACCCATCCCATCTTACTCTCAAGGAACACTGGGGAAGTGGCACAGATACAAAGAGCCAAAGGATGGCAAGGAGAGCATTTAAATGTTGTCTTCTGGACATGACATGCTCATGTCTACAAATAGCAGTTTGGTTGCCTGCAAGTGACCTGCACAAATGATCTTTGCAGGTAAAGATAGCATAGATGGGGAAGGAATTCCAAAACTCCACACCTGCCAAAGAAGATACAGCCACAGAAAACATGTTCATAAGAGAGATCCCAGCTTGCTTAGTTGTTGAAGTTATTTTGGGCCCATGGAATTAAGACAGGTAGGGAGGGAAGGAGGAAGGGAGTGAGAGAGAGAGAGAGAGAGAGAGAGAGAGAGAGAGAGAGAGAGCAGACAGACAGACAGACAGACAGACAGAGACAGACAGAGAGACAGAGAGGTGGTGGTGGGGCGATTAGATAAAACCAGAACATAGAGCATAGCAGGCAGTGGATAAGAAAAGGTAAAGAGGACCACCTGAATAGTTTTAATGTTTATATTAATATACTCTGGGAGAAATTCTAAGAAGTTATAGACATACTTACAAAAATAAAAACCAAAGGTTTAAAAACCCACATTCATTGAAAGGATATCTTTAATTTAAAAGGAAAAATAACAAAAGGAATTAATTTGTGGTTTGGGTAAATGTGAGTGTTTGCTCAGAAATTCTGTCCTACTGTTCTTTTGTGTGTGGTGTGGTACTACTGAGGTGATGAATCAATTAGGAGAAATGAACAACAACAACACAAAAAGTGGTCTTGTCACCAGACATCACCTACTGAAGGGATCAGTGCCGATGGGATTTTGTAAGAACTGGCTCATATAATGTGAGACAACTCTGTATAGACAGCCTTTTTTTTTTAAACACATTGGTGTTCATCATAGATAGGCACATGTTACCACAGTAATAAAGATCCTCGGTCTCAGGACTTTCTAACCTTTAAGCCTACACAAAAACAAAACAAACCAGAAAACAGAATATGCATGAGGAATGCTAAAGAAAGGAAAACTGATTTCTATTTTAATAAGCAAAAGCAGCCAGAAATTGAACATAGGTTGTAAGTATTATATTGAATTTGAACACTGGGTTGTAAGTATTATATTTATAAATATAGACGGTATAATAATAAAAGCATACTATGTTTCAAGTTTCTATGTTATTTCCATTTTTTCTAAGTAGAGTAATTTTGCAATTGAGAATCAATAGGAAAATGGCCTTAGAAAGTCAATCACATGCTATTGAAAATAAATACAGAAGGAATGAAAATGTCTTATTTTTCTAAAAAATATGTTTTTTTCATTTACTAGATTTATTAGTGTAGTAGAAAGTGGTTAATTCTACAAGGTTTTATTATTGCCTTGCTTTGAGTGTCTACTCAGTTACATGTGATAATAAGAGACAAAAATTACATAGAAAGTTAAACAGCACAGATAAGGCCTTGTGCAAATTTAAGTACTGTTTCCATCTTTTCTGCTGCCCAAATTATTAGCCATAAGATTAATAATTGTATAAACACTACTCATTGTAGTTTTACAGCCCCATTGTCAGTCTCCTCCCATATTTTGATCAAACTATTGACATGAAATGAAATGATTAAAAAGTGCTCACGAGAGAAAGAATGCATTTCCATGTCCACAAGGCCAAGCTATGAAAACCGGTTCAATTGAACATGTTAATCATCCTGAATTTATGTAGTGCTCTTTCTCAGATATAATGGTATGCAGATGTCACAGCTCATTTGCATTTTATTACTCAGGCAGAGCTCTGCCTTTCCACCAGCTTCTTAGATCCCTGCTGTCAATTAGGTATCATTCTGTGTGAAGATGTTATGATGACTCCACACTTGTATAAATATACTATTTTTATTATTGTGTATTCCTTGCATCGATTCAGTAGGAACAATGCTGTCCAAAATAAAAGCCAACACCAGGCTGATAAGAGGATTTTTGAATGAGTGACATGTCAGTAAAATAAGAACATATCCTCACACTGGAGGCTACATTCTCCTTCAGGCTTTTGTTGTATTGGCTGGTGGGGAAAAAGTTGAGTCACTAACTCATCTGAACTCACTGGCCCACCTTTAGGACTTTTCTTTTTATTGCTTTTATTTTTTGTCCTTGCTTATTTTCTTTTCTTATGAAATAAAACTATTTGCATTTTACTTTACTTTTCCTTATATATAGGAAAATTTCTCCCTCTGACCCTCCAGAGGACTTATAAAAGACCACCCTTCTACCATTTGCTATGCTTTCCTTTTGACTTCCCAGCCAGCCAATTTTTATTCAGCTGTCATTTAAACGACTGCCCTCCCTGACAACAAATTTCGTCTGCTATGATTACATTGCCATCAGGATTAACTGAGATAGTGTGCTCATATATAATAGAACTGAAATGCTAGATGCAAGTTTTATCTTATTTCTTATGGTGTTTTTGAAATCTCAGATGATCTGACCTGAACCTTTTTCTTATGAATTCTATTTGAAGAACAACATTACTTTATTTCAAAAATCTAACATAATATATTGAAATTTTTGTCTCCATTCCCCTACATACTGTGGCTTTACAAGCTACTAAAAAGAAATTTTTATTTTTTTAGGAAGTATATTTTGTTCACCTCTCACTTGCAAAACAGGATATGCTGGCAAGAAGTGGCATTCAGAAAGATTTGTAATTTTAACACCACAGTCCTTTCAAATTGGTTTTATTATATTTTCAATGATCTTTTCTAATTATATGAAGCATAGAATGCAAAAACTAACTTGCTGTGATGTTTAACTTTATTGTCAACGTGGCTAGATCTAGACTTCCCTGGTTAAGATGCCTTTGTACAGTTGAAGAAACATTTCTAGAGATTTAACGGAAAAGACCCACCCTAAAAGCAATTGGCACCATCCCATGGACTGTGGCCCTAAACTGAAAAAAAGAAAAAAATGTCTTAGCAAAAGGTTTTATATCTCTTGGCTTCCTGACTGTAAATCTTATTGATGAGTTGCCTCATGTTTCCTTCCTCATGGTCTATGTCCTTTCAAATCTCAAAGTAAATAAATCCCGGTTATCTTAATTTTTTTTCTCATAAAGTTTTTAGTTATAGTGATGAGATATAAATCTTAAAGCTTAAAGGGAACAATATGTTGAGAGGGTAGAATTTTAGATGAGATAAAAAAAGACAAAATGAAATGAAGCAGATTTTTATTTTTAAATTATAATAATAAAATAATATAATAAAATAATAAAATTAAAATAATAATAAAAAGGGAAAGTATTTCCCCCACTGGATAACATAGTGTCTGGTATTTCGGCTTCCATGCTAAGTCTGCCTTTTCTTTTTTTTCAGCTTTAAACAATATGATCAGATATGTTAAACACTGGCTGGTTAGCTTTACAATCTCTGTGTATTCTTCCCATATTCCTGACATGAAAAGCAGGAATTAAAAAGTGGTCACCAACCAACAGTGCTAAGTTAACTTGAGATAAAAACAATGAAACAAACAAAAAAGGTCTTATGTCAGAACACATCCATGAATGAAGCTGTGTAAGGAAAATTTTTGAAAGCTTCAGAAAAAAACACCAAGTATATAAGACAAGAGTCTGGTAACCTCTGTTCCTCTCTATATAACATGGGCTGTCCTGGAAATGTGATTTCTTACTTCTCCCAGGTATAGGAAATGGGAATGGGTTTGCTGCAGTTTACTCATCATTTTTTGGCTGTTATTCAAAAATGTTTCCAAGCATAGGTTGCCCTTGTGACTGAATAGATCCTAAACTCATGTGAACTTTGCTCATGACTTTGTATATTGCTCCCAATAACCTCAAAGTACAAATTATCTGATGCCCTGAATAAAGCTGGCTATTGCATAAAACTTTTGTCTGTCTAATTTTAGGCACCACTTTCCCACTTTCACAGCACACACACACACACACACACACACACACACACACACACACACACACACACACACACACACCAAACCATTCTCCCCATGCACATTTAGAAAACTGAAGTGCGAACAAAACTTTAGAAACCTTTTACTTTTCAAATTCTTATAAAATCTGACACCATCTTTGGACTGTTTCCTAGAGAGTTTTGGGTGGGTGTTTTGTACCTAAAACTTTTTATTTCCTTTATAATATTGACTTGGCTCCTTTCCTGGCAATTATTCCTTTGGAGGCCTAAATTGAAATCCCAATTTTTGACATCCTCTTACATAGGCGTTTTTATTAGATCACAAAATCACCTTTACTACTTCAATACTGAGTATACACTAAGCATACCTCAAAGAGTGAAAGAAAATTTCTAAAGTGCACAAAGATATAATTCATGGTAACTGAGTCAAAAAAATAAGTGGCTTATTCAAGATAACCTAATTATTCAGCTATGCCAAGCCCTTCACAGGCATTTACAGTTGTTCCAATGATAGAAAGTACAATTTGTCAGAAGAATAGTCATGAAAGGAAGCAATCTATTTAAACATTTATGGAAAATAAACTCTGAAAAACCCTACTTAATATTTTAACTATTAAATGAGATTTTATTAGGGAAATTATGTAAGCTTGAGTATATAGAAATCTAAAAAGTGTCCTTGACAGTTACAAATTTCTAGGAAGACCACAAGAATAACAGTGTCAATAAAAGAAGCCATACTTCTATTTGAAATTCTAATAAATAATGATGATAAGTAATAATTTATTAAATATTATTAATATAATATTAATTATAAACAGGCAAGTAAGGCACTTCTCACACCCCTTGACATAATCTGAATTTAGTTGAAGTTTGAGGAACTCTACCTTGTCAAATAGTTTTAGTAAACTTCAGAAGTCTATCAACTAAAGGCTTCTTAACTAAGGGATGTGCTTGTGCCCAACTACACCAAGGTAGTTATCATCCAATACAAATACGTATCAATTATAGCTGTCATACAATAGAAATAAGTATCAATCAGGCAACATTTGCTGGGGCTATATAATATAACACACTTGACAAATTTAAATACTAGTAACACATACACATGATTGAAAGATTTTTCATTTGTAGGCTCTTTTTTTTTTTAATTACTCTCCTATAATGTCTTCCCTGGCATTTCACTAATATGCGCAGCTATCCAGATATCTTTTATCGCCTGTTTTCAGTAGGGCAGGCACACACAAGTAGGAGAAGGAGACAAAAGCACAAACATTTCAATTATTTTTACAAAGCAAGCATTCTAAGCATGGGACTGTCTCCAGAGAGCCCAGTACAAAGTTCTAGCTAGAGAACCAAGTACAGATTTTTATACTTCATTATTTGAGCTGCAGAGCTTTGTCTATTCCAATCAAATCTTTAGTGTCATGAGGTATAAATCAGTATTTAAATTAATTGAGTTTATTCAATATTTGTGTATTGTCCTGTACATGCTGACCCAAAACAAGATCAACTTCTGAGATTCTTTCTTACAGATTAAGACTCATTGTGGAGTCTAAGCATAATTAGGAGCAAGAGTAAGTAGATCTGAAATGAAAAAGACCAAGAAGACCTTGCGTTCATCTCATCTTGACCAGGCTCCAAATAGATTTCTTATTCATTATGAATCTCCAGCTGCTCCTTTTTGGAATTTTTCATTAGGAGTCACACTGGCATTTATAAATAATTATTTTATGTCTTTAAAAAAGATGTAAATAATTTTCCGAGCCTCTGGGCAGCTTTCCAACCAGAAACCAATCATTCAGAATCTATCTCCTTGATTGATAAGCACTGAAGGAGAAATCTCTTTGCCCCATACATATATGAAAGAATTTGGTTTACCTTCAGTGTGAAAAAACATATGGCTGCTACACAGAGAAAAATATAAACAAAATCAGAGACAATTTATTTCACATCTCATCCATGCCGTCTCCCCATAATGTGCTCTCTAAAATTCCCTTCAGTGTGGCCTCCCCGGCACACTGCAGCAGGTAAGAACTACCTGCAACAATTTTTATAAAAGAACAAGTGAATTCAGTCATCAATATTGCACTAGTCTTGAATAAAAAGCCTCTCTGTTTAACTCTTTTATTTAGATCTGAAAATAATAAGAATGAGTCATATTAAGGATGATAGCTTTTATATTAAAAAAAAAATAGAGTGATAACCTCCCAAATCAGAGAAACCCCAATGAGATTTAGGTTTCTAAATCTGAGTAGAAAGTGTTTTGTTTAGAAGCTGAAAGCACAAAAGCCTCAGTGAGCAAGTTGTGTCCAAGGGACAACAAAGAAAAAAGGTGTTCCAAAGAAAGAAGGTGTAGCGTGAGGTTTTCCAAACAAATTAACGTTTGTTTGGTGGAAATTTTTCTGTCTTGCGACAGATAAAACAACATGTGTCATCTCTACTCATTCAAGACACTTCATGCCAGTAACATTTCTACATTTTGACCATCAGAATATTTTCACCCACTGTCCAATGTCTACAAAACACACTAGGCTAGTGTAAAGTACGGCCTAGATGTGTACGTAATTACCCTAATCCTTACAAGATTTCGTAGGTCCATATTAAAACCTTGCACCCACATTTCCTAATGCCTTTAGGGATTAATACATAGAACAATGGAACATGTTAATGTAAATATAAAATAAAATGATCACTTAGCTGAAATTTATCATCAGTCAGCACAGTCAGAAAAGATGCCTGCTGATCAGTGACTCAAGCCATCCAAGCCTGTGCTAGTGAAGCAATGTAACTGAACAGATTCCTTGGTTTAAAGTGAGTTTCCTGCCTGAACAGTCACCCAACACTCTCTATAACATTGGAGCATCTTCTTCAGCCTTCTGGCCCAATATATCTGACAGACATAATTGTGAGGCAGGAACTATTGAGGACTTGCTTACCCCTGCCTTGGCAGAGTTTGGCAGTCAACTCTGCCTGCATCTAAACTTGCCCATTTTTAGGTAGAATTCTGTCTGTGGCAGAAATGAGGACATTTTGTCCAGTGGCTAGTTTGCTACATTTGAAGCCAACTCCATAAGGAGGTTCTTTGATGCTCATGTTCTTCTTAGAGGCGGCTTGGGTGTTGCCAGGAGCTAATTTGTCTTGTTGTCAAAGAGTCTTTAGAATAATAAAAACATCTTAAATGTCATATTCTGTAGGGCTCTGAGGTTTTTGAAGATCTTATTTAACTATTTTACATCATATATCTATAGAATCATAACTATTAGGCGTAGACTATATATTCTTGTGATAATTAGACTAGTTTTCAACATGGGCATGATTAGCATCAATATACAAAATTCAATACCATTGAGTTAAAAAATAACCTTATTTGTGAGTAACAATTTGGGCCTTAAGATGAGGAGTAGATTTAATAATCTTACTGTCTCAGTCGTTTTTCCATTTTGGCAGCTGCTAACCTGCACCCAGGGTTCCCTCAGGTATTTAAGTTTTATCCCTTCTCAAGTCTCTGATGAATTTGAAGACCAGATAGTTTAGTCTTTCAATTAAGCTTAGTAGGTTATGGGTGAATAAGTTCTTAGATCAAGATAGTTGTTTTAAATTAATAGAGATGAGATATGATAGATAGTAATCTCCGTTCAGAAATTTAGACCCAACAAGATAGGAAAGGTGTTTACTTCTAGTTTGCCAAATACAAATAGCCAAATCACTATGAATGTAACATTTATATAACTCCTGATTGTCTTGTGGTTCTTCCTTCTGTATGTAGTTTATTTTGTATAATAATATAAATTTGTATGTTAAAAAGAAACATAATAAAAATATTTTAAAAATTAAATAAAGTGAGTTCCTGCCATTTGCCTTGCTGTGGCACTATATATATATATATATATATGCACTAGCTCATATACATAAAATAAAATACATAAACCTTTAAAGGAAATTGTTAGCCTTTATCAGATAAACACAATTAATGTAGCCCAGAGAAAATTCTATATAGTCTTAACAAGATTATATATTTCAGAATGATGGCCTTGACATTTTAATCCAAATGGAGTTTTCTTTTAAACACATTACAGTTAAGTGTTTTTTTTTTTCTAAAATGACTCTTAAAAGATGCTTCTTGTTAAGTGGAGTTGCCAATGATGTTTCCCTCCTGAATAACAGAGCAAGCTTTGCTGTAAATTAATGTTGATGCTGTTAAATAGGTTGGAGTGCTGATTGTGTAAGAGAATTGCTAATTATTCTTAAAAATGGATTGAAAATGCAAATAGCATGGAAATGCTTGATCTCAGCAGGCAGAAGCAAAAATAATATAACAACAAATAACAGCACATCAGCAGCTCAGAGGAGAGGATACTTTGGATTCCACTACAAATGTGCTTGAAATTTTTCTTATGTAGTTGGTGGACAACAAATATCCCAGACTAATCCAGTCCTTTATACTTGGAAAAATTATAAATTTTGTTTTTAGTTCCTTAGTGTTTTAAAATAAAAACTATATATTCTTTGGTTCTCTTTATACATAGAATACTGTATATTTTGAAACATGCAAAGGTTCATAAAAAGTATTTTGTAGGGAATTGCAAGAGAAAACAGAATGATAGTTTTCAAAGCAAATAAAATCAATCTCTGCTACATTAGATCCTTAAATCTTAACGTAGGAACTGTTAGTCTTTATGTGTGCAAGTGCCTGTATGTGTGTGTGTGTGTGTGTCTGTGTGTGTGTATGTGTGTCTGTGTGTGTGTGTGTATGAGTGAGTGATGAAAATGAAGTCTCATTGAAACAAGATTATTTAGCCAGAGCAGTTTCTCTAGACATGTTCTAAAATGACTGACCTTGAATCTTGTTCATTAAGAGGTTCATAAAAATATAGTTTTATAATTTTTTATTGCACTTATTGTTGGAAAGAGTAAAATAATCTACACAATATCATGATTATTACTTAAACATCTAATGGGTAAGTTTTCATAAGCCAACAAGCAATTGAGCCTCTAAATAGGCAAATAAAGACTAATTTAAATTTCATACCTCTCAAGTGGAAAATTAAGGCATAATAAACAGGTAACAAATGTGGTTTAAAAATAAATAAAAAGTCTTTTTCTCCCTTGCCACCACAAGAATCTAAACAAAATTTTTGACCCAGGGGAACTATTTCAATTCTAAAATAATAGTTTAGGTTATTGTTTTTAGCAAAAGGTGATAAGAATGGAATGTTTAGTCACAAAATATTAAAGTATATTTTAGTCTATTATTTAATAGGTTGCTATCATGCACGAAAGGTTTGTGTCCAAAATACCCTTGATCAAATATCAACATCTTATTGCTTATCATCTTATTTCCATTATAATTCTTAACATCTTTTTGTGTTTCTTTATTTTAAGAAAAGTTATGACTAATAATTACTCATGACAATGCACTTCAGAAAAAATTTTAAAACAATGGGTAAAATGGGGTTGGAGAGTTGGCTTAGTTGTTAAGAATGTATCTTACAGAGGAACAGATTTTGGTTGTCAGCACCTACACTGGGCTGCTCAAACTGCCTGTTATTACATCCCTAATGATAACTTCTTATTTTGGCTTTTAAGGCTACTTTTGGTGAGCCCCAGTTTTACTAAGGTTACAAAATAAAATACTTTCTCAAAGAGGAAGAAGAAGAAGAAGAAGAAGAAGAAGAGGAGGAGGAGGAGGAAGAGGAAGAAAGGAGAACATAGAAAGGAACAAAGAAAGAAAAGAGAATAGAAAATAAATGCACGATATTAAAGGACTATCATTCAAATATTATCTATATTTTATAAATTGCATGCAATTGATTAATTTCAGAATTGATTTATTATGAAATAATCTTATATAATTTAGATATAATTTCTTACTATATGTATATATATGTATAGATGCATATATGCATATTATATACATATGTATCATCTTGATATAATATATAAACATTAAAATTTTTAATTAAATTTGAGGAATACCTTGGTAAAGTATTTCTTAGAAAAAAATATCCAAACGATCTTTCTATGACTTATGCAATTCATTTACTACTATCAATTAGCACTTTAATTGTACTTGAGCATAGACTGTGTAGCTTACATGCCCATAATTATAAATTTATTTCATTTCCAGACTTTAAAAACTGATTTTATTTATTTTTGTAGCTTAATTTGTTCTTCTTATTTTTATATATACATTTATATTATTACACATATATACAATAAACTACATACAACAAGAAGAACCACGACATAATCAAGAATTATATAAGTGGTACATTCATAGTGTTTTGGCTATTTGTATTTGGCAGGCTTGAAGAAAACATCTTTCCTAACATGTTGAGTCTACAATTCTGAATGTAAATCAATATCTATAATATCTCATCATTATCAATTTAAAATATCTATGTAGACCTAAAAACATCTTTACCCTTAAACAACTAAGCTTCATTGTAAAACTAAGCTTCCAAAACCTTGAAAGTGTTATTGCAGGCTATTTAGGATATTTAAGTAATGCAAGCTAATTGTTAGTTGTTCAAATCATGGTCATATCAATTATTAGTCTATTTGTATCACAAAAAAATAGATCCTAGTTGTAATAGATAGATATGATTCTATAGAAAAATTTGGTATAATAGTTAGATAAGGTCTACAAAAGCCTCAGAGACCTACATTATCTGGTATTATTATTTTAAAGATTCTTTGACATTGAGACAAGTTAATTCCTGGCAACAGCCAGCTTACTTCCAGTAAGAGATAAGAATGAAAGAACCTACTTATGGCTATGGCTTCAAATGAGGCAAATCATCCACTGGGCAAAATGTCCTCATTCTGCCACAGAGAGTGAATTCTACCTAAAATGAGCAAGCTTGGATACAGGCAGCAACCATGGCCAAACTCTGCCAAGGTAGGGTAATCAAGTCCTCAATAGTTCCTGCCTCACAAATATGTCAGTCAGATATATTGGGCCAGAAGGCTGAAGATGATGCTCCAATGCTATAGAGAGTGGTGGGTCACTGTTCAGGCAGTAAACTTTATCTGTCATTTTTTTTTTATTTTGGAAGCTGCTACTCTGCACTTCCAGTTTACTCGAGTAATTATACTTTATTCCTTCTCAAGACTCTGATGGGATTGAAGACCAGACAGTTTAGTCTTACAATTAAGCTGAATTGTTTAGGGGTTAAGATGCTTTTAGGTCTAGATAGATGTTGTAAGTTGACAGAGATGATACATGATAGATATTGATTTATATTCAGAATTTTGGATGCACCAAGATAAGAAAGATATTTTCTTCAAAGCTTTCAAATACAAATAGCCAAAACACTATGAATGTAACATTTGTATAATTCCTGATTGTTTCGTGGTTCTTCATGCTGTGTGTAGTTTATTCTATTTATGTGTAATAATATAAATATATATGTAAAAAAGATATAATAAAAGAGAAGCCAAATCCCCATATTCCTATGCTAGTTATTCATTATTTTTTATCAGATAAAACTTTGAAATAAAAATATTTATGTGTTCTTGAAGAACTTTTTCATTTTCTTTATCAATTAAAGGGAAGTTTATTTTTTATGGTTGGAATCATTTATTATTAGCGACTTGCTTTTGCAGTCTTCAAATTAATCTTACTATAGTTATTTCCTAGAAGAGCCATCAAATACACAGTATTAGCATAAGATCATAACTTTTCTTCTCACCTTTGCCAATATTAAGATTATGCTGCCATCTGATTCATAGGCAGCTTTGCAGGCATCCATCATGTTAACTATATTTAGCTTCTAAAATATCACTCATCAGGATTTTATTAACT
Organism: Acomys minous; assembly: GCF_964271855.1. Classification (NCBI taxonomy): domain Eukaryota; kingdom Metazoa; phylum Chordata; class Mammalia; order Rodentia; family Muridae; genus Acomys; species Acomys minous. The sequence goes on along the minus strand of NC_140489.1, from coordinate 70,483,141 downwards.
CATATGTCAGGTATATTCGGACACATAGACACGTGGTCAAGTCAGGCTGTGCTTAACATTACAGGAGCATGAGGGATTTAAATGAAATTTGCTTAAGACTCGTCACTCTTTAGAAATTGGCTGCAGGAGTAAAACTCAATCTTGGAAATAAAAGAAAAATATGGTGAGGGAATAATAATGAAAACATGAATGCCTTTGCAGTTATAAACTTCAGAGCAAACTCTCTAGTTAGCAATGAAAATGAGGTTTGGGAATGCATCTTATTGGGGGGTTCTGGCCTAGCACATGGGCAAGGTCTTGTGTCTGATCACTTACTCTTCAATATTTCCAATGAGAAACTATATTGTTATATTAATATATTCATTTATTTTAAAAATATAAAAAGATGAAGCTCATTGTGTGTGGTATTTGAAATATAAATCTATGATGTTTGGTTTCACACCGTAATTTCAATATTAATTAAAGTTTGACTGCAACTTCCCCTTTTGAAAGTCAATCTTGCTATGAAATATGTAGTCAATGTGACATTAACTTTTACTAGGTTTACAGTTTGTGGAGCTCATTTCCACCTCTGGTCATGTAGAGAGAACATGAGGAAATTATTTCAACTGCTAATATAATGATTTCTGTTTGACACCTCCTCAACTGTTGATCAGAGAAATAAAACAGTTTAGAGGAATTTTAATCCAGCAACATGGCTGCTTTACCAAGGGATCACATCCAAAAACCTTCTACGTCTCTGTGTTAAGGCTGGAATGCAGACATGCGCTTAGTACACACCTGCAATCCCTAATACTGAAGGTAAGGTTAATAGTTTACAGTAGGAAGAAGCGATGCTTGAAAGTGACTGTCTAGTTTGAGAGGTAGACAAGGCGACAGAAATGAGTCAGAGTTAGAGTACGCCCAACTCTCATAAGAACAGGATAGGAAAAAGGGGCTACTTTAGAGCAGTGTAGGTGGAGAGCAACACATTTTTTTTTAACTAAGAGTTTGATGCCGGAGACAATTACAGATACAGGTTGCAGAGAGAACAAACTAGATATCGGTCAAAAGTGAGTATGTCAGAAAATAAAAATGAACCAGAAGATTAGAGCATACTACCTTAATTAGTTTGAGATCAGTATCTGATTGGTCAGTCTTTGTTCATCATTAATAAACTTTCATCAGTCTGAGTCTGGTGTTCAAAATCAGTAAGCAGCTGTTCTTGAACCATAACACACTGAAAAGATTGACTTTGAGTTGTGTCTGGAAGCCATGCTAAAGTAAGACAGGACCACACCAGTGTCCAGAAATCAGAACAGTGGAAGCCTTTGAGCATAAGTTTGAGTAAGAAGTGGCAAGGGAGACAGGAGATAGGTGCACATACAGGGGAGTAAGTGAGCTTACAACCACACTAAAGGGTAACATTGTTTGGAGTCTCAAGGACCTCCACATGTACACGAGGTTTACAGACCTTCTGAAACAGCATCTAATGGAGAGCCCTGTTTTGAACAGTGGAGTCCTTGCACAACTCCAGGGACCAGCCTGATTAGAGGCTGTAGATAAAGAAGTAAAAACAGATACATGGACACACATAAATGCTTGGATCAAGTGCACTATGGTCTTTAGTAGAGGAGTCAAAGCATATCTGAATCTCAGTATGTTTGTTATATACAGTTAAATAGAAAGGCTGGGTTATGGATTACAGGCAAACATGGCCAAGTTATTACATATAGATAAGCAAGGGGGCAGGTTTTATATATACAGTTGGATCAAGGGGACAGGTTGAGCTAATTTTGGTAGAAGCAGTGTTTTAGGGCAACAGTCTCAAATATAGTGGTAGGGTGGAAATCTGTGGTTGAATCTTCTGCACACACCCTTAACGTTCACACTTGAATCAGAGGAAAGTTTTTTTTTTCCATTTTCTAATAGGAGCAGAGGCTTTGCTATTTTCCCAAGGGCTGAGCTTATGGTCCTAGGCAAGGCCTGCTCCTGTCAACAATATTCTATCAGGATTTCACACTCTCAGGGATTCCTCTTCTCCCACAGTAAATAAATTTTACTTTCTAGTCATTTACGCCTTGGGTTCTGCATATATTTATGGTACATTTCATAAGTATTTATTATTTCAAAATGAGAGATGATCAAATGGGATGGTAACAAGGTAGATGTTTTATCTTCTTAAATGAAATAGGATTTGAAGAAAGGCCAAAGGTCAGTGTTCCAAAGCCAATACTGTCGTTCACATTACTTATATGTAAGTTAAGTAACAGAAATTAGGCAGTACTGGCTGAACCTCAGGCTAGAGAACAAGGTTAACATCCTTGAGGAGAAGGTGAGTGTCACAGTGTCCCATTAGCATTCTGAAATTTCCCACCAAGGTTTTATTGTGTTGATTATTTTTTAAAAGAATTGTAGACTGTCAAGTGATAAATATCATTAGTATACTTGGAAAGCAATTATATGCAAATTTAACATAAAACAGATATGTCAACTAGCAGATGAGTGATAAACAGTGAATCAATTGTCCCCAAAGCATCTATCAATGAAATGATTCCACTCAAAGAGAAGTCACAGAAAATTTAGTATTAATAATTATTTTGTACCTAGTGTATAACATGTAAATTTTATTTTTATAAAGAATCAAAACAAAGCATATATAAACTATGAGTAAGTATGTTCTTCTGTATTCTTATTAAAAATGTAATGTATGCATATCAGTGTCTTAGGAGCAAGACATCCTTGAGTGTCAGGGTGAGGAAACAGGTGCAGGATCATTTGTTGATCGGTGTCTTCAGAATGAAGAGGAATCAAGTGAATTTGTGGTTAGCTCCAGGACAGACCAAGTTGTTCATATCTATAAACCAAACGTTCTAATTTCTTTTCCAAGCTGGCTGTGGAGAGACAGGCTGAAGAGTGTTTGGCAAGGCTAGAAGATGCCTTCTTCCCTGTCATGCCAGCCTAGTGTTTATGCTCACTATGCATATATAACTTATTTGAATAATGAACTAATTGCTTTAGTGATAAATTAGCTAAGCCCTAAACTCACTACAATGTAATTATATTAAATTAATTGATTGCAAAAATAAAACTGCCTGCTATAAGAATTTTATTTAGGCTAAATATATAAGATCTTATTTCCATGAAGTAAGTGAAGATTAAGCTTATAGTTTTCACTATACATGTAGTTTATTGGGTTTCAGATAAATATCAGTGTCTTCAGTTTGGAAAGGCAATGGTTTTTGAATGATTATAAGTGTTCTCTTCACAAATCCATCAGTGATTAAGGATTAATGCACTTCTTGGTGTTGAAAAATCAGACATTATTCTATAGAAAATATGAAAGAGCATTTTTATCCAATTAGTATTATTGAAAATCCAAAACATAGATAATTGTTTCAGTTGGTTTCAGCTGAAGTACATCTTATCACACAGCTGGGTGCTAATAGAAAAACTCTCTTGCATTTGAGCCCATTCATTCTTTGGTATACAATTGTACTTCTATTACTACTAAAGAGAAGTTTTGTGGTATTTGGAAGAATATTGAGTGGCTGATCTATTACCTTCCTACTAATTCCCACCAGTCTATAATCTTTATTTCAGAAACTAAAAGAACTTGAATATGAAAAAATATAGACACATTTTAGTAAGATTCACCCCTTTTCTTATCTAGCCACGGTTTACTTCAAAGCAAAAGGCAAGTAATCCATACAGTGATAATACTATTACCATTATTATACAAAATTAAATGTCATAATTGTGGTTCTGACAATATTATCATTTTGAGGTTTTAACTTGGATGATGAATATCAATCATTTTTACTCTTTCAAATGTTTAGAATAAAACAAATATTTAAAATAATGTTATCTCTCAATTCAATGTAGTAGTAATGCAAAGAATTACAAATCACAGACTTATAATTAAAACAATGTTCTGAATGTTATGTCGAACAGCAAATGTAAACAAAACATTCTTATAGTTATTATCACATGCAAAAAGGATGAATTCTCTTTGTAAAGCATTGGTCAATTTTAAAGAAATTACAAATGTAAATGAAGAACTACTCAAACTCTGAGAAATAAGTTAAAAATCAAGTTCTGCATCAGCATGGGTTCAAATGGAATGAAATGCATCTATATAGTTTTCAAATATGTATTAAAGTTTTTATTTCTCACATAGTAATCATGTAAAACGTTTATGAATGTATAAGCATGTAGTGTGAGAACATATATTGTTTCTTGTAGTTTGTGAACAATTGTGGGCATAATGTACTAATGGATTCAGGCTAACTCCTAAGAAGCTTCACAAGAACACTTTATTATCTGAATTAATTTCTTATCTTATAGGTTTCCAAACTCATTTTCAACAATCTGCCATCAACATGCTTCAAAATTCTGATCTTAACATTGTCAGAGACCAGTTTCCAGTCACCCTGATTATCAAAAATCTTTATGCAAACAAGAGTGCTGAATGGATGCATAGAGCAAAGCAAATACACTTCAGAAAAATTAGGGGGCATTAAGTATGATAAGAAGAGCTAGAAGATGAAAACTTGAGTTTCTTATAGTGTGGTATTTTCATGGACATAGCAAGAATTATCTTCATTAGGAGTGTAGTCTGTGAAAATTGCCACTAAAGCAACTTCTCTTGAGCATCTTTACTAGGAACTGAAGCTACAAAGGTATTTTAGTTATTATTTTTTTAAATAACCCAATCTCCATATCTTTTGGGGTTAATGTATTATCTACTGCACTTACAATTTTAATTAGCCAACCATTTTTTGACTGAACCCTTACTTGTCTTTATTAAATAGGCCAAGAACATGTGGCTTGATAGGTCATAGATCCTAAGAGAGTACTATTATTTTGTATTTTTATCGGCCCTATAAATCTCCAGGATCATCAAGGAAGAGGGGACAGAGAGATCCTAAGGGATAGAGGTGGTGGAAAACATCAAAGAAACTGTTTGTTCTAAACTCAAGAGGACAGCGTTATAGTTTGACTTACAGAGATTGTGACACCATGCATAAGCCTTGTGTAAGATGAAGCCAAATGGGATGAAGAAATGGCTCAGCATTAAGAGTACTGTTTGCTCTTCCAGAGGTCCTGAGTTCAATTCCCTGCAACAATATTGTGGCTCACAAACCTCTACAGTGGGATCTGATGGTCTGTTCTGGCATGCAGGTGTACATGCAGATAGAGCACTCATTTACATAAAATAAATATCTCTAAAAAAGATTAAGCCCTAGAAAATCCATCACATAAGAGGAATTTGGGCATGAAATCCAAATGCTAGAGTGGGAACAATTGACATTTGATATTTGGCAGAGAGAAGAGAGTCAGAGCTATCTATGATCTAAATGTTGATCTTTCCTATATGTGAAAAAACCTAAAACTCAAGGCAATAGTTCTAATAGATGGGATTTTTTTTCTTTTTTCTCTTATTAATTAAACATTTCATTTTTTACATATGTATTTATATTATATTATATTATATTATATTATATTATATTATATTATATTATATATATTATATATATACACTAAACTACCTATAGCAAGAAGAACCATGAAACAATCTGGAATTATATAAATGTTACATTCTTAGTGTTTTGGCTATTTGTATTTGAAAGCCTTGAAGAAAACATCTTTCCCATCTTTGTGTCTAAAATTCTGAATGTAAATCAATCTCTATCACATCTTGTCATTATCAACTTAAAACATCTATCTAAACCTAAAAACATCTTTAACTCTAAGCAGCTAAGCTTCATGGTAAAGCTAATCTACCTGGTCTTCAACTTCATAAGAGACTGGAAAAGGAATAAACTTGATTACCTGAGTATGCCAGGAGTGGTCATTGGTAGTTTTCCAAATGATTAGATGAGAGATAGATTTCTAACTGTATAGTCACCCCAAAATTCTCTATTATGTTGTAGCGTCTTCTTCAGGGTTCTAGCGCAATATGTTTGACAGACATATTTGTGAAGCAGGGACTGTTGAGGACTTGCTTACCCTGTCTTGGCTGAGTTGGTAGTTAACTCTGCCTGCATCCAAGCTTTTCATTGTTTTCGGCAGAATTCTGTCTGTGGTAGAAACAAGGACATTATGCCCAGTGGCTTTTTTGCTACATTTGAAGCCATCTCCATAAGGCATTTTTTTGATGTTCATCATCGATGTTTAGCTTTTAAACACAAAAGCCTGTTAGGTGATGGAAAACAGAGAATCCAAGCAAGTGGAGTTTATTAAGTATTAGACTTTGTTTCTGATACTAAACTGAAATTTTCTGAAATCATAGTCTAAGCCAGGAATAGCAAGTCAGGTCTGTCATCTCAGTATGTGGGACACAGAGGAAGGACGGTTGCTATGAGCTTGATACCAGGTTGCGTTTAAAAAATTAGATGTTGTTTTGAAAAATCTATTGAGAATAGTAACAATAACGTAATATCCAAAGGTTCTTGCTTCCTCCTTGTTTGATTGATTTGATCCATTTTTCTGGTTTCTGATGGTTTAATTATCAGGAATGTCTCTTCTTTTATTGACTTTACATACTTAACTCAGAATAACAGAAAAACATATATTATAATTAAAGATATCTATGAGATTCAGACAAAACAATTAATATAAATTGGTACCAATGAGAAAGCTCAAAGGGTAAAAAACACTTGTTGTCAATGCTGATGACCTGATTTATTTTCCTTTATATATTTAATTAATTTATTCAGATTGCAACACAATTGTTATTCCATCACTTGTACTCTCCCTTTCTTCCCTCCCTCCTGCTTTCACCCTATTCCCATCTAAGACCAAGAGGGACCTTCTCCACCCCTATAATAAAATAGACTTTCAACAAAAATTAATCAAAAAGGATGAGAAGGACATTTCATACTCATCAACGTGAAATCAACTAAGATGACATCACCATTCCTAATATCTATGCACCCACATTTGTAAAATAACTACTAACAAAGCTTAAACTACACGTCAATACCCACACATTAATAGGGAAAACTTCCGTACCCTACTTTCACTGAAGGATAGGTCATAGAAATAGAAACTAAGCAGAGAAATAACATCATAACCAACACTATGAATCAAATGGATCTAATAGATATTTACAGAACTTTTCAGCCAAACACAAAGGATTATACCTTCTTCTCACCACCCCATGGAACCTTCTCTAAAATTGATCACATAGTAGGTCACAAAGCAAGCCTCAACAGATACAAGAAGATTGAAATAATATCATGTAGCCTATCAGATTACCATGGTCTAAGGCTGGACTTAAAAAACAACAGAAATAACAAAAAGCCTATACACACATGGAAACTAAAATCTCTCTACTTAATGACACCTGGGCCAGGGAATAAATAAAAATAGAAATAAAGGACTTCCTGAAATTCAATGAAAATGAAGAAACAACATACCCAAATTTGCAGGACACATTTAAAGTGGTGCTAAGAGGAAATTCGTAGCACTAAGTGTCTTTAAAAAGAAATTGGAAACATCACACATAACCAACTTGACACATCTGGAAGTCCTAGAAAAAAAAAAAGAAGCAGAAACACTCAAAAGGAGTGGATGTCTTGAAATAATCAAACTGAGGGCTAAGAAACAAAGAGACCAATTCAAAGAATTATCAAAACCAAGAGATGATTTTTTTTGAGAAAATCAACAAGATAGACAAATTGTTAGCCAAACTAACTAAAAAGAAGAGAGACACCATCCAAACTAACAAAATCAGAAATGAAAAGGGAGACATAACAACGGACACTGAAGAAATACAAAGAATCATAAGATCCTACTTTAAAGGCATATATGCCACAAAATTTGAAAATCTAAGGGAAATGAAAAAATTCCTTGATCGATTCCATGTGCCAAAACTGAATCAAGATCAGATAAACAAGCTAAATAATCCCATTTCCCCTACAGAAATAGAAGCAGTCATTGATAGTCTCCCAACCAAAAGAAGCCCAGGGCAGATGGTTTCAGCACAGAATTCTGAAAGACTTTCAAAGAAGAGCTAATACCAATACTCTTCAAGCTACTCCAAAAGATAGAAACAGATGGAACATTACCAAATTCATTCTATGTGGCCACAGTCATATTGAAACCTAAACCCCACAAAGATGCAACAACAAAAAAGAAAATTGCAGACCAATTTTCTTATGATTATTGACTAAAAAATACTCAATAAAATACTTGCAAAATGATTACAAGAACATGTCAAAGATATCATTGACCATTACCAAATAGACTTCATTCCAGGCATGCAAGAATGGTTTAATGTATGGAAATCCATATATTTAATCCACCATATAAACAAAATGAAAAAAAAAAAAAACACATGATCATCTCCTTAGAAGCCGAAAAAGCATTTGACAAAGTCCAACACCCATTCATGTTTAAAGTTTTGGAGAGATCGGGAATACAAGACATGTACCTAAATATAATAAAGGCTATATACAGCAAGGCAATAGCCAACATCAAATTAAGTGGAGAGATACTCAAAAAAATTCCTCTAAAATTGGAGACCAGATAAGGCTGCTACTTTCCCCATATCTCTTCAATATAGTTCTTGAAGTTCTACCCAGAGCAATAAGGCAACAAAAGGAGATCAAGAGGATCCAAATGGTAAAGGAGGAAGTCAAATTATCCCTATTTGCAGATCATATGATAGTGTACATAAGTGACCCCCAAAATTCCACCAAAGAACTACTACACCTGATAAACACCTTCAGCAAATTGGCTGGATACAAAATTAATTCAAAAACATCAGTAGCCTTCCTATGTACAAATGACAGTTATGCAGAGGAAGAAATTAGGAAAACTATACCCTTCATGATAGCCACAAGCAATATAAAATATCTAGGAATAACTAATCAATCAAGCGAAGGACTTGTTTGAAAAAAAAAACTTTAAATTGCTGAAGAAAGAGATTGAAGATGGCATCAGAAGATGGAATGATCTTCCTTGCTTATGGATCGGGAGAATTAACATATAAAAATGGCCATCTTATTAAAAGCAATTTATAGATTCAATGCAATCCCTATCAAAATACCTATACAATTTTTAAAGGCATTGAAAGATCAATTCTCAACTTCATATGAAAAAACAAATAACCCAGAACAGCTAAATCAATCCTATACAATAAAAGATCCTCAGGAGGACTCTGCATTCTTGATATCAAGCTGTACTATACAGCAACAGTAATTAAAACAGCATGGTACTTGCATAGCAATGGGATGGTTGATCAATGAAATCGAATTGACGACCCAGAAAGGAATCCACACACACATAGTCCCTTAAGTTTTGACAAAGAAGCCAAATCTATTCAATGGGTAAAGGATAGCATGTTCAACAAATGGTTCTGGTCTAACTGGATGTCTACATGTAGAAAAATGCAATTAGACCCCTATTTGTCACCATGCACACAGGTCAAGTCCAAGTGGATCAAAGACCTCAACATAACACCAGAGACACTAAATTGGTTAGAAGAAAAAGTGGGGAAGAGGCTGGAACACATTGGCCCAGGAGACAACTTCCTGAACAGAACACCAACAGGCCAGACCTTAAGGTCAACAATTAATAAATAGGACCTCATGAGGCTGAGAAGCTTCTGTAAGGCAGAAGACACTGTCCACAGAACAAAGCGACAGTCTACAGACTGGGAAATGATCTTCACCAACCATACATCTGACAAATGTTTAATATTCAAAATATATAAAGAACTCAAGAAATTAGATACCACCAAACCGAATAACCCAATGGAGACATGGGGCTCAGAACTAAACAGATGACCTGATTTGATCCTCAGAGGCCACATGGTAAAAGGAAGGAAGCAACTCTAAAAGTTATCTTTTATCATCTATGCATGGACTATGACACACACACACACACACACACACACACACACACACACACACACACACACACACACATACACACACACCATGAATATGTTCTTTTTAAATATATTTTATTAATAAATTTATTCATATTACATCTAAATTGTTATCCCATCCCTTGTATCCTCCCATTCCTTCCTCCCTCCTGTTTTCCCCTTATTCCCCTCCCCTATGACTGTGACTGAGGGGGATTTCCTCCCCCTGTATAAGCTCATAGGATATCAAGTCTCTTCTTGGTAGCCTGCTATCCTTCCTCTGAGTGCCACCAGGTCTCCCCCTTCAGGGGATGCAGTCAAATATTTTCATTAAAGACTAAAATTTAGGTTAAATTTTGGATAATGTAAGTACAAAAATAAAGAGCATTTGAAAAATTATTCATTTTTATAAAATAAATATCCCTAAAGAAATTGATTCCACTTAAATATCTATACTGAGAAGCACAGTTCTCTTATTCTTAATATGTCCATTCCCTTATGCAGGCTGAGTCAATTTAACTTGATCATGGTCATAAAAAAGAAGACCTGTATACTCAGACTGACATGCCAACCTTTAAATGTTTACAGTGAAACAAAAGAACAAGAAAGTACCATTGGCACAATATACAGAAGAATGTGAAAGAACTGCCAATCATTCCATTACCTTAAGAATATTTGCTTGTTGAGAATAAAACAAAACTTCAGCCTTAATGCTAGCAGAAGTGCACAGTGCTCAGGATTAGTCCCACATAGAAGAGAGCACTCCTTGGCAGGTTAGCAAATGCAAAATCAGATCCGGACACATTTTTAACAAAAGATATATAGCCAGATGGTCTTAGCAAAGGAAATGGAAGACTTGATTAAACTTACATGTGACGGCTTCAGATTCAGTGGAAAGGGCTATCTCACAATGCTTCCTTGAAAGTGATAAAGAAGGAGATTTGGGTGCTAGGCATGATTTTGGTATGATTCAGCCTTAAAGTTGTTTTGTGGTTACATTGGTTTTCTATAATTCCTATCAATAAAGTAAAAATTATAAAATTCATTTCCCTAGAACAGCATTTCCTGCTGAACAAACCCGGAGTGTTCTCAGAACTAAACCTTTAAAGCCTTGGAGTAGACTCACTACTCATGAAGAACATTTTATTTTTCAAGGTAAACACAACATTCAAATTCATCTACAAGCACATCTATGTCAAGATGAATTAGGATTCTGCATTTTTATGATATCAAACTGCAACAGGAAGGACTGTAAAACTTCTGCTCAAATGCAATATTGACTCCTACAGGACTTGTTATCTGTGCCTGTCTTTCATCTCTCCCTTGTCTTCCTGTAGGTAAATCACCATTTAGTTTTAAAATCTGCACTGGCTTCACATGTAGTATTTGTCAATTACATATTTTTCAACCTGCTGCAATAGGAGAACCAATGGCAATACTAACTAACAATGGATTTAGTACATGGTTTGGGTAGATGCATAACTCAAACGAGCAGTTGGTATCCATATTGGAACTAGTGTATTTACCTTGAGGGGGCCTCTGCTCCTTATGTTGTGAGAAGTTAAAAAAACATGCTGCCTCATTACTGTGACATAATAAAATGTATCTGACAATAAGGGCTAAACAGGAAGCTGAAAACAGCAAGAGGTGCAGTGTAATGGCTCTGTTTTCAAGCCAGACTCATCTGGATAAGATACTTTCAGCAAATGAACCAAAGTACAAACAGGTAAAGAGAATGACAGCAACCTTAAGAGTTTCTGGACAGTACAGGAATCTAGCAGCAGAGAGATGAGATAAAGTACAAAATGAGGGGAAATATTTGCCAGCTGTTCATCAGTAAAATAATGATACTCAGATTACATAAAGAGAATGCAAACAAGTCAAGAACTTTTAGAACACCATGACAAAGGAAGATCAGTGGAAATAAAGACAGAAGGAAATATAGTTCTCAGGTAGAATAGTTTAGGAAATGCCTTCTCCATCCCAGTTCAAAGAGATGATACCTAATCTATGCCTGGGCTGGGAAGAAGTGGAGAACCTTTACAATCATATCTTCTCCAGTTACAGCCTGGACCATGAAGAGGTGTGCAGAGGAGAAACAGGCTTGAAAGGCTTCCAAATCTAGATATTCTAATCAGCGACTAGTGAGTGGTTTTGCCTCCAATTCAGTCTTTTGTACCAGTTTTTCTTTGCTGCCTTTTTCTTAGTTAAGTTGATGACTTTTGAAATGATTTAAAATATATCAGCTCTTGTATTTATCATTTGATGCTCACTTTATATATGATGCTTTTTCTCAACATTTGTTCTTGTTTGCAGTTTCTGGATTTCTGTTTTATATTTAAAAAAAACATTTGTAACTTGATGTCAGGTTAAGTAGATTTCTCCTATTGTTACTATTATCATTAACTTTTTAAGATTTAAATTTATTTTTGATGAAATTATCTTTCTTATACCTATTTCATTTTTCCAGATGCAATATAAATTATATCATCATTTATCAAACTGCTTTCTCATTTAAGCAAAACATTTTTATATATTTGATGTTTCTAAATCATTTAATAAATATATATTTAAGCACCTGTAAAATTGTAAGTTTCAGGTTCATATGGTTTTTATCACAGTGACCTTATAGGAAAGTGCAAAATAAAGGACTACAGTAAATTCCAACAGGATATCTTTTTAATTATATGGTTAAACAGGAGGCTGGCAAATAACCCCCATAACTCCAAAACACCTTCAAAATTTAAAAAAAAATGGCAAATATAGTTCTGGGAATACCTAGCTAAAAACAAAAACTAGAAATGTCACCACACTAAGAATGCTGTCAGAGCGTTAAAGGACAGGAAGAATTTACTAGCATGGGCTGTTCTCAGACTCAAACCCAGCTGGGTGAGAAGAGCAGCAGTCACACAAAGGTAAGATCATACTGAGTGCTGCTATGATTTACTAGAGTACAAGTAAGTGAGGCAGGTCCACTTACTAGTGAAAGTAACAAGCCTGGCAGGAAATGAGCAAGAAATCCTTTAATCCTTCTTGCCTTGGACTCTGTTCCCACTACTGGAAAGAAGTGGACCTAGTACACATTCCACCATAAAATTGTAGAATACATATGTGTTTGAGTAGTGAGGTACATCTTAGTTTATCCCTGATGGTATGCACATGAAGGCTATTTGCACAAGTAGGCAAAAACCCAAGAGACAGTGTAAACCAAAGACCAACAAGAATTCTAAAGCCATCTTATCTGTAAGTGAGTCCTTTTACCAATCAATAGTGTTTTCAAGTATAGAATGACAAAATTCCCAGGGCTCAAAATACCTGAGTGCAAATTCTTGGTGATCACTGAGCCATGCAGATACAGAGGATTTTTCAAAAACATAGTAGAGACTTTTCATAAGACTTTTTCAAAAACATAGCAGAGACTTCAGCCACTTCAGAATCCTGAATGGGTAGAACAGAATTTCTAATATAGCCAGATTTGACTACAAAATCTATGCTGAATGCAAAGCAACAACAACAAAAAATGTGATTTATATAAAATCACTTAGGTGGTAGTCAACAGAAACAATTCAAGCAGATTACATATTCTGAGTCTAGGTAAGATCTCAATAAAACAATTACACATTATCATTAATTTTTAGAAGTCATATGAAGGATTATAATAATAAGGGTGCTCCAAGAATTAACAAATTAGGAATCTCAAGATTCAATTAAATTATATGTAAAATTAAAACACACATTTTAAAGAGAAAAAGTATGGTAACATAAACGAAAATGTAGTGTTTTGTAGACAAGTGTTTGAAACAAGCCCCTGAAGATGGATTGATTTAATTTATCCACTCTGACAATAGAGAAACATAAATATACAATGTACCCTACATAAAGTATGTTATAACATTCACCAGTCAGCAGGTAATAGGAGACAGAATATACTGAAAACAAAGCAAAACTTACTAGGAAAAAAAGACTTAAATGTGTTAAAACATCATTTTAAAATTTGAAACAATTTAGAAATCCTACAACCTAACAGGACACAAAGGGAGATATACATTTACACATGTAGACAAGTCAAAGGTAACATTATATAAGACAAGGTAAAAATCTCCTCACACCGGCAAAAGAAAAAGGACTCATCGTTCACAAGAAAACAATATGATCAATGGCTTATTTCTTATCAGAAACAGCAAAACTCCAGACAGAAGTGAAATAAATGCCTTTTTTACTGTGTGGAAAACAATAAATGCACAATGCTTATCTAATAAAAGTACCAAAAATGAAGAGAAATGAAGATAATCAGAGATATAGGAAAACATATTGATGATATATACCCTTTAAAATATATTAAAGGCATTCTTCAGTAATTCAAGGAAACACAAACCAAGCAGTAACTCAACTCGGTGTCAAAAATTAAATAATACTAGAGGTAGCAAATAGGAAATATATATACTATATACAAGTCATACAAATTAAAATAAATATTTTATCTTAAAAAATAACCCAGGAAGCGATACCTAAGTTTGTATACTTTTCACTTCTAGATGCAGAAAATGCTGTTAAAACTAACAATGTAACATTATTAATTTAATTTCATACATTAATGAGATGAAATGATGATGATGAAGAGGTCGGAATAAAAATCAAAATATCACCAGAGCTGACAGTAATATATTAGAATTGACTGAAAGTTAAGACTTATATTGTAATTCTTATATTTATAACCATAATAATGGGAATGATCACGAAAAATGAATGCTGTGTTTTCATTTTCAATGTGTACCAGCAAGGCTCATGTGTTTGGAGACAAAATTTCCAGTGTTTCATGCTGTTTGACTCTGGAACTACAGTCTCTGCAAAAAGTTATTAGTGTTTAATTAGATTGTAAAGGTTGAGTTTCATAACGTGATCAACACTCTGTTACCCCAGGAAGAGAGACTTTTAAGTTTATCCACTTTAAATCATTTTTCTTATGAGTGGCAAGAATTCCCACCATGTGCTGCCCTTCAATGTTGATATCCAGCATTGGAAATTATGCTGTCTCAACCATTTTGTTTTGTGAACATAAAACAGACTAAGACAAAAATGAGCCTCAAGGTATGATGTGGGACTCTGTTAGATAAGGTTGAAGTGTAAATGTTCTTGCTAGCATTTTCCTGCTCTGACTATGAAGGTAGACTCTCTTTTCTTAACAGGGTTCTCATTATCTGATCTGGTAACCCCAGATTTTGGAAGAAGTGTCACATAGCCCTAAAGGAAAATTGCAGGCCCAACCTTTTCCTATAAGGGACTTTAGTAAATATAAGGCATTCCTGGAAATAACCAACCCTATACTAAGATCCTAGCCTCCAGCAAATGACCTTTAATTGTACTTAGAAGTCATCCCCTCACACATAGGATAATTAAGTACTGTGCGTAGATTAAATATCCTGGCATGTTTAGCACTAAGGAATTAGACACATTCAAACTCAAAACCTCTCCCCACTGCCCAAGGTTTATATACAAAGCCTGACTGGCTTACTGGGGGCTTCTGTTCTCTTGCCCACCATTCCTCCATGATGACTATCTGAAAGCCCATTTATTCCAGGATAGAGGGGGTATCTTCCACTGGACACCCAGTGGTCAAGCAGCAATAGCAGAATTGTCTGTACAGCTGCTGGGGCCTGCTCCATCACCACCACTGGCTAGGTGCTGACCTCTAGTGAATCACTGTTGGGACAGCATCTCACCAGACCTACCTGCCAGAGGATTTCAAACATCTGCCTACTTCCTCTGTTGTGAGCCTGAAATCTGTCCTAGTGCCCAGGCCATGAGCCTCACCATAAAGTGCTCCTGCCATTCCTGAGCAAGAACGGGGCCCTTGGTATCTTTGACCCCTAGGTCTCTCTCTTGTAGTCCAGAGGCAAGAAATGGCTGGACCAAACCATGGGATATGGAACCCAGGACAGCCTAGCAGATGCTCAATGACAAGATGGGAATTTTTGCTATAGCAAATCCAAGAACATGTAGAAATAGCTTTGAAACTTGGTAGTAGACAGGAGTTGGATAAAAACAGAATCTAAAAAATGTCTGTATTACTGATGGTGATTCTGATGAGGACATGCAAAAACAGTAAACAAAGTTTCTTAGAGATTGCATAAGTGGTCATATTATGAATATAAGTATTCTGAATATAACAAATTTTGATAGTTTAAGAGGGTCCGTGGTAAATATGGAGTACAAAATATTAGAATTAGAATGAAGAACTTTGAAATATAGTTACAAGGAATTTGGCAAAAACAGCATTCTTGTTCTTCTTCTATACAGGATAGCCAACTTAAAAATTGATGAACTTGAAACAATTAAGGCATTAAGTTGAGGAGTAGTTTCATGAATTTACTTTTTGTTCTTTCTTCCCTATATATTCCCATTCTTTCTTTTCAACCCCTATCTCCAAACCTAAGAATGGAAGATAAAGGAAAAGAGAGACAGATTTCTGTCTAACCTTGTTTTTTCTCTAAATAAGACAAATAATAACTTATAACCAACGCCCATTGAAAATAACCTTCTATAGACTAAGAAA
This sequence comes from Acomys minous, assembly GCF_964271855.1. Taxonomy (NCBI): domain Eukaryota; kingdom Metazoa; phylum Chordata; class Mammalia; order Rodentia; family Muridae; genus Acomys; species Acomys minous. The sequence continues at coordinate 70,466,729 of NC_140489.1, read as the reverse complement.
AAAAAACACCTACCTGATCCCCTTTAAAGGATATGGGCCATCATTCTCTTTTTTAAAGCATTTTTAAATTTTTTTATATATACATTTATATTATTACACATATATACAATAAAAAACCTATAGCAATAAGAACCACGACACAATAGGGAGCTATATAAATGTCACATTATTAGTGTTTTGGCTGTTTGTCTTTGACAGCCTTGAAGAAAACATCTTTCTTATCTTGGTTCACCTAAAATTCTGAGTATAAAACAATCTCCATCACATCTTGTCATTATCAATTTAAAACATTTATCTAGACCTAAAAACATTTTAACCGCTAAGTAACTAAACTTCACTGTAAAAGGGAAAGAGGGTGTCGTTCTCTTAAGGTTTCTTCCGGCTGATTTGAGAAGAATAATACCTTTGTAGGGGCACAACTAGAATTGGAGAAATGGTTAAACAAGCTAGAAATAGCCTTTGTTGCTTCCGTTTCTAAATATTGAGAAATTCCAGGCTTAATTAGAGTCCTGTGTGGACAGGCTGAAAATGCTATTGAAGGCTCTTTAGGAAACGTAAGTTACACAAGCTAGTTGTTAATTGATCAAATCATGTTCATATCAATTATTAATCAATGGTCATCTCAAGAATATGCATCTTAGGTGTGGCAGATAGATGTAATTCTATAGAAAGATAAGGTAGGATAGTTAGATAAGGTCTTCAAAAACCTCAGAAACATACAGATTATGACGTCTAAAAATGTTTCCATTATTTTAAAGATATACTGACAATGAGACTGGCTAACTCCTGGCAACACCCAGCATACCTCAAAGAGGATGATGAGCATCAAAGAACTTTCTCATGGACATGGTCTCAAATGTGGCAAACTAGCCACTAGGCAAAATGTCTTCATTTCTACCAAAGAAAGAATTCTGCCTTAAAAAGGGCAAGTTTGGATGCAGGCAGAGTCAATGGCCAAACTCTGCCTAGACAGGGTAAGCAAGCCCTCAATAGTTCCTGCCTCACAAATATGTCCATCAGATATTAGGGGCCAGAAGCCTGAAGATGATGCTCTAATGTTATAGAGAGTTTTGGGTGACTGCTCAGGTAACAAACTGTCTCTGTCATCTTCTCATTTGGAAAACTACTAACCAGCACTCCCAGTATACTCAGGTATCAATTTTATTCCTTCTCAAGTCTCTGATGGCATTGAAGAACAGATAGTTTAGTTTTACAATTAAGCTTAGTTGTTTAGGTTTTTACGTCTAGATAGATGTTTTAAGTTGATAATGAGGAGTTATCATAGATATTGATTTACATTCAGAATTTTAGGATCACCAATATAGAAAAGATGTCCTCTTCAAGGTTGACAAATACAAATAACTGAAACACTAGGAATAAAATAAAAATCAGTGAACTAGGATATTTGGTGGAAAAAATAGTCTAACAGCAGAACCTTCTATATGATAAAGTTTCACTTTTTCCTATGAAAGCCATAATGATCTAATTATTAATATACATAATTTGTAATATAATAGGAAATAGAAGATAAAAAATTTGAATTGTAGCTTAATATGTTTCAGGAAAAAATAATAAAATAAATTAAAAACCAATAATATCATGGATAGATCATAAAGGTTTTGTCATTGAGGCAATGGAAGAAAGTCCTATAAACAATTTCACAAGCTTTCCAGACTGTTTCTTCCATCATGGCACAATATTTATAGCAAAACAAAACACATTTTTTTCAAAACACTTTTACAAAAAATTTAGAGAGCACTTTCTAAACAATTTCTAAAGCATTATTATCTTACTGCTAAAGTCTCACCACTTGCCTACCTTCATTCACATTTTACTGTAATTTGCTTATATTCATTTTCAAACTGTAATTATTTTAGATTCTGAATGTACTTACTATTTTTGGCTTTTTAATACTTAAGTAAATTAATAATTCACATTAAATCCCACCTCTGATTTTATTTTCATGTTATTAAACATGTACATAAATAACTTTTCTTTTATCTTTATAGAATGTCAAAAAAGATAGAAATAGCAAGCCAAATTCCTAAATAGTAAATATGTAATATATTCTGTCCAATTGGGAAAAAGATTAGGAAAAAAGAAAAAAAGAAGGAAGTAGAAAGAGGAGAAAAACAGAAACATTAAATTTTTGTAAAGTTTCAGTTACTATCTTAATCTCTTACATTGAGCTTGCATTTGATGTCAAATATAAGAATATCTCACCTTACCTAAGTGCTTAAACATTTTGTACTATTTTTAATAAAGATGAATAAATTCAGTGCTTACAGATAGGTTTGAACTCACTTTCAATCACTGGGTGTTTCTTGAAGTCAGGATCAAGCTCTGATTTTAAACTTGAATTTATACTTATCCTGGATATTTATACCAATATCGTGCTACCAATTTTTCAGTAGCTATGTGTTAACTTTTGAAATATACAAATGTACTTTATCAAACTTTAACTCAATTTCTCTAATTTTGTAGTAGTATAAGAAATTCATATATAATTTAATCTATCATGTGACATTAATAAATGTAATTAATTTTTTAATTCTTTTCTTAAGATTTCTCTTATAAAGGAAAACATTCCATGGGGGCTGGCTTCCAGTGCAGAGGGTTAGTCCACTAGTCCTTTCACATCACGGGGAAGGCATGGAGGTATGCAGACAGACATGGTGCTGGAGAAGGAGCTCAGCGTTCTACATCAGGATCTTCTGGCCGCAGGAAGAGAATGCTGCATTAAGACTAGCTTGTGCATCTGAGACCTCAAAGCCAGTCTCCACCGTGACACGCTTCCTCCAACAAGCTCACACCTATATCAACAAGGCCACACCTCCTAATAATGCCATTCCCTATTGGCCAAGCACACAAATCAGTTAGTCTCTGGGGGCCATTCCTATTCAAACCACCACAGTATCTGAAAATCCAATTATATTTCCAATTATATGTTTTGATTACCCTGTTACTGAATTTAAATTCTTCCAGTTTATTCATTTTCTTCTCTTGAATCCATTGAATTCCCAGGTGTTTCATTATTGGAATGTGATAAACTTGTTAGACTCCTTAACATGTTTCAGGTACGCAGAAATATTATAGAATTATAGAGGTCCCACACTCAGCTTCTCCCCCGGCCCATCACATAAGCATCTTATGTGATGATTATACGGCTGGTGGTTAAAGCCAAAAAAATGTTGCATATAGCTTCAATATTTTTAATTAGCTGTCTTCAATATGTTTAATTAGCAGATTTACCCATTTGAACTAACAAGAACGAATCTTAGAAATACAGGAGGAAAAGTTTTAACACAGCAAATTGAAAAAAAAAAAAGAGAATATAAACAAATGAAAAGTTAGAATGTAGAATAGTTTATACATTGGGATTCTAGAAAGAAAAAATTGATAGAACATATTACAAATGATTTTTAAGATTGGCTTGCACAATATATACGGTGTAGTACAACAATGGCTATAGGCACACTCGCGAGACTAGGAACCAGGTAGTTGCTCAGGCCATGGGTCTGGGTACCTCATACACCCCAATAGCATATAAGTCCTGGAGTACTCCAAGGGAGCCACTAGTCTTCACTTCATATTAGCAGACAGAAGGAAGTTGGTCCTGAAGTCAGCAGAGGATGGCAGCAGCAGTGACAACAAACAGTGACACACTCAGCATCAAGAAGAAGAAAAAAAATGCAGGTATACAAAGGTTAGATAGTTTTCTTTCTTTCATTCAGGTATCTAAGCCACTGCATGGAGGGGCTTCTCACATTGGGGGGAGATTCTTCCTTTCTCTGTTCATATTTCCAGGAAATACTCTTATCATATAAGACATGTCTCTTAGTTGATTCTATATCCAGTCAAATAGAGCATTTGACATATATACTTATACGGATGTCAAATACTGGGCTGCCCACATCAAAGTAGAACAGAAGTAAAGAAACTTCTGCATGCTCCACCTTTCTACCCAAGTGCTGCTGAAGCACCTCACCCAACTTCTTTTTCCCTTTTCCTTAGCATCGTCATTATGCTATATATGTTCATATTAGAATTATTGCTTTTCCACATTATGTATAAATGCCAGCTCTCAATAAAACAGCTGGTACTGTAAATGCCCTTTTTTGTTGTTGTTAATTATGTCTGTGATGTATAGTGAATGGGATTCCTGAATTTAGAAGACAGATAGATTAACTGGAAGAATTATAAATAGATGGATTAGTTCAATTTAAATGTCATAGAACAATAAAATTGTTAAAAGTTCTTAGCGTTTTTGTAGACAAATTTATTTGGGTTGGATTAGATCTAAGTGCTTTCTTTGAAACATAGTAAGCACCTATTTTGGGAGAGGGAGGGTATAATCATTTATTTTATATTTTATTTTCTTTCTCACTAGATAAATATTTTATTTTGCATTTCTATCTCATCTGCTGGCCCGAGAAGTCTTGGAAACTAAGGACTATATCTGTTTTTCCCCAGAGCCTAGTAAATACCCTGATATGAAGTATATGCTCAATCAATATTTTTTTCTATGAGAATTGAAGCACACAAAGGACATTTTCTCTTTGTTTAGAAAAAATGAACATGGTGATTCTGCAGACATATTTTCAAAATGTCTCATTTTTCATGATTGTGAGCTACTGTATATGGTCTAGAATTCTTGTAAGAGGGAAAAATAGCTACCATCCTTATTTTACAGAAAGTAATAGATTTCACTACATAATTTGAAACTGCACAGACTTTTCTTACATTGTATGGGCTTGCTCCAGGCACAGAGACACCTATTTTAAAACAAAATGCAATTAGTGACTTTCATAAAGGAAAAACCACTAACTTCATTTACCCTCCTGAGTATGCTGATGTTTGCTGACAGCTTGTACCCTCTGTGGACTTGTCTAACAATCTCAGGAGGCAACCTTATACTGTAACAGAGTAGAAATGTAATTGTGCTTTTGTTAAAACATGCTGTAATGTCAGGCACACTGGATTTTAGTTCCCTTGCTAGGACCAGATAATCAGAAAAATTTTCAGTGGCAAGAGAACTTTGAAATAACATGTGACATCTTTACATCTGGCCATAATTTCATGTTTTGTCACCTTTGATCAAAGTGTCATCCTAAATAAAGGCAGAGAAACAGGAAGTGAATGATAGCGTAAATTCACAATAAAATAGATTCATTAAATCTGAAAGTAAAACTTATGAGAAGTAACAATACTCATCCCAAATCCCATAGGGGAAGTGAACCACATGAATTCAGAAAACCCCACAGGTAACCATGAATTTTAAATTCCCCAAATATTATTTATGGAGAGCTTATTACTTGACAAATAAAAATCATTTATATTCTAGAGCTCTCAAATGTAGGATAAGAAAATATAGACCCTGTTAATTATAATATTATGTATTCTATGAGTAAATATATACTGGGGACACAGATTTATGTTACTTCAATTTCCATATTCTAATATGATAGCAGTTTGATGATGCTTTGCAGTCGCAGGATAAAGAAAACCAACAACCAAGACATCATTCGTCAGTGGAAACACTCGGTAGCTATAATAAAGTAAAGGAGGGAGCTTTTGAAGGACTTGGATGCTGTGTAATGAAATTACTAGCTTTTTGTTTGTTTCAAACTAGTTTTGGCCAATTATTACATTCCAAAAGTTCTCACCTACTTATCAGAAGGATATTAAGTCAGGTACAGATGTGGGCAAAGAATAGCTATTACCTGAGCTTAAAATGGCAAAAGTGTTATTGGAATTAGACAGTGGACAAGGCGATTATGTAGCATTTCCACAGTCACTGAAATTCTTAAGCATTAGTAAGCCTTCCGGAGGGTTCAGTATAAGATATGGTCTTTCTGAACCTCCATTCATAACTTAAAGTGACTCAATGTAACTGAGTACATTGAGCACACGTGAAAACCCACAATTCCATTCTCCATGTGAGGAATAGGATTCATGCACAAATCACTTATTCTTCTTTTACAGTGTGCAGTGACAGAATATATCTCATAGATATTACAGATTTTAAATTCCAAGATGAAATCATTCTTTAATTTGATAGAATTTTCGCTTAGCAGATTTTTAACGAAAGTATTTACAAAGCTATTTTATTAAGAATTTCTTGAAGTCTAATTGAAATAAAAGATATTATGCTGTGTTTTTCTCTGACAGAAGAGGATCCTTGAAGCAGCTGTTGCCTGATTTATAGTTTCTCATGAGGATGTATGTGAAAACACCAGAGATCCTAATAATATCCAAGAAAGGAGCCAGGTGATTAGCAAGGCTAATCAGGATTGGGAAGACTCAGAAGAATTTGAGACTATAATAGGATTACACTGTGTGTTCCTCTAGGCACTGGATTTTCTTATCCTGCTGGTAGGTAGGCTTCAGGGCCAGAATGGCTCTAATAAAGCCAGCTTGGCTTCCAACATCGTCAGAAGTTTCTGACCTTCCTCTCTGCAAAGGGAAAGCTGTATTCTTCTCAGTACCGGCTTTCAACCCTCTCAGGATTCCATCTGATTGGAAACCAGAAAGAAAAAGGTCAAAGTGCAGAAGAGTCACTTTTTGAAATTTGAGTTTTCGCAAAAGTCACATGAGCCCAAATGTAGAGAAAAGGTGTTTTCCCTTGATAAATACAAAAGAAAGACATTATGGGATTGCATAGTAATATATCCTATTAAAATGAGATTGCAGATCTTTAAAATATCTTAGCAATGAGTAAATAGGGCTACATGAAATCAGCACCACTGAGACATTTTTTCATTTCTGACCAAATAAACTGAAGTAAATGCACTTTTTCTGCTGAGCACTTATGTACAATACTTTTTCTGCTTAGCTGATGAATAAGGAAAAGCTATGCCTGATTGAAAGAGACTTTATCGACTTGAAATTCCAAATAGACCAAGGTGCTTGATTATGGGGTGCTACCTCATCCCTCAAACAATGTATACTTTTTTCAAAATACTCATTTGGGTATTATTTAAAAACATATAAAAATTTCAAAAAACAGGGAAATAACTCTCAATAGAAAAAAGCACTACAAAGCTACATTCTCTATGAAAGTGGTCACTGACCATATTTGACTATTTAAATGTAAACATAAATTCAATAAAACTAAGTAACATTGAGATTTTTATTACATTATCTTTACTTACTAGCATAATAGACAAACATAACTGCAACTGTAATATAGGGTAATGCTGACATGGCTCATTTCTTTCATAATAGCAACTTCTATTGGACTCACTGCTCTAAATCATTTATTTGGCTAAAATTAAACTTTTCTGATTCAGAACAAGCTATTTAGTTATTTACTTTTATAAGTTATGGCAATATAATATTATTGTACAAAATACATACCATATTTAATAGTACCAGTAAATAGTAATTTAAATAAAAATATAAGTATTATTTTTAAATAGCCAATTCTAAAATAGAGTAGTCTAAATAGCAAATACGAAAATGAATACAACATAATTCACTAAAATAAAGGAGGCTAATACATTCATATATTAAATCAAGAACATAACTATCATCTCCAAAGGGAGAAGTTTAGTTTATTCTGAAGTCAATAGGAGTGACAACGGCTAAGGAACGCAGACTTAGGGTACTCTGTATTCCATTGTTTCATGGAACTTTATAGAAATGACTATTAAGAGGCTAAAGACAGCAATAGGTAAATTATAATTAGGTCTGAATCTACATCTTTGTGACTTCTCCATGATCATCAGTTAGTCATCCTTGTTAAATGTTCAGTGTATGATGAGATTTCATTCTGGGAACCCCTCCCTCTTTGTTGAAAAATAGATTCTTTTCTCATACAATACATCCTAATCACAGCTTCTTCTCTCTCTGCTCCTTCCAGTTCTTCCCCACTGTCCTGCTCATCCAGATCCATTCCCTTTCGGTCTTTCATTAGAAAAGAACAGATTTCTTCTAAGGGATAACAAAAAATATAATACAATAAGATAAAACAAAAATCATCACATCAAAGTTGAACAATGCAAGCAAGCAGAAGGAAAAGATCCCCAAGAGAAGGCACAAGTATCAGAGACCCACTTGTTCACACATTCAAGAGTTCCATAAAAATTCTAAACTGAAAGCTACCTGATAGGTCCTGGGCTTGCTGCTTCCATCTGTGCATTCATATGAACTTTACTCAACTGAAAGAGGAACTTCTTCTGATACCCCACTCCTTTCAATCCCCTCTGACTCTTACTGTCTTTCTGCCTCCATTCTGTGCAGTTCCTTGAACTCTGATGGGAAACATTGGATGAAGACATCTCATTTCACGCTGTGTATACCAAGGTCTTTGTGGTGGTTTGGGTCCTTGGATATCTGATGAGGAAAACTGCTAACAGATTGAGGAACCAGCCATAAAGAAAGAAATGTGCGTATATACCATTTGAGTCTTTCTGCTTCTGGGTTAACTCACTTATTATGATCATTTCTAGCTCAATCCATTTATCCACAAATTTCGGGGGCATGTCCCACAAAAGCCTTCACTTACCAGGAAACCGAGACAGAGGGGAGGACATTCTAGTGGGACTCTAGATGAGAGAAGCATGGGAGAATGGCGAAGTAGAAGGATCCAGAGGGTCCTAGAAGCCTACAAGTAGAACATTATGATAGGCAGATTTGGGCCCAGGGGTCCCTCTCAAACTAAGGCACCAGCCAAGGACAATATAGGCGGTAAACCTTAAACCCCTACCCAGATCTAGACAATGGACAGAACACTCTCCACAGTAAAGTGGAGAGTGGGATATGACTTTCTCACATACTCTGGTGCCTCACCTTTGACCATGTCCCCTGGAGGGGGAGACCTGGTGGCACTCAGAGGAAGGACAGCAGGTTACCAAGAAGAGACTTGATACCCTATGAACATATACAGGGGGAGGTAATCCCCCTCAGGAACAGTCATAGGGGAGGGGAATAAGGGGAAAATGGGAGGGAGGGAAGAATGGGAGGATACAAGGGATGAGATAACCATTGAGATGTAACAAGAATACATTAATAAAGTAAAAAATAAATAAATAAATAAATAAATAATTTTAGAAAAAAGAAAGAAATGTGCTGCAATCAATACAGCTGAAAGGAGCTAGAGATTCTAAAGAGGGCCTTGACATCAGACATGGAGATGCAGAATTTGGAATTTGCCAGATGGCTTTCAGGCTTGCTTTAGTCCAGTATTTGTTCACTATGTTCCCTTTCCTCCCTTTTGAAATGGTAGTCTATATCCTGTGCAATTTTATAAGTATCCGATTTGATATTTTAGTTTGGTTTTACGATTGGTTATGATTAAGAGATTGCTCCAAAGAGACTTTACCCTTTATACTTTTAAACAATATTGGGACTGTTATAGGTTATGGAGACTTTTGAAGTTGAAGTGAACACATTACGGAGGCCAGGGAGTAGAATGTGGTAGTTTGAATGAAAATGATTTCATAGTCTCCTACAGACTGACACTATTAGGTGTGGTCTTCTTGGATTAGGTGTCACTGTGGGTAGGCTTTGAGTTTTCAAATGTGAAAGCCATACCCAATGTTTCTCTCGTTTTGTTGCCCCTGATCCAGTTACAGAACATTTGGTTCCTCTCCAGTACCATGTCTGCATTCATGCCGTCATACTTTTAGCCATTATGATAATGGAATAAATTTCTTAATTGTAAACCATCCCCAATTAAATTTTTTCCTTTGTAAGAGTTGCCATGAGCATGCTGTCTCTTCAAAGCACTAGTACTTTGACTAAGATAGTCTCTCCCTCCCTCCCTCCCTCTCTCTCTCTGTCTCTCTCTCTGTCTCTCTCTCTGTCTCTGTCTCTCTCTCTCTCTCTCTCTCTCTCTCTCTCTCTCTCTCTCTCTCTCTCTCTCTCTCTCTAGTATGGATGCAGATCTCTACATTTGTTCCTATATGCTGATGAAGTAAGCTCCTCTGATGATGGCTGCATAATACACTGATCTATGAGTATAGCAAAATGTCATTAAGAGTTATTTTATTGCAACATTTTTTCTTTGTAGTCCAGTATTATTTAGTTTTATTTATAAGCCTATACTACCTAGTCCCAGGTTCTTGGCCACCCAAGTAGTGTCAATTATTGGTTATATCTCAAGAAGATGACCTTCTGTCAAATCAGATATCTTTTGATTACTCCCACAAGCTTCGTGCCATCAGTGCATTAGTGTATCCTTCAAGAAAAACACCATTGTTGATAAAAGGATTTGTTGTTGGGTTAATTAAAAATTATTCTACTGTGTTTCATTTGCCACCTTTTATCTACAGAGATTACAGAAGATAAAGAAACAATACATTTTTAGATAAAGAGTGAACAGAAGTTTAAAAAATATGAAAAAACTTGAATGGAATGACCAGATAATGAGGAAACTAACAATATTTTCTGGGTATAATAAGTTATGTCTATTTATGTAATTTATATGAAGAAGAATAAAATTGTAGATAGTTATATATTGGCCTTTTGGTATCATTTGAAGGGAAGAGTGAGAAGGAACTGGGAGAGAAGTTATTAGTTTTATCTCTAAACAGTTCAGGATTGCATCTCTTCTTTTAAAAGGCAGATATCAGTTTACAGTATAAAAATATTTGATTAAAATAGTGTATTGTATATCTGATTCAAACACTGCTTGGCTTGGGTCTAGCAATAAATATTAATATATTAGGCTTAGATTGGACTTTATAATTTATAAAATAGTTTCATACATATTTTATCTTTGAATTGACCTTTTCAGGGTAGTTAGGCCGAAAGTGTTTCTCTGCCACAGTAACTCCAGGAGTGATGAGGCCACGATTAGTGTCTAAGTATTGTGAATCTTTAATGAAAATCCAACTTTTATTCCCTGAAAATTTTTGAAAAGGATAAGCTATGGACTATAAAATTTGGGGTTTTTTTTCTCTTCTCATCTTACTTTACATTTCTGCAGTGTTGAAATTTCAAATAAATGCACATGAAATGAAATTAAAATTTACAATTAAAAATGAAAACCCATCTATAGGATTTATAAGCATGATGATATGAGATTGGCCTCCCAATACCCAGAGAAAACAACAAGAATTTTTATTTTTTTTATTTTTTTTTACATATACATTTATATTATTTCACATATATACAATAAACTATCTATACCAAGAAGAACCATGACACAATCAGGAATTATATAAATGTTACATTTTCAGTGTCTTGGCTATTTATATTTGGTAGCATTGAAGAAAACATCTTTCCTATATTGGAGTGTAAATTCTGAATGTAAATCAATGTCTATCACATCTTGTCATTATCAACTTAAAACATCTATCTAGACCAAAACCATCTGAAACCCTCAACAACTAAGCTTCATTATAAAACTAAGCTACCTGGTCTTCAACTTCATCAGAGACTTGAGAAGGAATAAAATTGATTACCTGAGTATGCCTGGAGTGCAGGTTAGATATAGGGAAGAGAGAACAAAAAGTAGCTTAGTGAATATATTCCTCAACTTAATGCCTCAATTGTCACTCACAAGGTTATTTTTAATTCACTTGTATAGAATTTTGTATATTGATGCAAAATAAGTTTAATTCTAGATACAGTGGTATAGACTTCAAATGTAAGCTTATTTGTCATACACACACTATAGATAGATAGATAGATAGATATAGATATAGATATATAGATTTCTACTCTAATATGAGGTATTGTACCCATATAACTCAATTATAATACAAGGTTTACTTCCAATACTTTGAAAGTCCTATTTAGCATAAATAAATTACACAAGTTACTTGTTATCAAATCAAATCATAGTCATGTCAATCACTATTCTACTTTTACCACAAAAATATACATCTTAGATGCAGCAGATAGGTATAATTCTATAGAAAGATAGTCATATAGGGTCTTGAAACACCTCACAGACATGCAGAATATGGCATTTAAAAATGTTTTTATTATTGTAAGGGTTCACTGGCAATAAGACAGGTTAACTCCTGGCAATACCCAGCCTACTTTAAAGAGAATGATGAGCATCAAAGAGCCTCCATATGGAGATGGCTTCAACTGTGGCAAACAAGCCACTGGGCAAAATGTCCTCATTTCTACCTCAGACAGAATTCTGCCTAAAAATGGGCAAGCTTGGATGCAGGCAGAGTTGATGGCCAAACTCTGCCATGACAGGGTAAGCAAGTGCTCAACATTTCCAGTCTAACAAATGAATCTGTCAGATATATTGGACCAGAAATCTGAAGAAGATCCTTCAACATAATAGAGAGTTTTGTGTGACTATTCAGGTAGAATAGTCTCTGTCTCTGTCTCTGTCATCTTCTTATTTGAACAACCATTTTTGTGTATGTTTGTAATCCCAGGGCTGGGGAGGCAGAGATAGGCAAAACTGGGGCAAGCTGTTCAGCGAGTATGGCAAATCAGTGAGCTCCAGATGTAAAGATAAAATGGAAGCCCAGTGTGGTGGTGCATGCCTTTAATCCCAGAAGGCAGGGAGGTAAAGGCAGGCAGATTGCTGTGAGTTTGAGGCCAGCCTGGCCTTCAAAGCATAAAGTGAGTCCAGAACACCCAAGGATACACAGAGAAATGCTATCTTGAAAAAAACCAAACCAAAAGATAAAATGGAGATTGACTGAGAAAAGCAGGATTTCACTGATGTGTGACCTTCACAAGCAGATACACATAGACACATACATGCATACAAATAAAAGTCACATTTTCTTTTTCTCTTAAAGATGCTTTTTATGCATAGAGTTTATCTAAGTATAAAGAAATCAGTTATGACTAGAGAAAATGATTTTACTGTATCCATTTGTATCAAATAGAAGCATTCTTTTGAAATGAATTTATGCTTAGAAATTTAATGAAGAATGCATTAGTGGTATCATAATTCATTCAGGCAATATAACAAAATATAGTAAGTTTAATAGAGACTACCTGCTTTATTTCAACTTGGCACAAACTAGAGTTATCTGAGAAGAGGGAACCCCAGCTGAGAAAATGCCGCCATAAGATAAGGCTATAGGTAGGCCTGTAGGACTTTTTCTCTTTTAGTGATTGATGTGGGTGTATCCATTCCCAAGCTGGTATTCCTAAATCCTTTAAGAATTCTGATAGAATAAGTCTTGAGTAGCACAATACTCCATGGCCTCTGTATAAGCTCTTGGCTCCAGGTTTATGCCTGATTTAAGGTCATGCCTTTGCTTCCCTCGTGATCTATGTGCCAAATAAAACTTTTTCTCCCCAAGTTGCTTTTGGTCATGGTGTTTCATCATAACTACAGTAACCCTAACTATGACACTACTGAAATTTATTTCTTTACAGAACTGAAGACTGAGAAGCACCTGACAAAGTGTCAACAAATTTATTGCTTCTACAAGCTCATTTCCTGTGGCTTAGATGATACCTTTGCTTCCCATGGTAGAGAGAGTGTAAATCGCATTAGTAAAACAAGTAAGCCAGGCTTACAGCTCAGGCTCCCATTTGAGTTTGCCCTCCACAGTATCTTGGTAGCATTAATGAGACAAGATTCATTGAAAAGTTTCTTTATACCCATAAGCTCTCTGAGAAAGTTCCAATGGGAATTAGTAACCTGGAATTAAAAGCCAAGAATTGATGAATTTGAACTGACATAAATACAAAATAATAAGATATACTAGTAGTAACTTTTATTTGCCAGATGTAATTCCTGTCTCCTAGGCTTACTAGCCCTTTTTGAATTCTGGTTGGTTGGTTCAACTCAGCTATTCTCGCTCAAACTCCTCTCCAAGGTAATGATTCAGTCTGAATGCTTTCAGTTTCTAACCAAATTGCTCTGCTTGGGCTGAAACTAACTCTTGCAATCTGATCTAATCTTCTGGCTCCTTATTATTCTCTGGATGCTTCTGTCTTTGACTGTGTATAGCTTTGTTTCTCCACAACCTTCCTCTGTAAAACTATCCTGGTAAATTGTCTTTGCTCCATGAACTGAAGTTCGCAAACTCAACTGCACTCAACTGAACAGCACCAAACTGTACTATACTTCTTAACTCTACTATACAGTACTGTCTTCTGTACTGAATTCTATGGTACTTTACTGTATTATCTCTTCTACTCTCTCCCTATTGTATTCTACTTTACTGTACTGATCGTAAGTAGTTTCTCTTTCCTGTCTGTTCTCATAAGGACTGACCATATCCTATTCTGTCAAATATTTCTCTACTTCATCACTTCTCTGTCTCTCAATTAGACATCACTTTAAAACATGGCTGCTTCCTTCTACAAATTTCCTCACTTTCATTGTTTGGAATAAAAGCACTCCTGGATTACAGTATGATCTAGCTCAAATATGGCCATGCCCTTCATACACACACACACACACACACACACACACACACACACACACACACAATAATTGTAGGAAAACTTTTTTCTGACCTATTTTTCCAGCATTTTCATGGATGAATATAATATATAGTTTCATCCCAAAATTTTCCCACAAAACACACTTGTTAAAATTGAACTTACCTGGTCTCCTGAATATTTGCTGATAAAAACATCTAGTTTGGAAGCTCGAAATAGCTAGTAGATTTGAAGGGGTTTTACATTTTTGCAAAGAGATAAGTGTATGTTCTTCCTTTGTTCAAGGAAAAAAAAAAAGAAAGAGGATGAGAACAGGAAACCTGACAATAAAGGTTCCTGCATTCAGTTCCCCTGACAGAAGTTCCAAGAAGCATCTGACTTGTGCATTTTGCTTGTGTGACTTTATCCTAATATCTCATAAAATCTATTCTCCCTTGTGCTAATTAGCTGGAGCTATTCCTTATGTGAATGGATGTCCCATGAGTGTAACACAAATATACATGACACCATGATAAAAATGCTTGTTACGTGCATCCCTACCATACAAAACTAAATTCAGATCCTATACACTGAGACAGAAATATTACTTAAAAACTGTTTTAGGAACAAAGAATCATTAAAGCACATTATGCTTTCATAAAAAAAAGTTTGTCATCTCCAAATCTATATAGCTCAATAAGTCCCATATATATCAAGAAGCACTCGGGAGGCAGAGGCAGGTGGATCGCTGTGAGTTCGAGGCCAGCCTGGTCTACAAAGTGAGTCCAGGACGATCAAAGCTACAAAGAGAAACCCTGTCTCGAAAAACCAAAAAAAAAAAAAAAAAAAAAAAAAAAAAAGAAGCAATATATCTCTGAATCTATATGCTTATATACATTTGGAAATTCTTCAGTCATCATTATGCAAGAGAAAGATTTCAAAAAATTATATCAAGAATATCATCCATTTTGTTAAGATTATCCAATTTTGTGGAGTACAGCTTTTGGAAGTAAGAACTAAAGAGTCTTTGCATTTCCTTGGTATATGTTGCTATGTTCTGCTTTTCATTACTGATTTTGTTAATTTTGGTATTGTCTTTCTGCCTTTTAGTTAAATTTGTCTAAGGGTTTTTCTATCTCTGATTTTCTCAAAGAACCAGCTCATAGTTTTGTTGATTCTTAGTATTCTCTTTGTTTCTAATTTATTGATTTTTAACCCTGGGTTTGATTATTTTCTTCCATCTACTCCTATTTGTGTTTGCTTCTTTTTGTTCTTGAGCTTTTAGATGTGCTATTAAGTTTCTAGAATGAGGTCTCACTAATTTCTTTATGAAAGCACATCCTCTTAGTACTGCTTTCATTCTGTTTCATAAGTTTGGGGATGATCTGCGTTTGTTTCCATTGAATTCTAGAAAGTCTTTAATTTCTTTATTTCTTTGTCCCTGTGGTGATTAAGTAGAGACTTGTTCTGTTTCCATGGGTTTGTAGGCTTATTTCTGTTGTTTCTGCAGTTATTGAAGCTCAGCTTTAATCAGCAGTGTTCTGATAAAATACAGGAGTTACTGATTTATTTATTTGTATTTGTTGAGATTTGTTTTGTATCCAAGTATATGGTCAGTTTTGGAGAAGGTTCCTTGAGGTGCTGAGAAGTTATATGATTTTGTGTTTGGGTAAAATGTTCTGTCAATATTTCTTAGGTCCTTTTGATTTATAATATCTGTTAGACTCATTCTTTATCTATTTATTTCCAGTCTGAATGGCCTATTCTTTGGTGATGTTAGATTCTCCCACTATGAATGTGTGACATTTGATGTGTTCTTTAAGCTTTATTAATTTATTTTATGAATGTGGATGTCCTTGTCTTTGAGGAATACAGATTCATAGTTGAGACATCATCTTGGTGGATTTTATGTACTGTCCTTTCTCATCTCCTTTTAATAATTTTGGTTGAAAGTTGATTTTATAAGATATTAGACATTCATGGGGCATGCCAGATATAAGTGAGTATATACCATTTGACTCTTTCTGCTGGATAGGGAGGCCTGGTGGCACTCAGAGGAAGGATAGCAGACTACCAAGAAGTGACTTGATACCCTATGAGCATATACAGGAAAAGAGATCTCCCTCAGTCACAGTCATATGGGGAAGGGAGTAAGGGTAAAATGGGAGGGAGGGAGGAATGGGAGGACACAAGGGATGGGATAACAATTGAGATGTAATATGAATAAATTAATAAAATATATTTTAAAAAGAAAAAATAATATATTAGAATGACTACTCCAGTTTGTTCTTGGGTCCATTTGCATGGAAACGTTTTTCCAGCCCTGTAATCTGAGGTAAAGTCTATCTTTGATGCTGAGATGTGTTTCTTGTATGAAGCAGAATGGTGGATCCTGTTTTCACATCTATTCTGCTGGCCTGTTTCTTATTATTGGAGTATTGAGTCCATTGATATTGAGAGATATTTGTGACTAATAATTGTTAATTCCTGCTATTTTGATGTTGGTTGTCATAATGTGTGGTGTGTGTGTGTGTGTGTGTGTGTGTGTGTGTGTGTGTGTTTGTCTGTGTCTGTGTTTGTACTTGTGCACTCCTCCTTTCTTTGGGTGGTTCTGGTGTGGGATTATTTATATCCTGTGTTTTGTTTTCTTGTGTGTAGCTAACCTCCTTGGGTTGAAGTTTTCCTTCCAGAATATTCTGTAAGGCAGGATTTGTGAATACATGTTGTCTAAATTTGGTTTTGTCATGGTATATCTTGTTTTCTTTTGGTATGCTGTTTGAAAGTTTTGTAGGCTTTAGTAGTTTGTGCTAGTATTTGTGGTCTCTTAGACACTGCAAAACATTTTCCCAGGACCATTTGGCTTTTAGATTTTCAGTTGGGTGTAGTTTTGATAGGTCTCCCTTTATGTGTTACTTGACCTTTTTCTCTTGTATCTTTTTATATTATTTCTTTGCTCTTTTATTGTTTTGATTATTATGTGGTAGGGTGATTTTCTTTTCTCTTGAACCCATTTGGCATTCGGTAAGCTTTACATATGTTTATAGGCATCTATTTAGAGCAGGGAAGTTATCTTCTATGATTTTGCTGAAAATATTTTCTGGACCTTTGAGCTGGGCATCTTCTCCTTCTATTATTTTGGGTTGGTCTTTTAAAAGTGTTCCAGCTTTTCTGGATGTTTTTGTTCAGGAGTCTTTTTTAGATTTAAAGGTTTTTTCTTTTCTTTTCTTTCTTTTTTTTTTTTTTTATTGTATTGTCTTGCCTGAGTTTCTCTCTTCCATCCTTTGTATTCTGCTGTTGATGCTTGCATCTGTATTTCTGTTTTCTTACCTATGTTTCCATCTCCAGGGTTTCCTCTGTTTGTGTTTTCATTATTGCTTCACATTCCATTTTCAATCTAGAATAGTTTTATTCATTTCCTTCACTTGTTTGATTGCATTTTCTTCTATTTATTTAAAGGATTTATTCATTGCTTCTTCAAAGGCCCTATCATCTTCATTGGATTTATGGTCATTTCCTTTGTTTCAGTTGTGTTAAAATATCCAAGGCTTGCTATTGTAGAATAGATGGGCTCTGGTGGTACCATATTGGCCTGGCTGTTGTTGCTTGTATTTTAAAGGTGGCCATTAGCCACCTGGGCTTTGCAGTTATTATAGAGTTTAGATGCTGATTTCTGATCTTATATTTGTTGGGTGTTTGTCTTTTAGGATGTTTTCCACCTTAGTTTCTATTTCTTCTCTGTCTAGTTACTTGAGTGGCTTGAAGTTCTGGTGACTAGCTATTCTTCAGATCTAGTAAGGTGTCTCCTCTGGGGTTTTGTGGACTGCTTGGCCTCTGGGGTTTTGGGTGCTATTCTTGTCTCTGGGGTCCTTAATACTTGTGGCCTGTGGTACCCAGTATTGGAGGACCTCAAGGCCAATCTGTAGGCTATGAAATGGAGTCTAGGGTGTGGAGTATACTTTAAGGCTGATGGGTGTGTTTTAGGGGAATAAGGTAGGTCAGTGTTTTGCCTAGTTGATGCTGGTGACTGCAGTCCTCCCAGAATGCAGGCAGGGCTGTAGGGATGGAAATAGAGGATACAGTGTGAGATGTAGTTTATGGCTATTGGATGTGCTTTCAAGGGAGTTGATTAGGACAGGGGCTTAGAGCAGGAAGGAGCTTACCTGCTGTCCTTAGTTCTGACACGTCTACAAGAAAGCAGGCAGAATTGTGGGGCAGGAAATGGAGCACAGAATATGGTGTCTTTCTTGTTCTTTTTTATTGTAGGTCTACATAAGAGCTATTCTAATCACAATTCTACCAACTAAGCATTATTCTGTCTAAATTTTCTCCTTCAAAGAAATTAGTTCATTACTTTAAACTGCGACATCATGTTAATTCTCGAGATAAGGAGAGAATTCTTTCCCAAATATCGCATGAACCATTTTCTAACCAAGTTTCTAATATTGTCTGTGCTTCCCTTAGACAGTCCATGGTACTCTCCATACTATTGTCTGACATATCCCTGTTAGAATGCTTAATTATGCTCTGCTTACAGCATTGAAAAACACTTTTTACAAAAAGAAATTTTGCCTTCATCACAAATATATTCTGTTCTTGATATTAAATTTGTGTTAGTTAATTTTTATTCCTAATGAAATATCATGACCAAAAGCAGCTAATAAAGAGTTTTTAGGCTGATACTTTCAGAGAAAGGAATAGCAACAAGTGTAAGCATGGTTTTAAAATATACAAGCTTAATGTACCATCAGAAAGCAAATAGACCGAACTGGAAGTGGTATAAGGCAATGCACTTTCAAAGCCCACCCATAGTGATATACTTCCTCCAGCATGATATTTCCTAAAAGTTACAAGCCTTCCAAAATTATGCCAACGACTTGGGGCCAACTGTTTAAATACCTGAGCATACTGGCTTACAGGGAGAATTTGTCATTTTGACCACAAAAATCATTTACTGTATCCTACAGTGTTTCTCATGATTGATTTTTTTGATTTTTGTTTGTTTTATCCTTTCATTTAATAATGATTATATGATGGCTAATCTTAGTTGTGTGCTTGACAGACATGGAAAGAAGAACATCAGTTGAATTAACCCATCATAATGGTCTGTGGGCATGTCTACAGGGCATTTTAATAATTGCTAATTGAAATAGCAAGAACCAGGCCAGTATTGGCATTGCTATTCCTGATACAGTGGTTGTGGGTTGTGTAACTAAGGCAGCTGAGAAAACAAGAGGAAATAAGTCATTAAGCCTCTTTCTTCAATAATTTCTACTTTAATTACCTTCTTTGAGTTCCTCTCTTGGGTTCCCTTGAAGATAAATGGTAACCTATAAAAATAAATAACCCATTTCCTACCTACATTACATCTGGTTAGTATGATTTATTGTAGCAACCGACAAACAATAAAAGCACATTCTACAAATATTTTTTGTATAAATTTAAGAAGGTAAATATGCTTATATTATAGAATAGCAGCCATTTTGCCTCAGATTCTCAAGTGCTAAGATTGCAAGTATCAGCCACTATTCTCACCCTTAAAAAGGATGTTTAATGAAAACATTTTAAAGGGCTGAACTGAATAAAATGTATCCTTGTTAGATGGATGTGTGAATGCTAGCGATAGGAATGGTGTAATGCTCATAGTGTGTTCAGTAAATAATGAAGATATGATAGTCACACAAGCGAAGATATTTGGTGGGAAAAATGAGAACACAGAGTTGAAAATTTGGCGAGAAGTCACATTGCCCTCCTTTGAAAATCTATGTTTAAGCCTGTTTACAGTAAACTACAAAATAAAAAGTAGAAGTAACGTAATGGTCACCAACTGTATGTCTACCAGTCCTAGGACAATGACTTGCAAATGCTATTTTTCAAGAACAGAAGAGAAAATAAACTTTTCCACACAATCTTTATTTTGAACTAAGTCCATTAACTAAATTTTGGACTTAAACCTGAGTCATCAAATTTCCAAAACCTCATAATTGCTAATATCCTTAAATCATCTATGAAGCAAAATTTGTTTAGAAAACAGAAAAAGAAAGAAATGTATCATTACTACTTTAGCTTTATCTGACTTGTTCATAGTACACTACAAAATTGTGTTGCACAACAGAATTTAAAAAATCTTCAGAGGTATCAAAAGTATATGTATAAGGTTTTAAAGGTCATTCTAGAAATGATTGTATCTTATATTTTAGTTATTTTTTATTGCTGTAAAGAGGCATCATGATGATAGCAACTTATAAAAAACATTGAATTGAGGGCTTTCTTATAGTTTTAGAGGGTGATTCCATAATCATCCTGGCAAGGAGCATGGCAGTAGGCAGGCAGGGATATCACTGGGCCAGTGAAATATTATATCTAGTCTGGAGGCACAAGGCAGAAAATGAGAGTGGACCTGGCTGGGGCTTTTGAAACCTCAAACCCCATTGCCAATGACATACCTCTTCAAACAAGGCCATTCATTCTAAGCTTTCCTAAAGAATGCATCAACTGTAAACCAAATATTTAAATAAACGACCATATAGTGGCCATTCTTATTCAAACTACCACAAACTGTGATCTTGAGCAAAAGATTATAGGAGAGAGTCACCAGGGTAGAAACAAAAGAGTTAATATCTATAGAGGGACTACTAGATACAAATGCAAAGCTTCAGTGCATAGTATAATACAGCTTTGTAGCATGAACAGCAATTTGCTTCTACCAAGTTCATAATTAAAATTCAAATCACAGGAATAAAACATATGTGTGCTTTGAGAGACAACCACAATTTAGCACACAATGAAATATAGGCAGGTACTATATGTCCACATTTCTTGAATTTATGCCGTGGCTTTTGATAACTTATTTGTGTCAATAATTAATTTATATTTCATCTAGAATATGTTATCATGCTATCTTGTATTTGAGCTGACTCTTAAACTTGGAGTCACCCTCCGTGGCATGGTACTGTAACACATTTGTCAACTGTACATATAAATGAGCTAGGTTTTAAGTGACTATGATAAGACACGTGGACAAATTCTTAGAAATTAAATGAAAATCAACTTAATAAATTATGTAAGAAAGAATGTCAGTACTACTTATCATTTTGGAATCCACTGATATTCTCTGATATAATAATTCACAAATGTCTGATAAACAAACTAGAAAACATACTTATTTACAAGTCATTGGCTGGAAAAACAAACAACTAGATATAATAGCAAAGCATTCTTTACCATTAGCTCAGATACATCAATACACCAAGGCTTCAAGTGTGTGAAATTAGCAATATGTGGCTTATTTTTTCTAAATGTAGTAATTAACAAAGTCGTATTGAAAACTAAGTCTGTCTGACTCTGTCTGCCACTTGTGGTCATGGTGACAGTATAACTCATTTTTTAGTGTATACAATCATCTGTAAAATATGGTCAAGATTTAAATTGATGAAACACTTCCTAACATATTTTACTTTTTTAAGTATAGTATAAATGCTACAATTTGCATTATTAGCAAACACTTTGTGATAGCAGGTCTGCAAGTCTCACTAAGTTCTATAGTACCCAGGGGTGAATGCATTTAAAAAGGAACACATTCACCTTATTTGTGGCTCAAAATCAATAGTAGACAATACTAAGGCAAAACTCAGTCCTCCAAGCTCCTTAGCAATTACATGAGATAGATTCCAGATAGATTTTATTATTTCTAGGAGGAAATAATAAAAGCACAAGTAATAATTGAAGGACACTGGCTGTGAAGGTTAGACAAATTGAGGAGGGACAGCTAATAACTCTCCCAGTGGGTACAAGTTGAGAGTATAGATTATTCCTCTCAGTCATCAAGCATCTGACCAACAAAAGATATTATATCAACGAAAGGATATTTGGAAGTATAAGAAAGAAGTCATTATTTGGCGGGAGAAGTGTGGAAATTTTGGCCTATGTGTTTGTTATACTTTCTATGCCGTGTGTGGTTTTTTGGTTTTTGTTTTGTTTTGGTGTGTGTGTGTGTATGTGTGCACACATGTGCATGCGTGTGCATATGCCTGAATGTAAGAAATTCTGGAAACACTCTACCTTATCATTAATATTAATAAAATCTGGGAGCATAGGCAGGAAACACTTTATATTCTTTTTCAGTAAGCATACTCTAAAATGACCAAGATCATATAGTAGAGTTGATTCTATTTTTCATCCTCAAAATAATATCCTATTTCTTATTTGTTTCTACATTTTCTAGTTAAATTAAAGCAAAGCATAAAATAGTGAATATTTTTATATAACACTTGAACACACATAACTGTACAACATTTTCCTCACTGTGCAATTTAAAAGAAAATACTTCTACTATTTAAAAGCTTCCTCTTGTGTTTCCTTCTTCCAACCCCTTCTTGCCCTCCTTAAAACCCATGGCCACTTTCTTTACACATTGTTGCTGTTATGCTCATAGTCTATACATATATACCTCCAAATACTTAAATACAAACTGCTTTTTCTCTATAATGTTGCCTGCATGTAAGTTTTCAGGCCCAATTATTAAATATTAGGTAACCAATCCATGTGATCATCTCTAAGAAAGACTATTTTTCCCATTCTCAACATTCTTTAGCAGCTTATAATTCTTTGTATACGGTTGAGCCCCCTACCCCTTTATTTTCTCTATTCAAGTTAGCATGTATACTGTTTCAGTCCTTTTTATGCTTATGATTAAATAGTAAATTTTGCAAGAGTTTAGGGGCAAAGTTATAAGGCTAAAAACACAATCTCACAGCAAAGGATCTGCTTCTCTGGTTCTTACAATATTTCTGTTCGACCTTCATTGCAGGAACGATTTTGTAGAGTGTCTTTGGGAATGGACTCCACACCTTAGTATTTCACTTGTTTTGTTTTTGTGTTTGTGTTTGTTTTTTTTTTCCATAATGGTCTCCATCTGCTGCACAGGGAAGGTTCTTGACAAGGGCTGAGAACTACACTTGTCTGTGGGCAGAAGACTGAATGGGAGAGCATAAGGAGGTTAGGGATTAGACGGCAATAGTAAATTGGCCATTGTATGTTCTCCTTTAACATCCACTTTCCAGTGCCAGACCTAATTCTCTCCTGTTGAGCAGGTCTTACATGCAGTCAAGGAGCTATTCGTTACAGTGAAGGAATGTGTGCCACTGCTGATCTCTCTGGTTTCCGTGTCATGGCAGTTGGTTGTGCTTCATCACCATCAGAGCAAGTTAAGACTGTTGCTTGCTTCTCTTTGGAAACTTTCATGGTGTCTTTTGGTACTATGAAAGCTAATCCTCAGCAGGGAGGTTTTCAAATCGGTGCCATTGTAGAGGTGCTGGGGCCTGTGTCTGAAGCGCACAGTGTCCTCAGCAACAGGGACTTATTTTCCACCTCTAGTGGTAACAGCAATAAACTGACTATAAAAAACTGAGAAGTACTTTGAACAACCATGAGCAACAACTCAAAAGAGGGCTTCTCGCATCTACAATTGGAGTTTTGGTTAAAGATTCTTTGGTCCTTTGGGGGAGCACCATCATCAATAAAGAGAGGAAGATTGTATTTAAACCATATAAGTATAGTTATACACAGATTTACATGCTTTAGGTGGGTGCTTTGTGGGGGTAGATAGTTAATAGAATGAATTGTCAAGTCTTTTTCAGACACCCTCCCTCTGTGTTCATTTCACCTCCAGACCCTCATTAGGACACCCAAGCCTTGACCATTTACCCCATCAGATAACTGTACTCTGATATTCCCCTTTATTTGCTTTTTTTAAATCTACAAGACACAGACACACACACACACACACACACACACACACACACACACAGACACACACACAGACACAAACACACACACACACAATGGTGAAGGATTTCTGCAAAAGTATATGAACATAACTAGTTATGGAAAGGACATAACACATTTGCTACTCAAGCAGTACAAAAGAAAACACTGGGGAAAGGTGAATGTGAGAAAATCTGGAAGCATTTTACTTTATCAATAACATTAATAAATGTTGGATTCAAAGGCATCATACAGTATATGTGAAGGATTGGTGCGTCTCCCTCTGTCATCTTTAGGCTGTCACATTGACAAAGAAAGTTTAAACAGTTTTTGAAATGGCCATGATGATTTCTTCTTATAAGAAATTCAAATTAAAAAACTAATTAACAGAAGCCCAGGTAATATTTTCTTCTGTTCATTCTCAACAAGCCACAGCATTTCTAAATTAGCAATATAATGATATAAGGAAAGTGAATATTTCTGACTTGTTCTGTTAAGACTGGTCTATTTTAACATATTAAAACAGGAATATAAGAAATTGGCTAGAAATCACCTCAGTACTAAAAGGAAGAGGAAAAAAGTCACTTTAATAATAGCAATTTTAGAGGCTTTATTGAATATAGTAACACACATTGCTATGAAATAGAAATGAAAATTTGTACAAGCACCTTAAAATATATTCTTATGAAATCAAATATAATTGACAATGATATTTTAGAATATTTGTTATTCTCAATTACATTTAAGAATATACTGAGATATATGTATACATATATAGAACTCAATAAAAGAATCATGTTTAAGAACCTTTAAAATAAGGATTCACTAAATATAATTTAAGAGAAGTTAAAAGAAAAGTGGAGAGAAAGAATAACAGCCTTGAAATTATAAAAATAAAATCCAATTCTGTCAAATTTTCAAACTCAAGACTTTTCCATACTGAGAAAAATAAAAGCCAAAAAATGTAAAAAAAAAAAAATACTTTAAAAAAAAGCTTTTGTCTGTGGACATAAGTATGGCTGTAGAAGTCAGGAACTCTTCCAACCACTGAAGTCTGAGCAGGATACATGATCTTATTTGGTTAAAATCCAATCCGGTTGAATGCTGTAATAGAAGAAAAAGAAACCTGAATATTAGGAGTATTACATTCTTAGAGGCAAAAGGTACTGACAACCGAAACCCCAAAAGTGAGTCCAGCATTAGATTCCTATGCATAAAAATCTAGAAGCCCAAAATACTTCTTACTGACTAAAGAGTGCGGTTTCTAAGCTGTCCCAGGTGTAAAGGCAGCACTCAACAGCACAAGAAATTATTTTACAGTCCAGGAATGGTGGGGTAAGGTTTATGCATTAATCTCTTGAAGCAACAGACAGAACTGGACAAAATATTTTAAATTATATTATGAATGATTAATAAGAAGATTTTATAAAAGTCCAATATTAGAGAAAAGTGAAGTCTAACCTGTAAATACAGCACTGGATATGGCTTTTCCGCAATTGTTGACTGATAACTCAAAAGCTATTACTGGGAGACTGAAAAGGCAGTAGAACTTTCTCATGGGTAGTGAGGAAACAAACAAAATGGAAATCAGACCTGCCAGTGAGTGAGAGTTCTGGTACATAACTGAGGCATGGGAATTGAAAGGGCTACAAATTATAATTAAAGCTGAACTGAAAATAAGCCAGGGAGTAAAGCCCAGCTGTGATCATTTCAGATGCTGGTTATATTAATTAGACATGTCATATGCCTTCCAGATGAAAAAGTAAATTCTCTCTGGTAAATGCTCACACTATCCAGAAGCTCAAAGAATCTCTAAAATTTCACACACATTGTTTAAATTACAATAAAAATGCCACTGTGTATCATTTTTATAAAAAAAACAACATTAAAAGGTAGAATCATAAACAAGGTATAAACTATATACTCAAGAAACAAAAGCTATGAATAATATAGGCCATATTAGAAAATATAACATGGATAATAGAGGAAAAAATATAAAACACATATAAAAGTCCAACTCATAAATTCAAACTTATGAAGCAATAGTTTGGGAGTATGAGCGTCCAAGATGGCAGTCTAAGTAACATGAGAAATGAATGTTGTTTCTGAGAACCAAAGAAAAAATGTCTAGCATCAGCATCATTCTTTATATTCTAGCCTGTGTGATACAAGTTATACAGTGCATTTTAAGGTATACACAATAATCTAGTTGACATACATGATTACAAAAAGTGTTCAGGGAAGTGATTGTAAAATCACTATTATTTTACACTAGAATTGAACAGTTAAATGCATGTCTGTAAACAGTGAGAGCCAGCTTCCTCTGGGAAGGAAGTCACACAAAAGAGATGTTCCATGTGGTAATGGAGGAGAAATGAAAACAGAAGAAGTCACAGAGATACAGATGGATAAATACAGAAATATTTACAAGTATATGTGTTCTGGCAATTGAGCGGATCTAGAAGCAACAAATGCAACTACTACCCACACAGTGGTTTCTAATTCGATTGTCCCATAAGGAAACCAGATTCTTTTTTTTTGCAGGAGCAGCAGATTTTAGCTCTTTCAAGTATGTAATGTGATATTTATTCAAAATGGGAATTAAACATGGCAGTTTTTATTCCATAGAGAAATTGTTCATATGCAATATATAATTACCTGCAATAAAATTTAGTCAAAGAATTAAAAATAGGTCAGAAAGTCAATTGTCAGAGAAATAAAAATATCCATATCATTAAAATGAAAAGGCTACAGTAAATACAGACCAGGCTTCTGATTTTGTACTTAATGAAAGAAAACTATCAATTAAAAAATGAAATCTCAGAAATTTCTCTCTTGAATATATATTATCAGCAGTATCACAAAGTGACAGGAATCTCATATGAGTGCTCAAAATACTTTTATTTACAGTGAAAAATAAAATTTTTAATTAAATTTCATTAAAAGGATAATAAATATTATAATATGTTCATAATAAATATCATAGATAAATTAAAAATACTAAAAATTCTTGTATGTAGCATTATATGGCACTAAACTTTGAATGAAAAAAATAATAGTTTGAAAATAATATCTAAAGCATGTTAAATTCATAAATATGTATACATTTTGTGTGTATATTCTTTTGTTTTAATGATAGGTCCAAAGGTTCCCTTACAGTGTTCTCTTTAGCTGAAGAAACTACATGCTTTTCCAATACATGTGAGAAGGCTCAGTGATTTGTTTCTGGTAATCAAGATGTGGCTGAGTTGAGAGCTGAGAAAATGATAAGGCCTTTTCTCAAAATCATAGAGATGGACCTCAATCAACTAGGAGAAACCATATTCCTGTAAAAGAGAACTCAGCGTTGTAAAGATGTCATTTTTTCCTTCAGATACTCTGTACATACCTACAGGATTTTATGAAACTTGTCCAACTGTCCTGCATGTACCTAAGGTGAAAAGATGAAATAATAGCTTCCATGTGTTGGAGAACAAAAGAGTGTGTGGAGACTGCAATTTACAACTTTTAACCCAGGGTGCTATGATAAAGGGTCAGAGAGAACATCATCTCCCTGTGCTCTGTGCAGAAATATGTAAAACATGGGTCTTTCACATTATAGTAGGAGTTATGCTGCCTTACCTACAAATTCAAGTGATTACTTTGACTGATAAAAACTTGAATAATCTCTACCTATTAATATAGAAAATGTACAATTTCAGTCTTTTTTTTTTCTGCTTAGCCCCCTCACTCATTAATGCCACACCACTGCTAAAGACTCCCCTCTAAACAGTTGTCTGTTTTGGGTCATCTTCCCACTGTCTATGAGACCCTTAAGTAATCATGACCCAGAATGAACATGCCAGTTCACTTACTTATGGAATCTCTGAAAACATTTTATGAAAGGGGATGAAATTGGGAGCATAGGAAGCTGAGAGGAACACAGAGGGAGGAAGCAGGATACGGGTCAAAGTGCCTTGTATTAGAGTAAGTTAGATGGAAAAACTATTGGTGTCCTTTTTCTTGGAGAGGTGATTAAAATTAACAACAGTGATCTATATATTTTAAAACAGATAGAAGAAAGAATTTAACTGTCCTCACCAAAAAGTATGACAACCATTTCAGGTGATGGATGTGTTAAAGAATTATTTACACAATATAAATATGAGTTGAAACATTTATATTGTACCCATAAATATACACGGTGTTCATGTATAAATGGAAAAAAATTAAAATTACCAGAGTCTTACTTCTGTTGAAGGAGGGTCATGCTTCTTGCTGCCACCTCTTTAGATGTCCCAGTTCCAACCTCACCTAACCTTTGTGCTGCTGGTGGTGGTGGGGCGAGGGTAAACTAAGTAAATTACCAGAGGGAAAAAAAAAAACAGAAAGATTAAAACCTAGAAACAGAGACTCACCAAGAGATGGACTGACCTTACCATGAAACTTTGGATGTGGCCATTCCTTAGACCTTACTTCTACACTCACAGGATACTAGCCCCAGATGGTAAAAGGCACAGGACTCACCAAAACAAGCTCAACACAAGGCAGCTCATATGATGGGATTCATTAATGTCAATCTCCTGAATTGGCCTTTCATTTGGGAGGCTTATCGTTTGCAATGGGCCTAGTGAGCTTTCTTGGTAATAGAACTGTCCTGTATTGAAATTGCTGTGCTAATAATTATGTGAGGATGTCTACATTTCCAATTTGATTGCTCATTTGCATTTGAACTGCCCATTTTGCCACACATAATTATAAATCAAAATGAGGAGAGGAAGAAGAGAGGAATTAATTTTTTAATAATAAAAAGTTGTCCAGTAATATGAAGTCTGTGCTGACACCAGTGTACTGCTTGTTAGTCTCTTTTTGCAAATCGTGTTACCTTTGTTAGTCCTCATAAAAAACTAGAGCAGTAAAAAAGAGTTATTATTCACACTTTATTGAGGAGGGAACTGTGCCTAAGGAGTGCAAACTAATTGCCAGGAGTTGGACAAACCTAAATTGACAAGTTGTTCATTTGTTTCTAAAATTTTCAACTCTTCTACAGTTTCATACATCACAGTCACTGTTGTAGAGGGACAGAGTAGGTCCGTGTGCTTCAGATAGCAATAAAGAAATCAGAATCATTAAACATGCAGGCTTTTGTATCCAACGGGGGATTTTGTCATGTGCTCACCCAGGAGGCTGGAGTACATGTTGTTTAATAACCCAATGATCTTTTGCTATTCTATGGAGACAGCTCAAACCTGAATTCCCAGAGCATTGCTTGCTTCTTACTCAAATGAAGCCATCTTCATGACAAGGGTCCAATGTACTTTGCAAAGGAGTTTGATATTGTGCTCATTACAAGCCCCTTCCCTGTGGACCCTACACTTGAGCAGTGTTTCTCAGTCCGTAGAGCCTTTCTTGTGGAAAAGGTCACAGGTACTTTGCAAAAGACATGCAGTTTGCAAGGTGGTTCCGTATAGTCCTGTCTTAAGCTTTCTTGGGATAATTTTCATAAGGAAACTTTTTTCCAAAGGTTTACTGTGTTTAAATTTGTGAAGATAGATGATAGATAGATAGATAGATAGATAGATAGATAGATAGATATACTGTGTGGTGCCAGATCTCAGAAATGTGAATTAGTCTGGTAACCTAAGTTGTGCTGAAACAAGTTTCACTATTGCAGCTTCACTGCTAGCTGCTATGCATGCAAGAACTCAAATACACTATCACCATCATCATCATCATCATCATCATCATCATCATCTCCATTTTTCATTGAAGCTTGAAAATCACTAATATTGGGAAATAGCTTTCTTCAGTATGTACAAAGGCTTACT
The DNA here is from genome assembly GCF_964271855.1 of Acomys minous. NCBI lineage: Eukaryota > Metazoa > Chordata > Mammalia > Rodentia > Muridae > Acomys > Acomys minous. The sequence continues at coordinate 70,436,853 of NC_140489.1, read as the reverse complement.
AAGAAAAGTTTCATGGTCAAAATCTAGGCTGTTTTCCCAGTTATTGTAGCCTACACTCAAAGTATAATTATTGCCAATTCACAGGTAACACAAAGTGATATCACATACCTTAGTCTAAATAGTTGCTGTTTTTCTCAATGTCAACTTAATTCCAATAAACCATGTCCTGCTCTTGACTGAAGTCATTGCTCTCTTCTAACCTTTTCTATTTTGTGGAACTCTATATCCAAAATGTATTTTAGAAGAAAGGAATATGAATCTATTCAAGACATGACAAATATTGTTTAGCTTCTTTTTCATACTATTTCAATTTTTCCTATGAAAATATTAATAAATAAGGTAAACAAGATATATACTCTAATGAAGACAATATTAGTAACAATGATAAAAATAAAAGTGCAATAAAAACAAAAAGTAAATATTGTTAGGCATGAACTGTGTAGAAAAACACAGTGGTATACCAGGAAATAGGAATGTTGAAAAATGGAAGAGAGGTAGTGGCTTTCTGAATGGCAATAACATACAGACATAGGACTATCAATATCAGAAGAACTTCTAGTAGATGCAGCAATTTCTAGAAAGTTCATTCAGTGTGATCTATCTTGGTGTTGTGGAGAAAAGAGGAGAGAGGTGGTGCTGTCAGATATAGGGTAATTGGCCTGGGGGGTGGCCGGAAAGGCTAGGGAGGAGTAACTTCATATAAAACTTAAAATGTCTAAGAGGGGAGTGTGGAGAGCCACAGATAGCAGTGCCCCCTGCTGCTTCCCCTGGGCAATGCACCCCTTATGTGCATGCACAATGCGCCTTTGAGCAAGCCCCTTATGTGCATGCCTGAAGGCATAGCGTGAGGTGGCGTGATCAGAACGCACCAACCAAGAACGACAACGTGGCAGTCTCTGATAGGACCAGGCACACTATAAAGGTTCTGTAGGAGCTTTTCCCAGGGTCACTCCTGTAGTCAAGGTTCCTGAGTCCTGCTGGTCGGGGGCGGCATCGACAGGGGAGTATGCTTTTTACTTCAAGTAGTAAATCATTAGATATTAATGACTCATTATTGCACTTTTGTGCATGGCAAAATTTTGTAAATGTAGCTGGTTTTCATGCTGGGGATGTAACTCAGTCAAGTGTTTTTATGTAATACTCAAAGGCCTGCTTCAGCCCCAAGTATACTCCATTAACTGGGAGTGGGGTGAAAAAATGTCAACTTTGGACTTAAGAGGTGGAGTCGGGAGAATCACAAGCTCAAGGTTGTCCTCAGCAATGAGTACAAGCATCCATGGGACAAATGAGAATCTTTTCCAAATTATACAAGTAAATAAATACTAAGTGAATGAGTGAATAAACAAATGGAGCTAGAATTTTGAATATGTCAAACAAAAGGCATGTTCTTTTGTTACATTATCCAGCTTTCTTTTGTATTGAGATTTCCCTTGTTTTAGACACCCTGATGTAGGCATTATTTTTCAGTTTCCTGGAGTAATAGACTCCTCAGACAACAAGGCATTTGCCATCTTGCTTATTTAACATAGGAGAAAAGATTGAAAACAAAGATAGATTAATGGATCAGCTTTAGATATTTTAAAAGTTGACAGCCTAATATGGTGGCCCATGCCTGTTGACCCCATTACTCTGGAGGCTGAAATAGGAGGATATTCTGAGCCTGAGGTGAGGTGAGGAAAATGAGTAGGACTTTATCTGTTTATAAATAAATAGTAAATAAACAAACAAATAAGTCAATAAATAAATACAACAGAAAATAGGACAAAACTCCTAATCCAACACACAGAGTCTTTACTTATCTTTACAGAATCCTCACCTTTTCTGTTACATTAGCAGTTTATAAGTCTGTCTGCAGTTTGCTTAAAGAAGCAGTAGGCCCTGCAGAGGCACACCCCATGCCAGTGTCAGTACTTACTACACACAAATCTCACAAGTCTCCAAAGAAAGGGGTTGGTGATTTCTGTTTTACTCTGGGTTCAGGCTTGCAAAGAAAATAAAATAATTAAAAAATATATAAATTTAAAGCACAGAACAAAATGCCTCAGAGGAAACAGGGGTTCAATGCAAGGAAGACTTGAAGGTTGCTTTATGATATAGCAGAAATAGGCAGTGTAAAAATGCAAATTTATTAATCCAGGGCAGCAGAGGTGCTTTAAATTAATGGCTAATTCAGGGTAGGGCCTACAAAAAATTATAAAAATAATTTATCTCAAATATCACAAAAATAAACATCCATTGTAATAAAACATATATCAGGAGAAAAACTATGTTTAGTGTGTATCTTAACTGCCCCAAGACTACAAGTTGAGCAACTGAGGAAATTAAAAAGAGGAAAAAATGGAAGCCAAGAGAATATTCTTGAACATACACAAACACAACATAATTTCATAGAATAAGGAGAATAAAAATATGATAAAAATATTTACCATAGATACAATGGGACATAGAAGAATGTTTATTGGAGATTTGTTTGAAATAAGGTCTTAACTATTAGATGAAAAGAAATTTTGTTTGTGTGTCATGTGTGTGTCTGTGTTTCTGTATCTGTGTCTCTGTGTGGTGTTAACAAATGTTATAAAATATGTTAGCAAAAATATTTGCATTCAAATTTAAAATGAATTATTTAAAACATTCTTAAACCCCATCAGATACTTGAGAAGGAATAAAATTAATTACCTGAGTATACAAGGGGTGCAGGTTAGCAGCTTCCCAACGGAGAAGATGATAGAGACAGATAGTTTAGTTTTGCAATTAAGTTTACTTGTTTAGGGCTTAAGATATTTTTAGGTCTAGATAGATGTTTTAAGTTGATAACGATAAGATATGATAGATATTGATTTATATTCTGAATTTTAGATGCACCAAATAATAAAAACACTAAGAATGTAATATTTATATAATTCCTGATTGTTTCATGGTTCTTCTTGCAGTAGGTAGTTTATTGTATATATGTGTAATAATATAAATGTAAATGTAAGAACAAAATAAAACCCCAAAATATCCCTAAAAATATGAGTGCTGAAAGACAGTGACAAATACTGAAAGGTAAAATATAGAAGGATAGTTTTAAATCATAAATGAACTAATTTCTGAGAAACAAAAATTAAAAAATAAACATTATTACAGTATTTTAAAATATCCCTAAGTTATTTTTATAGCATTAGAACTGTTGGAATTTATTATTCTAAATAACAAATAGACATCCACTTTGATATATCCTGGAAACTTTCTAATTTTGGTAGTAAAGATAATCAACCTATAATATGTGCCTACTTTTATTATTTGGCAAATTTATGGAAAATTAATAAAATCATCAAGCTCAGGCAAGTTGTCATTAATGCATCAAAAAATATTAAGGTTTGGATAGACAGAATCACAACACAAAATAAAATATCCTGTCACCTCATTAAATACAGATTCTGTAATAGAGAAGGTCAAAGAGCTGATTCTACTTCTTGTCCTCGCTGCAATAGGTAGTGTGCACATTTATAATTAAGTTTAGACATCTCATTAATTCAGTCCTATTTTTCAAGTCCAATTGTCTAGGCATTTAAATATATTATAAGACTAGTAATGATGACAATATGTTGAAAACCTCGAGATAAAATTACAAAAAATATTAATATCAGGAAATAAAAAATTATGTCTTAAAATTAAACAATTTGAGTATATATTCTCAGTTCTTATCACATTCTAAAGAGTTGATTGGTCTGAGACTATTGTGCTTAATTTCCATTTGAATTTGAATGCAGCAGCTCTGAAAAGTTGTTGTTTTTTTTTGTTGTTGTTGTTATTTTGAAGTATACAAACATGAAGCAGTTAAAGAAAGTATTATATCATATACCCATACAGTTTATGTTATGGTTAATGATAATAGCTTTAAAAGATCCAAACCCTAACTATAAACTGACATCAAATGAGATGACTGAAAAATATTCCCACAAAGGAATAAAATGTCTGATTTGTAAAAAAAAAAAAAAAAAAAAAAAAAAAAAAAAAAGCCATTATTTCTGAGGACATGCTGCCTATGTGAGCCATATCCACAGCACAAATCCAATAAAGCAAAATACAATGATGCATAAACATTTTGAAGGTACAGAATGAAGGGATTTTATTTATTTTAATGTGATATGATGTGAACATCCATAGTAAACAGTGACACCAAGTATCTCTGATGTTTGCTATTATAGCTGACTTTATACTGTATATACAATTTCATGTATTTCCAGTTTGAAATTGAATATAAAATTAGAAAATACAGGTGAAGATTTTTCTAAAATTATATAAAGATTTCTATATTGTTTACTACTTTGTTTTACAAAATATTTTCTTCTTCCTTACCTAATTATCTAGGAATGTCAGTCCTTTGTTATTTTAGCAAAGATGAATAAATCTGGGAATTAATGAGAACAGGGAATAGTCCAGATGCCATGACCTTGATCCTAATATGTCTCTAGAAACATTGGGAGCTTCTTGATTTTTTTCGTCATTTGAAGAGATGCTTGTTCTTTCCTGATTCATTTGCCCTTAAGCTGTTACATCGTTTTCCTTTCTGATCAGTTGACAGTTTGAAGTGTTTATATATCCCAGGTGTGAAAACACAGCACAGTAATCAGCATCATGATGTCGTCTTGGGTAGAATGCAAAGTTTAATGTTATTTTCGTTATATTTTACAAGACCACTTCAGCAAGTCACAGTTTGACCCCTAGTCCCAGTTTGCACCCCCCACCCCATTCTCTGCTAATCTGCTGCTGCTCCCCACGTGGACAGAAGATCCTTGTACCTCAAGGCACTTTTAAATTATTCATAGTCTCGCATAGCCAAAGCTAATTGCTTAAAAATCCCTAATACATTTTCTTTTCCTGAGGCCCACCCCACACTTGCCACTACTAAGATTTAGCTTTGCTTCCTTTCTCTTCTCTGCATGAATTCTCCCTTGCCCCTCTCCACTCTATTTATCCCTAAAATCGTTTAATACCTCATCTTTTTTTAATGCAAAGAGTTTAAACTCAGGACCAGCTCTGGTCCATAGATGTGCACATCCCAATTTCTGCCAAAGCTTCAGAAAGTAAAAGAGCTTCTAATGACCAGAACTCTTTTGAATTAGAAGGTGTTTTAGCGGCAAGCATTTTCAGATGTTTCCTTCTACCTAAGTACAAGTGTTCTTTCCCAGTACACAGAATACTCTGCACAAAGGAGGTCAATATTTCTGTATAACTTCAGCCACTATAATGTACCCCAATGGTTCTAAAATGTTGTCCTTAACTCACAACAACATCACCTAGGATCTCGTTAGACATGTAGATTGTTGGACCTTAAGCTATACTTATAAAATCTGAAAAACTAAGCTTTTCTTGGTGATCCTAAAACAATGTAAAATGTGAGAACATCAAATATAGTGTACATCAACAGAGAAAGATGTGCCATGTATAATTTTAAGATATATTTATACTTGGTTAGGTTATATTAATGAATATTCTTAATCTAAATATTTTAATAAAAGGAAACCTCATGTTCGAAAAATTCCTAGGGCTTGGAATCCCTGAAGATCAACGTCCTAGCAATTCTAAAATAGTGCTAACTTCTTCAAATAGCATTTATTTATTTCTTAAAGGGGACTTGAGAAACAACAACAACAACAACAACAACAACAACAAAAACCATGACAGATTGCTGTACAAAAGAAAATAAGCAACAGTAAGCTGTATTTTTTTTTTGCAAGCAACCAAGCAGGCATTCTACTTAGTCACACAGGTATAATTAATGAGAAGATGAACTATGTTAATATAAAGAAGCCAAATGAGTGAACTGGATAAATGTCAGCCACAGCTCAGTCACGGTGCCATGCAGCCCTTAAAAGTCTGCTCATCTGAAAAAAAAAAAATACTATTTAAATTGATTGTTGCTGACATAATACCAGCTAGTTAAATAGATTTGTGAAACTGAATTTTCCCTCAAGCCCAGTAATTTGGACAGTTTCTTTTTTTTTCCCATTTTTTTCTCCTTTATTAATTTATTCTTGTTACATCTCAATGGTTATCCCATCCCATTCTTCCCTCCCTCCCATTTTCCCCTTATTCCCCTCCCCTATGACTGTTCCTGAGGGGGATTACCTCCCCCTGTATATGTTCATAGGGTATCAAGTCTCTTCTTGGTAACCTGCTGTCCTTCCTCTGAGTGCCACCAGGTCTCCCCCTCCAGGGGACATGGTCAAAGGTGAGGCACCAGAGTATGTGAGAAAGTAATATCCCACTCTCCACTCTACTGTGGAGAGTGTTCTGTCCATTGGCTAGATCTGGGTAGGGGTTTAAGGTTTACCGCCTGTATTGTCCTTGGCTAGTACCTTAGTTTGAGCGGGACCCCTGGGCCCAAATCTGCCTATCATAATGTTCTACTTGTAGGCTTCTAGGACCCTCTGGATCCTTCTACTTTGCCTTTCTCCCATGATTATCTCATCTAGAGTCCCACTAGAATGTCCTCCCCTCTGTCTCAGTTTCCTGGTAAGTGAAGGCTTTCATGGGACATGCCCCTTGGGCTAATATGCAGATATAAGTGAGTATATACCATTTGAGTCTTTCTGCTTCTGGGTTAACTCACTCATTATGATCATTTCTAGCTCAATCCATTTATCCACAAATTTCGGGAATTCCTTGTTTTTAATAGCTGAATAGTATTCCATAGTGTATATGTACCACAGTTTCTTTATCCATTCTTCTATTGAGGGACACTTAGGCTGTTTCCATGTTCTGGCTATTATGAATAAGGCTGCTATGAACATGGTTGAGCAAATTTTCTTGTTGTGTGCTGGAGCATCTTCTGGGTATATTCCAAGGAGTGGAATAGCTGGGTCTTGAGGAAGCCCTATTCCCATTTTTCTGAGATAGCACCAGATAGATTTCCAAAGTGGTTGTACTAGTTTGCATCCCCATCAGCAATGAAGGAGTGTTCCTCTCTCCCCACATCCTCGCCAGCATGTGGTGTCGCTTGAATTTTTGATCTTAGCCATTCTGATGGGTGTAAGATGGAATCTCAGCGTTGTTTTGATTTGCATTTCCCTGATGATTAAGGAGGTTGAGCATTTCTTTAAGTGTTTCTCAGCCATTTGATATTCCTCTGTTGAGAATTCTCTGTTTAGTTCCATGCCCCATTTCTCAACTGGGTTATTTGGTTTGGTGGTGTTTAATTTCTTGAGTTCTTTATATAATTTGGATATTAGACCTTTGTCAGATGTGGGGTTGGTGAAGATCTTTTCCCAGTCTGTAGGCTGTCGCTTTGTTCTCTTGACAATGTCTCCTGCCTTACAGAAGCTTCTCATCCTCATGAGGTCCCATTTATTAATTGTTGAAATTAATGCCTGGGCTGTTGGTGTTCTGTTCAGGAAGTTGTCTCCTGTGCCAATATGTTCCAGGCTCTTTCCCATTTTTTCTTCTAAGTGACTTAGTGTCTCTGGTTTTATGTTGAGGTCTTTAATCCACTTGCATTTGAGTTTTGTACAAGATGACAAATATGGGTCCAGTTGCATTTTTTTACACATAGACATCCAGTTAGACCAACACCATTTGTTGAAGATGCTATCCCTTTTCCATCGAATGGATTTGGCTTCTTTGTCAAAAATCAAATGACCATATGTGCGTGGATTCATATCTAGGTCTTCGATTCGATTCCACTGATCAACCAGCCTGTTGCTGTGCCAGTACCATGCTGTTTTAATTACTATTGCTTTATAGTACAGTTTGAGACTCTCAAAGTGGGGCACAGTGATAATCATTTTGTCCCTGAGAGTTAGCTGTCAGGACTCTGATAAAGGTAAAGGTTTGCTAGAGTAAAAGAGCCACCAAGACAGAAAATATTGAGACGAAATGAATGATGGATACTAAAATTTAACCAGCTATTCATTGCATTTAACTGGGTAGTCATTAGATGGAAACTACTGATTATTTATTACTAACAGAATATCCATAATCGTGAAAGAGGGCAGTGGGTGGGTGTGGTAAATCAGGACTCTAATCTCAGCACTTGGGAGGCTGGGGGACAAGAGGATAGCTGATAGTTTGAGGCCAATTTAGGCTACAGAGTGAGAGCCTGTCTCAAAACAAAACAAAGTCCCCACTTTATCTACTGCCCTAAGCTAGCCAACACAAATGCTTGTTCTCTCTCTCTCTCTTACTTTCTTTCTCTCTCTTTCTTTCTTTCTTTCTTTCTTTCTTTCTTTCTTTCTTTCTTTCTTTCTTTCCGAGACAGGGTTTCTCTGTGTAGCCTTGGTTGTCCTGGACTCACTTTGTAGACCAGGCTGGCTTCGTACTCACAGAGATCCGCCTACCTCTTCCTCCAGAATGCTGGGGTTTAAAAGCGTGAGCCATCACACTCAGCTGTCTTACCTCTCTTTCATTCAGCAGTCAGGTGTTCAGTTTCTACAAGTTTATAAGCTTTCTGTTTTTTCTGTTACTGATGCCCAGTTTTAATTTTGGTCAGGAAGGGGGTAATTTTTATTTTCTTCTCTCTGTTAGGACTTGCTTTTGTTTAAGTATGTAGTCCATTTGCGAGAAATTTCCATGAGGTACTAAGAAAAAGGCATATTCCTTTGTGTTTAGGTGAAATGTTCTGTAAATATCTGTTAGGTCCATTGGTTTATGGTATCAGTTAGCTCCAGCATTTATTTGGTTAGTTTTTGTCTGGATGACCTATTTATTGGTGAGTGTTCAAGTATTAAAATCTCCCTCTGTTAGTAAAAAAAAAAAAAAAAAAAAAAGTCTGCTCATCTGAAAGACAACTTTATTCTTCACAATAGACTCAACAAAATCCAGAAACAGGAAGTGCAACAAATAGATCAGAGTCCATCAACAGGCCACCAAGCCAGGAGGTAGAGCATCCAAAGCAAACAAGGCAGGCTTCTCTGGCCCTGGGAGGGACCCAAACTCAAGTTCTGTGTTATTCCCAGAGCCTGGTCCAGCTGGATAGTTTTCTCACAGAGTGAGAAAGTCTCGAAACACACTCACATTTGCAAGCCTTCAAAGGCACATCCAAATTAATGCACTCTCAAGATGGCAGCTGTTATACTCTCGCCTGGAAAGGAGCAAACGCATCTTACACAGCACTTTCCACACAAAATGGAGAGTTTGTTTTAGGGAATTTCCACACTTGGGATTCTAGTGCTATCTAGCAACGCATGCTCTTCTGAATTTATGAATCTAAACTCAGGTTCCACAGGCCAGATTGCTTAGAGGAACTGACCTGGGGATCCTATGAAGACGGTGTATAGAGGGAGAGTCCTCAGAAGCCAGTGTGGCACAGCATAGGCTAGAGAATCATGTCAAACATCAAAGGCTTTGGCAGGAGATTCGCCTAACCCTGGTCCTTTAAGGGGCTCTGCAACAGGGCTGAAGTATATAGCATGTTTCCACCTTGAGACAAGGGACCTATGACTGTGAAGCATCATTTTAGCCAGCCACTCAACTAATGGGCACAATAAGTGGAAACTTTGGCATGGATGTTTCCCTATTCAACAAAGGAATCCTTTAGGAAAACAATCATCAGAAGCAGCCAATTTGTAGCCTGTTGGTGAATAGAATCTTTACAGTAAAATATGACTTGTATTACAAGCTTGGAAATGAAATCAGTATAGATTGGATGAGATTAGATATAATAGTTACAAATAGAATATAAAGTCGAGTGCAAATGTTATGTAACTTTTCTGTATGCAAGTCTTTCCATTATGGGCATTCTTTTGGTGTTGCTCATGCTGAAAATGTAGCGTACTGCACACATCTAACACAAAACACATTTTTACAGGCCTTCCTATAAGCCATATCTCTAGCTACTCTGAAAACATCTAAATTATTCACCTCAGACCTGAATATTTTATTTTTGAATTTGTAGAGTATCTAATATTGAATGTCAGTTACATTTGATAAGTACTAGGATATGTTTTATATTTCTGTTTAAATAGAATGAAGTTTTGAATTTGAATAAAAATCAATTCTGAAGTAAAAAATATCACAGAAAATGGATAACTTTGATAACTTAAAGTTAGCAATTCAGATTTCTAGCACAGTAGAATCATCAACTTTGTTTATCTAAGCTATCTATTGCTTCTGTGCATTGAGATGTAAGCTGGGGAATTCTTTGCCCATTTTTCATCTTACTACAAACAGCATAAAGTTCTTCCTCATAGTTTTGCCATGGTGATTATTCTGATTGGCAGTGATCTTCGAGATCATTGACTTAGATTTTTTTTTGTATTTGTTTAGAGTGACTATGAATAAAAGCTTTTTTAAATGCAATTGACTGAGTATTTTTGATAATCCCATTCTTAACACCAAAAGCTACAACAATTTAAAATCTTTATTTAAAGTTTCAATCTACTTTGTGTTCACTATTGGGCATTAACTATAATGCATGAAATGCTTTGTGGGTTTCCCCCCGCCCCCAAAAAAGAAAATTTAAATTACTCTATTTAACTTTAACCAAGACAAAAGAAGTCTCAGTAAAGATATATGTGTGTGTGTGTTTATGTATGTTTATATCTTTCTAAAAATTTATATATCATATCTACTTTCAATTAAAGTATATAAAATCCCTGTAAAATATATTCAGTGTCAGAAAAGCAATATAATAATTGGACTCTAATGTTGCATAAGGCTGCTTCACCACTTCATGTTAAAAAGTTAGGTTTATCAATCAGTATTTGGAAAATGGTGTCATTCATTTTGCGTGAAACATCACACTGTGCATTTACAGGGAAATAAAACAAGACTGCCTCTCCTGAGAGGCATTGTAAGTAGTGACTTTTTGGTGTGGTGGGTACCAAAAGAAAGACAAGAAAATAGTTCCTCTGGATACTGTAGGAGAGCCAGTTAAACATGGCAAGAATGAAGCCAATGAAACTAGGCAACAGAATGGAACCTCAAAGCAGGAAGAAAAGTATCATTTCATATCATCCAAGTATATGAATTCTTCATCCAGACAAATATCATAAATCTTCCAAATAACCAGTAAATAGGGAAAAACTTAAATTACAAGTTTCACACAATAACTGTTTACAATCCCTAGTCTGGAACGTATAACTGCATGTTTTTTTCAGAGCTAATGCTACATGAGGCAGAATGTTACAACATTCTAAGAGGATTCCAGAGATGAGCACACTCCTGCATCAGCAATGTAGACCCTGAGGCTTTCATGAGAGGCTTCTACAAACACTCCTACACTTCCAGATGAAGATGACAGATTCTAGAATAGAAATCATGAATCAGGGGATTGCTGTCCTCCTTCCTTCCCTAGCTATGCATTTGCCATGTGAAAATCTATATAGAAAGCCTAGATCAAGAGGTACCATAAAAAGCACTTCAAATCGAAACGTTTGAAATAAAAAAAAATCTTAAATGAAGTTGGGTAGCTTGGCCTGATTTTCCTGGTCAGCAAAGGCTTTCAGAGAATGAAAGCCTTCATTTTAGTCATGGATTCTTTGTAAATTAAAAGAATCTTCTCATAAGACATCTGTTTTAATTAAAGCTGTGAAGTAGAGAGTGTCACTGAAATAACAAAGTTATCTCTTTTCTCAGCTTTCTAGCTTGCAGGTATTCTCTGTGAATTTAAAATCAGAAATGCTGAAATAATGTAAGCAACTCTGTGGTGGAATTCTCAAGCCTCTGAACTATGGAGGGATATTCATATTTGAATATGTTCATATTTTAAGTGTCTACTCTATCTTTTAAGGAACTAGCTTGTTTTCTAAAAAATTTACCACAGTTTTGTTTTTACACTCAATATTTGTCAGCTCCACTGTACTTTAACTACTAAGAACTTTGTCCTCACATGGCGATTTGAGATGGAGATCGGTAGGGGACAGTGACACATCAAGGGAATGATGTGGGACTGGGAATCACGTCTAAAATGTTCAGGGAAAACAAGAATGGTATCTGGTCTGCATCCATAGAACAAACAAGAGTCAAGAAGGGAAAAACAAATCAGAGCAGTGGCCATGACTCAGTGCATCAAAGGTTGTTTCACAAATGCGAGAACTGGATTAGTGATCCCGACAAACCACACAAATGCCAGGTTGGCACTGCAATTCCAAAGACAGAGTCAGTATATTGGCAAAAACAAGAAGCTCTGGATTCCATTGAGAGGCCCTGCCTCAGAAAAAAAGGTAAAGAGGCAGAAAACTCCTGACATCAACCTAAGGCTTCCACACACATAAGTGCTTACATACCTCTACATACACATGCATCTACACAAATGCATACACATATATATACATACCACACACACACACACACACACACACACACAGAGAGAGAGAGAGAGAGAGAGAGAGAGAGAGAGAGAGAGAGAGAGAGAGAAAGAAAGTAAACAAGAAAACAAAATAGGGTTCAAATCCAAAGGCTTAGAGAAAACCAGAAAAGAAAATCAGACAAAGGGTGGCCTAGAATCTTCGAAATAGCAAGGTAATGAGCTGGATGTGAAATCTCTACAACCTTGTCCTGGGTGTCCTGTATTACTTTTCTCTGTTGCTAAGTTATCCTTGAACATTCAAATGAGCAAATAGAGCAAAAATATGAAGACAGAGTAAACAGGCACAAAGCAAATTTGTAATCTATGAAGTTAGGTAAGTTGGTAAAGTCTTCAGCTGTGACACTTTATCTGATTTAGTGAGGGAAAATGCTGTTATAATCTTCTGTGTGGTACATACACAGATTTCATAGTGTTATGTTAATATTAAATTTTTATATCTTAGTACAATATATCAATCTCCTGTTGCTACTTAAATTTCATTTTTGCAAAAAAAAATGAACAACACAATTTTAGGTCTTAAACTAATGCAACTTTCCATGATTTTCATAAGATCCATCAGTAGAGCAATTAGAGTTCCTGTGACAAGAAGATCCACCTTGGAAGTGCTCCCTAATTCACCATCTACTGAAAAGAAACTCAAGATGTAATGGAATAGCGAGAATGCTGTTAAAGAATTCAAGGTTATCTGCAGTGGCGCAGTGGTGAAATTAGTGCAGACAAAAGTAGCAGGAATAAGCACAATGCGAATGCTGCTTCCATTTATCAAGAGTACCAACAACGTGTACGCATGATATAATTTTATTAATACAATCCATACTTGACGGCCGGATTTCTCAAGTCATTTTAAGATTGACATGTAGGAGTATTCCTACACTTATTAATGAAAAGAAAGACAATTTTTATTTTTTACCATATGGAATACCATCTTCCTAAACTTGTGCATTTTCACATATTTTTATTCTGATTTCAGGTACTCTCATCATCCTTTTTGTTATGTGTACCCAAAAGGAGATAAGAGGAAAATAACATATGCCATTAAAAGTATAATAAGGCAAACGAGTATTTGAAAAAATCATAGAAAATAATAAGATACATCAAAATATAGACTGTAGCATTCCTTTCATTATTCTCCTAGTAAAATTTAACAAAAAATATTAGAATCTCTAAGGGCGTTGCCAGAGCATTAGGGATATGAATATCAAGAATACGTCATTGTCTCATTATCTCCCTCCTACCACATAAAGCCTTCCATGTAGAGTTCAATTTTCCTTATATTTTCTGATGATAAGTTCTTTATGGCCTAAATGTTACTAAAACAAACAAAATTGAAAGTAGTTTGACTACAGACAATAACCAACATATATTTGTCTATAAAAGAAGCGGAATTGTTCCTTATCCTAAACATATTGGTTCTTAGTGAAGTATATAAAAATGTCTTATTATCCAAAGTATTATCCAAGACTTTGTTAATATAATAATATATACTATTGGAAAGCTTAATATATTGTGGATATTTGTATTCGGCTTCAGGAAAACTGACAAAAGATTAAGAAATCGAACGCTCACTGTCTGCCATCCATCCACACCTGTAAATAGAGCAGAAGTGGTCGAGAGATACAGCACTTCTGTGTGTACATCTAACTTCTGACTTTCTGAATTACGCTTCTGGAAATACATTGAATCAGTCATCAAGAGTTATATGACAGTGAAGAGCCTTGAAAGTGCATATGATTCACCCTGTTGGCTCCAGCTCCAAAGGCGTAAAAGTCATGCTGGACAGTTGAGTTCTATTATTCAATAACCACACAGAAGCGGGATCCACATGCTCTGTTTTAAATTAGACCATTTTTAATTCTTTGACCTTTGCTACCAAGGCAGCCCTCAATATATGTGACTTGGTTTGTGCTGCAGTTTCTTAAATTGATTTATTTAGTGGAAATAGAGAACAATATGACACTGTGCATTTAGAATTCTATCGGTGAGTTCCCATGCAACGACATGACGTAAGAACTCTCACTAAATCCCCTCTGTGTCAAAGTTAATGCCCAAATATTTGGCACATACTAGTTTTAGCTTTCTTTTGAAGCAAAACAACCATTCACTTATCTACATTCATCCTATTATATATTATAGGATTGTTGTTTTTACACTTAAATATTGAGTCACAGTGCCCTGTCTCAGCTTTACATTCCTAGGAACAAATTATGAGACTTTTTTTTGGACCTAGATCTCAGTATATTGACTTTCATTAATATTTTTGGATGCAGTTTTCTTAGTAATATAAATTCCTTATTCAGGAGATTTTCCCCTGGGCACATATTAGTATTTACAGAAAATTGTTACAAACAATAATCTACATTAAAACTTTTTGGCCTGGCTGAGAAAGAATGGGATGCTTTTCTAAATGCATAAATAAATTATCTATGTTCACAAGGAAAGGGATTGGCGATTCCTCTTAAACATTTCTCATTGCCACAGCACACTGAACTTGCCACGAGTATAACACATATCATACACAATTTCTGTTAGAGATACTACTCTGTTGATTTGAGACAAGTAAACCAACAAACCACAAGCACTTTCTGACCAAAAGCAACTTTCAAAGCAAAGGGTTTATTAAGCTTTCACTTCACGATGGTCACAACTGTGGATAGTCACTATCTATCACCAAAGAAATTTAAGGCAGGAACTCTCATGAAAGAACATCATTTGGCACTCTGTGGTGCTCTCTCCTAGATTAGACTCACCTACCTAATGAAAATGCTACCTACATTTGGCTGAGACTTCCCATCTCAATCATCAATCAAGACATCTCTCACAGGCAAGTCTGGTAAAGGAGACAGTAAACTGAGATTCTTTCTTTCAGATAGACACTAAGTCATATCAAATTGAAAATAAAACTAGCCAAGGCACTCTACTCATTGTCAACTTACACACAAACACATCACTACTAAACCTTAATTTTTCCTTTCATGTTCAATCTCCAAGATCTCATGCTAATACCATATTGTAAAATATACTATATATTAAAAGTTCCACAGTCTTTATATTTTTCAAACATTTAAAAAGCTCAAAGTATCTTAGCTGTGGGTACAGGGGAAATAAATTTTTCCAAGTTATGTGCTTTGTTATTTAATTATTTAAAAAATGGAAGAAGCATGGCACAATTGCATTCTGATCAAAATAAAACTTAACAGTATACATTGTTCAGTGTTTGATACATGATACAAGATTCTGGATGACAAGTTTTGATAGCCCTACGTCTACAACTCTATTTTTGGAAGAAAACAAGTTTATCTTGAAGACTTAGACAATCTCCACTCTTCACCTACCTCTGTTCTTAGAAGTTCCATGGTCCTTGTATCTCCAATATCCCAGGGTATCAATTGGATCTGATACTGCTATTTCACCAGTAGACTCTTTTGGCCTCTCTTTAGAGACTATGTCATTGATATGACTCAGTCGCTGTCCATGACCCTCTCAGTATTGCATCTTTGCTGCTTTCAAATCCAGAACATAATGGAAAATTTTTATACATACACTGTGAAGTTCAACTTCCAGTTTGAGATATGTCTTTGCTTCCCTTGAACTACATCTTCAATGTGCTGACCCAAGAAAACATGTCCTCCTCACATAACATTTATAAACAGCTAATGATGTTGATTTCTTTTTATAAGGTTTTGAGTCTTTGTAAGTTTCACATCATGTACCACAATCCCACTCATTTCCAAGTTTCTTCATACCTGCACTCAGCCCTTGCAACCTCCCTCAAAGAAAACAAAACTTAAAAAAATAAAATAAATGAAACAAGGCCTAGAAAATATCTTGCTGTGGAAGGTGTAGTGAGTCACATGTGTGCCACAGTAGGCCCTTTTGTGCACACATATTTACTTGCAAAATTTCCTTGCAATCACTCATTGGTATGATTCCAGGCCTCTGGATTCTGCTACACCAGCAATCCTGCATCATCACCAGGATTCATCTGGGTTATTCTTTTTTTGCCCTGTGCCATGGAGATCCTACAGCTTTGGATCTTCAGGAACAACCCATTCACATGCTCCATCAGTGAATGCCAGAGAGCTGTGGCAGTCGGGAGAGCTGGCCCCTCAGTCATGAGAGTGGGAGAGTTGACCCTGCGCCTCACCAGCTGCAATACATGGGAAATATATTGATTTCTTATTGAGCACAATGATTTTTTTCAGCCCCAAGTATACAACATTCATTTTCCTACAAGGTTTCACTTCAGGAGTGATGGTGTCTTGTTAATTACATCTGATTTTTCAGTTCTATATAAGTAGTAATCCCTGGTTTTTAATTAGCAAATTATATATGAGGGCCTCAATAGAGACCTTGCTTCTCTTTGAAACTTTGCAAGCCAGGCCTGTACTGTTTGAATTTCTCTTGGTATTGTCTTCCAAGATCCTGATGCAGTATCAGTAACTTTTTCTGTTCAAGATTCCAAAACACTTTCTCAATCATCTGCCAAAACATCATGGCCAGGACTATCACATCCACACTCCACTCCTAGTACCTAATTCTCTTACAGTTTAGAAGGGACCTTAATGATTAATATTACAAATTTCAGCTGAAGTTAATAATCATCAGAAATAGGGACCGTAACTCTTATGTAGAGTCAATAAAATATATATCTAGGTATTTTTGTCCAAATTGAATTTTATTAATTTATTCATATTACATCTAAATTGTCTCCTATCCTTGTATCCTCCCATTCCTCCCTCCCTCCCACTTTCCCCTTACTCCCCTCCCCTATGTCTGTGACTGAGGAGGATCTCTTCCCCCTATATATGTTCATAGGGTATCAAGTCTCTTCTTGGTAGCCTGCTATCCTTCCTCTGAGTGCCACCAGGCCTCTCCATCCAGAGGACATGGTCAAATATGGGCACCAGAGTTTGTGTGAAAGTAAGTACCCACTCTCCACTGTGGAGAATGTCCTGTCCATTGGCTAGAACTGGGTGTAGGTTAGAAGTTTACTGCACGTATGGTACTTGGCTGGTGCCATAGTTTGCGCACTGGGCCCAGATCTGCCCATCATAATGTTCTTCTTAATTTTTAAATCTTCCTACTAGTTGTACTTAATAGTGTCAACATTAACAAAGAAGATCTTCCTAAACAATTGAATATTAGACCTAACCTTGCTGGTAAAAACAAATTCAATATTATAACCTTTTATGAGACTTCTTATGCATCCATAACAGAGTTTTTGTTTTTGCTTTCTTCCTTTCTACTTCTTTTAGCTTCACCACAATTACTCCAAATGTACCAATGTTTAGATGTAAATTAAGATTAAAAAGGAGATCTAGACCAAATAGAATAGTGAAACTAACTTATTACAATGTTGATCCAACCAAGTAGTTCATCTAATTGCAATCCCTTTTATAGTTAATGTTCCATGTAGTGACTTCTACTAAGAATTGAAGGGTCTCAGGCAAATATATTCCTTACTCTATGATATTTCATTGTGTTGACAAGCATATACTGCCTTCCATAGGAATCTTAATACTTTTCCTCTAAGTTTAAAGTTGTCATATTTCCTATACTGTCATTCTATAGAATTTTTTAAAAATTAAAAAGTTAAAGCTGATAGATAATTAAGAGTAAGTTAGTCTGTAGGATGTCTCAGTAGGTAAAGGTAGGTGCTTATTACTAAACCTAATAACCTAAGCTTAATTTGCAGAAGACCGAAGCAACTACCACAGTTAGTTCATTGACCTTCACACATAGTGTATACATACAAAATAAGTTATAAATAAATGGGAAAACTATGTTCAGGGTAAATTGCTAACTTTTTAAAATATAATTTCTTCACAATACATCTTAATTATTACCCCCTCACTCCTATCCTCCCATTCCCACCCTCCCTTCCTCTTCCACTGTATTCCCCTTCCCTAGTCCTTTGACAATGGGGAGCCCTTCTCTCCTACCATCTAACCATAGCCTATTAGGTCTCATCAGGATAGTCAGCCTCCCTTCCCTCTGTGTGCCTGCAAGGCAGGCCCACCAGGGGGAAGACATCAAGACTCAGGTACCATTTGCTGTCAGAGGCAGTCTCTGTCATCCTTCTTCCACTCCCCTATGTGGAGAATGAGCTCTTCATTGGCTACATATGAACAGGGATCTAGCTTCTCTACATGCAACCCCTCTGGGTCCATATCTGCCAGCCTCAAAGGTCTCCTTATGGAGTTCCTGAACCTTCTGGGATCTTCCATGCCCCTAACTCTTCCATAAGATTCTCAGAACTCTGAACAGAGTCTGGATGAGGGTCCCAGTATCTGTCCTGATCCCTTGATGGATGGAGTCTCTGAGTATATAAAATGACTAAAATATAATGATAGAAAAAATGTTAAAAATAGAATGCTTTTAAGGGTAGTCTTCAGTCTTATCTCCCTTAATCAAGTAGTTTTTCATTATCTCAGGATTAAACGTGAATCTGTTTGTTGCAGGAATTTTATAAACTATGCCTTCCAAGTTGAATTATACAGTGATCTTTATGGGAAGGAGATCACCCAGTGGAACTGTAGTCTTCCTCTACCTGATGGGTTTGTCACCATTGCCCATCATGTGTGCTCCCTTTAGTGTTTTTTTTTCTGCAAAACAGGATAGTCTTTTACCTGTCCCTTCCATTTATGTGCCTATCCACCTGGCTGAATGGCTCCTGTACATCACAAGCTGCTGAAGCCTCAGAGACATAAAGGTTAAAGTTATTCAACAATATTATCATTTATATCATTCTACAGTGTTCTTTTTTCTTTTTAAATATAGTTTATTAATTTATTCATATTACATCTCAATTGTTATCCCATCCCTTGTATCCCCACCATTGATTCCCCCTCCCATTTTCCCTCACTCCCTTCTCCTATGAGTGTGACTGAGGGGGACCTCCTCCCCCTGTATATGCTAATAGGGTATCAAGTCACTTCTTGGTAGTCTGCTATCCTTCCTCTGAGTGCCACCAGGCCTCCACTCCAGGGGATGTGTTCAAATATGGGGCCCAGAAACAGAAAGAGTCAAATGGTATATACTCACTTATATCTGGACACTAGCCCAAGGGGCATGTCCCATCAAAGTCTTCCCTTACCAGGAAAGTGGGACAGAGAGGAAGACTTCTGATTGGGACTCTAGGTGAGAGAATCAAGGGAGAATGAAGAAACAGAAGGACCCAGAGGGTCCTAGAAACCTACAAGTAGATCATTACGATGGGTGGATCAGGGCCCAAGGGTCCTGCTCAAACTATGGCACCAGCCAAGGACAATACGTGCAGTAAACTTCGAACCCCTACCCGATGGACAGGACATTCTTCACAGTTGAGTGGAGAGTGTGGTCTGACTTTCTACAGTGTTCTTAAGTCTGCTTCTGTGCATTCATTCACTGCCTTAGTTTCCCAAAAAATACTGAAAATGAAAACAAGTTTGTGAAATGTTTGTAATGTCTCACCTTCCAAAAATAATGAGACAGATCCTCCTTCTTCTTTTGCAGTCTGGTAATAAACCTGACAGAAAACACCAAAAGTGTGAATGTACAAACATACATGTAGACATATATACATAATTTCCTATCTCATATTGCCTTATGTTTCTAATATTTTATAAAAGTAGGCATCACTTTTTTGTTCCAAAAAGTCCAAAGTATGATTTAAACATGCATATTTTCATTATAATTTATTTCCTTCATATATACATATGGTCTTCATTTAATCATGACTACATATATAGTGCATGTAGAAGTGTAATGCCTTTGTAATACTTCTCTAAACCTGTTTTCTAAATTTTTTCCAAATTGAATGTTAAAATAGCATTTTAAAATATTCATGACTCAAATTAGATAATCTACAATCTTCCTGAGTTTCAAGAGTCTTCTTCTTCATCTGTTTAATTATTAAAACTCTACCCTTGAGAAAAATTTTTGTGTGTAATTCTATGTAGCATAAAGCTAACCTTTTGGCACAGCTCAGTAAAGCTGTATTAGAGGAAAGCTACATTTCAGAATGAGAGGCGTCATATTTCTCCCAAGAAAATTGTGGATGGTGGTCTTCTCTCTCCTGTAACATGTACTCTATATTTTCATGAGCCATAAAAACACTGCACAACCTCATATTTATGACAGGAATGACACATTTTAAATAGTGATAGCAACGGTAAAAGTACAAAACCTCTCAGAAGGCTCATATAATATGCAAAATAAATTATTATGCCACTTCATTTAGTGAATATTAAGTCAGCTTCTTTAGTGACTTGTACCATCAGTTTATTTCACTCAGCTGAATACTCTAATAATATTTTCATTAAATATTTATTTGAACACTCAAACACTGCAAATGAAAAGTGTATCCCATGACATTCAAGACAGTTTCCCAACTGACATCCGAAGTTCATTATGTTGGTAAGGCTCATTTGCTATGCCTCTGAATGATGTTTTCCATTAGCTTTAAGTGTCATATTCCTGACATTAAAATAAAGACTGCCCATCATGTCTTCTAATCTTTAAATTTTATTCCTTCATTGAGAAAGAATAGAGTATGGATGATTAAAGGAATTTAAAACTTAAGGTCACAGGATGCTAACTCAGCTAAGAAACCCAATTAATGTTACTTCTTTTCTTTTAAAAATTGATTATTTTATTGTTTAAGATTATAGTATAATTAACATTTCCCCTTTCTGTTTTACATCCTAAACCTATCACACTATTTTCCTTTAAATCAATTGGATCTATATTTCTTATATGTTTTATATAATTCTATTTATGTAATTGAATTTGTATCCCATTAAATAAAGAATAATTTCATTTTTACTTTAGGCTCACTGTGACTTCTACAAATATTTTTGTTTGAAAGTGCCATATAGATTTGATCGTATCTATCTGCCATTACCCCTCCTATGAATACCCCCCACTAACGTTTATGAGGTTTTTTTTTTTGGTATAATAACACAAGACAGAATGCTCTTTGTAATTTGATTATGTTTATTTTGAAATCCTAAATATCGGCAAAACCAATTATATGCCTGAAATGTTTGGACCACTTTCAAAGATGCACTAGATTCAGAGCCACTACATAGCTACCTAGAGTGAAGCTCTAGAAAGCTCACTCAGTTCCAATTTTAAGTAAGTACATAGCTTATTTACAGGCCTCATTGAGTATTTGTTCTATTTAACACTTGAGAAGAAGGCTAATAATTACTGACTCTCCTATGAAACTCTATTTAAAAGATATAACTATCACTATAAACATGGAATAGTAATAAAGTCATGTTTTCTATTTTATTTAAATGGAACTTAAAATTATTAATTTCATTCCCTGTGTTTTTTAACTTAGGACTGGTCACCGTTAAGGTAACCCAAGCACAGCTCAAGGAAATGTGTTAGAGTCTCAACAAACTTCTAATTTCAGTTTGCTGACATAGAGTTGTCCAAAGCTGTTTAGCTTTATTAGGCTGACTCTTCAGCTAGTATATGTGCAACAGATTTAGCAAGAGTCTATAACAAAACCAAAAACTCTTGGTTATAGCATATATCCAACAATACCTTTATGGATCATGAGGATGTGACTTATTATTCCTACTTCTTTTAGGGATGCCAGGACTAAACCCAGACTTAGTTCTTGCAAAGCTCCTCTCTGTCATCATGTTTCCAAGTCCCTCTTTCATGCACAGCTGATCGTTTGTATTTTCTCTATGAAAGTAATAGAATGTCCTCAATATATTATGCTCTTGAAACATCTTTAATGAATGTAGAATTTGGAATTCAACAAGCATATTTGAGAAGGAAGTTATCAATATTCTTGGGATTATAATAGGTATCCTTGGCTATCTCAGATTGGACTACTCAGATAATGAGCCTTATTTGCTTTAAAGTGATTTATGAAAATATATTCCCTGGAAAATCTGAGAGAAGAATCCAAATACTATAAAAAGAAAGAAGCCATGAATGATTGTCTCATCCAGGTAAATCTAATAAATATATGGCTTTTATGAAATGGAATGCAATACTGCTAGCTAAGATATCTATATCTATATATATCTTACATATATTGTCTTATATATTATATATATTATTTTCTCTATTGTATGGTGAGTCCATTTAAATTATATATATATATATATATATATATATATATATATATATATATATATATATATACATACTGAACATTATATGGAATATGGAGCAATTTCATTCTAAATATAATTCTAAAATAAATTCTTTCTGGAGGTTCCAAAGTTTTATTTTCTAAATTGGCCATCTTTGTCAAAGGCTTTTCTCTTCAGTGAAGCCACATCTTATAGTGAAAAAACAAAAATGTTTTGTTTTTTATGTTATTTTAATATTTATATATTTTGAACATGTTTTCTTCTCCCCTGACTCATCCTAGTTCCTCCCTATCCTCCTACTCATGTAAGTTCTCAAAAAAAAAGAAAGAACAGAAGCAATGACAAAGAAACAAACAAGCAAACAAACAAAATAACAGCAAAAACAAAACAAAAACAAAAAAAACTCTAAAACAAAACAGCACCAAAGCAAACAAACAAATATTCCAAACAATCTGTGGAGGCCATTTTGTGTTGGCCAACTACTTTTAGGCATCCAGTGACACTCCATTGGATAAACAGACTTTTTAAAAATTTCTTATCAGCAATCAGTTTTAGTTTCTTGGTTAGGGGTGGTGTTTGTGTACATTACATCTTCTCAATGCCAGCATTTTCTCTGGTTTTAACTGCTTAAGTTCTACCATATGCTACGACAATCTCCTTGGTTCATCTTTACATCAGTCTTTGTGTCTTGGAAGCAATTTCTTTTCAGTTACTCCCTTCTGGATCTTACAATCTTCCTACAATTCTTCCACATAGATACCTGAAACGTGAAAAGAGGGATTTGATGAAGATATCCTATGTATGGATGAGTTCTCAAATTTTCACATTGTTTAGTTGTGAGTCTTTCTTTTAGTGGTTGTCCACTGCAAGACAAAGCTTTTCTGATGATAGCTGTGTGAGGCACTTACATATAGATATAGCATTATGTCATTAGGAGTCATTACGACTCATTTAATTGACTCATAATATTAAGTTTTCCCCTAGGCCTATGAGCAATCTTGTCTCAAGTTTGTGGCCATATTAACAGCGTCAAGTATGGATCACATCTCATAGAGTGGGCCTTAATTCAAATCAAATAGTAGTTGATTATCCCCATAACTTCTTTGCCATCGTTGTACAATACATCTTTCAGGCAGGCTGATGCTGTAGGTTAAGTGGTTTATAGCTGGATGAGATTGATAATTACTTTTATTTTCTAGTAACATGCAAAGTACCTTCCAGCACCATGAATGCTAGTTAGATGTGAATGCTAGTTGGGCACCATTTGATTATCCATATTTAGTTACATAGTAAGCTGTGCTTTCAGCCATAGTGACTGAGTGTCTGGTTGTATGGAGTAAGGACTAGCTTTAGCAGTAGCTTGTCATGTTTGGAGGCTCATGGGTAATGACATTGGCTAGTGACTAAACAAGCTTTAACTAATTTCTGACACTAAAAGTTACACTTAGACACATAGATTCTAATTGGGAGATTGTCTTCTTTATTATATGGTGAATATATATATATATATATATATATATATATATATATATATATATATATATATATATATATATAACTTCTACAATAGTAGGCTTCCATATAATATTTCAAAATGCCTTTAATAAGTCATTGGTTAAGAGCAGCTCCAAAAGAATACTGATTTGGAGTCAGTTCCAAGTCTCTGTATTCAGCTAAACTGGGACACAGGCACTTGAGAGCTGTCTTCCTGCCATCAGCTACAGGAGCTAGCAATTTGGACAAAAGTCACACTGGGAGGTACACACAGAGCTGGCACAAAGATCTGAGGTTCTACACGAAACACACTGACTGTAACTGTTATACTCACATTTTCTAGGAAAACTGAATGTATGCTTGTGCTAACAGTGGCTAGCATCTATGACTTACTCTTGAAATAACTCCTGATACAAATAGGATGAAAAGCTTTTTTTTTCTTAATTGGTTAAATTGGATATTTATAGAATTCTTTCAAAAGCTAACAAAGGAAGAATGCACTCTCATTTTTTTGCATGCCACCCAATATGCATGCCAAAACCAATATGATTTTAGGTTTTGTTTGTTTCTGCAGACATAAGAGTCAGTACATGCCGCAGAAGCTATTTCTCTCGAAGTGGTACTAGTAGAACACTATGCCTACTTCTTAACATCTCAACTCTCTTCCCCTAGCTGGCTATTCCTCATCTCATTCTTGCGTAGTAACTCTAGAGAAACTACTGCCCCACCCATCACACAACAGCCACAGGCCATCTATATCTGGTACACATGTGACTTCCTTCATACATGAGGGAACCCCAAAGGCTGGCTATGTCATTGTGTTGGATACTAAATTGGTTGAGGCACAGGCCCTCCCTGTCTATACCACAAATCAGCAGGCTGAACTAATAGCTCTTACTAATGCCTTCCAATTGGCACAAGGACAATCCCTAAATATCTGCACAGTCTCAAATTATGCTTTTCATACCCTTCTGTCCCATGCTTACTTACTTACAAAAAAGGGAGGATCCATATCAATGCAGACCAAATTAAGGCCATACTAAAAGTCTCCTACCTCCTCACAGCTGCTGTAATTGTCCACTATCAGTTCCATCAAAATGACAATTCCATCATCTCTAAGGGAAATAACGGAGCTGATGAGGCAGCTAGAGCTGCAGCCCTGGGAGGCTTAGATTCCTTTCACCTACTATAAGACATCCTTACACTACAATCCACACAGACCCTATAACCCCACGACAGGCATCAAATTCTGTCCTGTCTACACCAAATCTTTCATCCTAACAGCCAAGCCTTGTCTAACTTTGTTAAGACCCACCTGCATCCTACGCCTGAGTACTTACATTTCTTAAAGACTATTACTGCTTCCTGTAAATCCTGTCAGATGTTAACCCCTCTTTTCCTACCCACCATGCTAAGATCTCCTTCCCTGGGACTGTCTGGCAACTTGATTTTACCCACATGACAATAGTCAAACATGTCCAGTACCTCCTGGTCTTAACAAACAACTTCTCAGGGTGGGTGGAGGTATTCCCCATCATCAACATAAGGGCTCAGACAATCTCTGACCTCCACCTTCTTAAGATTATTCCTTGCTTTGGAATCCCAGCCTCCCTCTAGTCAGACAATGGTCCTGAATTCACCTCTCAAGTTTCCCAGACTTTGTCTAAAGCTCTCAGCATTCCTTGATATTTTTGTATCCAATATCACCTGCAGTCCTCAGGAAAGATAGAATGAACAAACTTACCTTTAAAAAACTTTCTTGTTAAACTGTCACAGAAACTTCACCTCTTCTGGGTAAAATACCTGTCTCTAGCCCTTTTCAGGCAATGGCTCTACCCAAGAGACCTCCTTTTTTTTTTAAATTTGTTCATATTACATCCTGATGGTATCCCCCTCCCTTGTTGACTCCCCATGTTGTGGGACCCACAAGGAGACTGTGCTGCCTATCTCCTACATCTGAGCAGAGGGTCTAGGTCCTCACCATGCATGAGGCTCGGATGGTGCATCAGTCTCTGCAGCAGCACCAACCTCCCACCCATAAATGTTGGCTTCCTTGGTCTCCTTGTGGAGCTCCCGACCCCTCCAGGTCCTGCTGTCTCCTAACTCATCCATAAGACTCGCTGCAGTCCACCCTGAAGTTTGGCTGTGAATCTCATCATCAGCTTCCATCTCCTGCCGGGTGGAGTCATTCAGAGGACCTCTAAGGTAGGTTCCCTTCCTGTTACTTTCTTCAACCACTTTTGGTGTCTATTCTATTTTACCTGTCATATAAACAAACTGAAAGGAAAAAAAATTACCATGATCATCTCCTTAGATGCTGAAAAAGCATTTGACAAAATACTTTTAAAAGTCTTGGACAGATTAAGGATACAAGACATGTACCTAAACACAGGAAAGGCAGTATAGAGCAAACTTATAGCCAACATCAAACTAAATAGAGAAAAACTTAAATCAATTCTACTGAAATCAAAGACATGAAAAAGCTGTCCGCTCTCTCTGTATCTCTTCAATATGATATTTGAAGTCCTAGCTAGAGCAATAAGACAAATAAAGGAGATCAAATGAGATACAAATTGGAAAGTAAGAAGTCAAGTCATAACTATTCATAGATGATATGACATAAGTGTCTTTCAAATCTACCAGGGATCCCCTACAGCTGAGAAACACATTCAAATCTACAAAGGAACACCTACAGCTGAGAAACACAGTCAGCAAAGTGGCTGGATACAACATCAACTCAAAAAATCAGTAGCCCTCCTTTTTACAAAAAAACAAACAGGCTGAGAAAGAAATTAGAGAAACAACACCTTTCACAATAGACACACACACACACACACACACACACACACACACACACACACACACACACACACACACACACTAGGCTTAAACTTCCTTAAGCTCCAGAAGATGCTGAGACTAACCTCCTTGTCTCCTGTTCCAGCAGCAATGTTTGACCTTACTGGATTGGATATGTATTATTCCTCCCCCCCTCTCTTGTTTGTTTCTGTCCAGTGTAACAAACACATATGGAGATTTGAGGTTCAAGAAACCCACATCCATAACAAACAGTCTTTTAAAGTAGGGTCAAAAGTTTGCTTTATAGACAGCTGTCAGAAGCCGGTTGAAATCACCAATACCCTCATATCCATCCCTCCTTTCTTATTAGAGGGAAATTTTGTTTGTTTCCTCCTTGACCAAACTGAAATCTACTGAAAGGAATGTCAGGACAGTTATGGAGGTTGCTCATATTTGTCTTGCCAAATCCATGCACCTTTACTGAAGAAGCTCCTTTACCTATTTAATAAGACCCTCTTTTTCTACATCTGGGACCCATTGAATCCCAGGTGGGAAATGGATGTCATTGGCAAACTCTACCACCACTATGAACCCAAACTATATCCCAGCTACACAGATCCTGGAGATGGAAGAAGTAAAGAAGGTAATTAAACACTCCTCAGAGGTCATTGCCTCTTTGACATCCCCCTCCTAAATAACACAAACCTGTCATTTTGTCTCCTACTTCAGACTCTATCTCGGCCCACAAGTTCCTTAACTTCACCCTACTTGGCCACTTTGGAGACTGCTGGCTGTGTATTCCCCTTGGGACCAGCTCAAAACTGTCCCAGACAGCTTCTCCAGTGACCTGTCAAATAATGTTACCTTGTCATTCACCATCAGCCCTGATCTTGGTGTTGCTTACCAAGGACTTCTTACCTTTTTCGCATCACTCTCTTTGGTGTGACAAGCTGGTTTAAGGCATCCAGAACATGCTCTGCGGGGGTAGTGAGTTCCCTAGACTGCAACAAAACTATAATCTTTGGTATCTCATCTCAGCCCTAATGTCCTTCTGTCCATAACATCTTTGTGGTTCTTTGTGCTACTTAGATCTATCATCACCTACCTGCTGGCTGGCCAGGAGTTTGCACACTGGTGCTCCTCTTCCCCGAGTTGGAGGTCATACATGGAGAGGAACCCTTGACGATTCCAGTCATGGACTCAATAGCTTCCTGGAATAAGAGGGCACTTCAAATCTTGTCTGTCCTGGCTGTCACAGGAATCATTGTTGGTATCAGGACTGGGAAAGTGGGACTTGCCACTTCTCTAACTTTCCATTGCCAGTTTTCCTCCCAGTTCAGACAATACTAATGCTTCAGGAGCAAATCGACTCACTAGCACCATGGTACTTCAAAACTGACAAGGACTGCATCTCCTTATGGCTGAAAACAATGGCCTTTGCCTCTTCCTGCAAGAGGAGTGCTTCTTCTATGTCAACAAGTCAGGTAAAAGCAAAATCCAACAAGTCCAGACAGACCACCAAAAGTGAAGGGAAAAGCTAAAGGCCTCTAACCCCTGGGGCTTTGAAAACCCCATATAGAAGTGGATTCTATGCTTTCTGACCCCTCTTTTTATTTTATTTTATTTTTTTACTTATTTATTTATTTTGCTTTTCTATTTTCAGCTTACATTAACTTTGTCTTTCCATTTCTCCAGCAACAAATCAAAAAAATAAAATAAAATAAAATTTCTGCTCAAACCATTAATCAGTTACTCTTACAGGATTAACTGGCTAAAGAAACTGAAGGAAATGCTTTTTGAAATTCCCTGATGGTGAGAACCAACTCTACCCCAGAAGGACAATGTCCTGAGTCAGCAGGAAGCAACCTTAATAGCAAAAAAAATTGCCAATATCCCCTTCTCATCCTCAACCCCCTTCCTAGTTTCTCATTTTTAAAAAATATTTTTATAATAACAAAAAATGGGGAATGGCAGCAATCAGGCACCTCTATGGCCTGCCGCAGGGGACTTGATGACAGAGGGGCGATAAGCATTCCTGCAGAGATCCCTAGAAACTCAGTGACCGCAGGACACTTGATCACCAGCCACCAAGATGCAACACATTTCAGACCATCCCTGTAAGCTCCATACGCTCTCCCTGCACATGCCCTGGCTCACCTTATAAAGGGCTTATTCCCTTCCCCACCCATCCCCTCTCTGTTCCCTGTTTCACTCAGATACAGTCTCTATAACATCTCTCTAATAAAACTTCCCACATGGGACCAGCGGGTGGTGTGTGTGACTTTGCAGACCCTTCACTTAGCTCTGCTGTCTAAATCTCAACAACAAGTTCACAGGGAAAAAGCTATTTGCTTTAGAGACAAATATTGCTTTTCATCATATATATATAATCCTTCGAAAAGTAAATGAAACAAAAATGCACATCATTTACCATTTTCCTGAGGATGAGCTCATGCAGAAGGCAATAGTTGAAAACTCTCTGGGGAGGAGAGGCAACTTGGAGCAAGATTTCATTTTATTTTATGTTCTTCTGGCTATTCCATGTCCTGATTTTATTGTAGGGATATCCTCTGTAATTAAGATGCGAACTAGTATTGGTATTTTCCTCTTACCCTCAGGACTTTCGCAGTCAAATTATTTTAAAGTTAACTACAGTTTTCTGACTCTTTATAGTGAGGAAATAAAAGGAAGATTGCCTCTAGGTACTACAAAAATCTTTTTCTATAACACATGATACTAATTATCTAAAAGTATAATTGATGGTTTAGACTCTACCACTGAGAACTGCCTCTGATTTGTATGGTTAATCCATTGGTGTGTGACTATATACATCATGAGACAGTACATGAAATAGATAATAAAAATATCACTTGGTTGACAACCAAAAGAAATTGACTTCTAGTGCTGCCCATCACCAGTGGTCATATATTTATTTCAGGAAACGTGAAAAGTAACCTTATTTCAAGAACTCTAACTGGCATAACACTCCTGGTAAGCTGCAGGCAGTACATCTTCCTTGCTTGTAGTCAGAGAGACAAAAAAAAAATGTCAATCATGGCAGAGAATTAAAATGTTCTGGTACAGAGAAAATATGTCACAAGTTGTTTCGGAAGCATAAAAACTGCCTTGTCCTGTACTCACTTCTTTGGTTGCATCCCTGTTCTTCAGCTACACCAAGGCCAACTTGATGTGGCCCCTTCTCCATCCCTTCTCCTTTTCACACTGTCTCACTAAAATATGCAGCACTACAGAGTACCAACACTCAGTCCTCTGTCTTCCCACTGTCTTTGATAAAAGTGCTCCATCATACTAGAATATAATCACTATAAACTGCCCTCACTTCACCTGTCTGATAGCTACTTACCCTTTAACTTTGGGTTCAGTAAATGCTCTTCAACAAGCCTTCTCTATTCTTTCCCATGCTTGGCTAGGTGCATTTCATCAACTCTTGCATAAAGTCTCAATGACATGTTGGTATGTTAAACCTGCTTATGTGTCCCATTCCCCAGATATATTTAGGGATAATATCAATTTTTTGTACTCTATAAATTTATGATGCCCAAAAATATTTTGTGGAATGAATGGAAGATTGAATAAATTAATCAACAAATGAATGGGTGAGTGAGTGGATGGATGCTCTCTGGATGACCACTGCAACTTACAGTCACTAATGATGAGAGGATGAAAAATCAGTTTTATTTTAAATAAAGTTCTATTTCATTCTTGATTGCTTCATAAGCAAGGAAGCCTCTAACTTACCAATGGGTTTATCAATTAATGACAAAATAATTGATGCTATAGTAATCAATATAGGAAATTCATTGTAGCAGTTTTAAAGACTACAATTTAAAATTTATCATAATAACATATGATGTGTGCATTGTATGTTAAACCATTTTTTTTTGCATATCATGTCAGTTCCAGGATTCTGTCCCTCAGATTTGTACTTCTTTTTCCTTTCCCTTTTATTGTTCTCTCCTTCTTTCCAGACAGAGAATACAGATGAAACTATCCTCAAACTTCTGATTTTCTTTTTCTGCCTCATGAAGTATGAGATTAGAAGCATTATGATAGGCAGATTTGGGCTCATGGGTCTCACTCAAACTATGGCACCAGCCAAGGACAACACAGGCCATAAACTTCAAACCCCTACCCAGATCTAGCCAATGTACATGACATTCTCCACAGTTGAGTGGAGAGTGGGATCTGACTTTCTCACATACTCTGGTGCCTCATATTTGACCACTGGATGGGGAGACCTGGTGGCACTCAGAGGAAGGATAGCAGGTTACCAAGAAGAGACTTGATATCCTATGAACATATAAAGGGGGAGGAAGTCCCCCTCAGGCACAGTCATAGGGGAGGGGAATAAGGGGAAAATGGGAGGGAGGGAAGAATGGGAGGATACAAGGGATGGGATAACCATTGAGATGTAATAAGAATAAATAAATTTTTTAAAAAAGAAGCATATGCATCACACATTCATGGACCACCACACAGCTACAAGAAGTGAAGTGTATCATCCATTTGCTTACTGCCATTCCCAACTAAATGTCCTCTTTACATCCAAAAAAGAAAAACAAACTTATAAACCATGGTTAAGTGCAGCATACCTTAGCAAGAATTACATAGCATTTTGTTACTTTTGAAAGTAAACTATGTACTTATTAGTAAGTATCTCTTAGGAAAATGGATCTTAGGGCCTACTAACCTCCCAATAACTTAGACATTGGTGCTTAAACCTGAATATGATGAACTGTTCACTAGAATTCACCAAATATAGTTGTGAAACATGGAACACATTGCTTAATTACTGAGAAAACCAGTGAGATTTTGATACAAAGAACATTTTTATTACTCAGGAATTGATGAAGATGATAGAAATGCACATCGAAAAGTTAATTTTGACAAACATTTCATTTCAGAAACACATCATGGAATTTAGTAATCGTGTAAGTCACTAATGTAGAGTTTAAAAATGTCTCTGAACCTGGAGGTCGAGAACAAAACCATATTACGTGTAAGTCTAATAAATCCTTGTGAGCTATGAAACTATTACTTTCCCTCTATGAAATGCTTGCATGGAAAATTTGTTCTCTACAAAACAGAAAAATATAAAGTTATCTAAAAGGATTGTTTTTACTTCTATTTTTCAAAAGATGTATATAGCTTTTATTTCCTCTGAAAATATCCATAAAATATAAGGTTGCAGGAAGCTTTTGCTCTCATATAATCAGTAGGATTGCAGTTTTCCCAAGAACATGCAATATATCTAGTTCTTTTTAAGAAACATGCCTGCTTATTCTGTGGAATTTTGTTCATCTCTGATTGCATGTGAGTAATGTAGTTCACCCACTACTTGCATTCATACAAATACCTTACTTCTATGATACTGGAAAGCATTTGTCACTCAATACTCACACTCTTACCTGTATAAGAGAACCTCTGGTTGACAGCTCTCCTAAATTGTCCATCTTCCCTTTCTTTACTTTTTATTCTTTACTTTCTCCTTATGATTCATAAGAAGTAAATTTTAGTAACTCAATGAGTGGCATACCTTGTGGTATTCATTCAGCATCATTTCAAATTTCAGAATATCAGAGATACAGGAAATGCAGTGGAAAATAGTTGAGAAAAATGCAGGGTTAATTTTATTGGTCTTTACGGTTTATCTCACAGTAATTTCAGAATAAGAGACAAGTCAAATAGTAACCACAAATTATATTTATAATATATTCATCTGATCTGTTTGAATTCTAAAATTATACCCAGCAAGGAACTGTACAAACATATAGTCGGCCAGATATTTCATTTTGTGCATGTAGCAAGAACTTTCCAGTGTAGTTGTACTTAGTAATTGAATTTAAGGTAATATTCTTCATCTTGATGCTATGATAAGATACTCAGAGTATTATTCATAGTAAACATAATTTGAATACTTTTCTTATTAATTTATTTACCATACAAACAAATAAGACTATTTTGAATCATAATTATTGCATATAAATGCTTAATATACTAAAACTTTTAGCATTTGAAATATCCCAGGGGAAATTTAAATGATCTGTTTCAACTGCAAGCACAGCCTATCCTTACATATAATTTCTACACATAAGCTAATAGGATGTAACCTTGGGAAAAGAGAAGAAACTACAGCAGGAACCTGAGTCTCTGAACCTAATGGGACATAGCCACAAAGATGTACAGTACCCATTGCTGTTACACTGCTCCAATTCTCCTTGGCCTATAAGCTAAAAGGATAAAAAGGATAGAAGGAAATTTTTATACAAAGATAGATTCTTGTCTCAACACCTGCCACTCTGCCAAAGGAGTTGCTTACAGTGGTGACATAGGAAAGTTTCTAAACACTGGACAGAAAGAAACCTGAAATAGGGAAAATTTAATGTCTTGAGAGTAACTGTCTTAGTTGGGTTTCTATTACTGTGATAAGACACTATGACCAAAAGTAACTTAGAGAGGAAAGAGTTTGTTTCATTTTAAATTCTCAGGTCACCTTCCTTCACAAAGGGATGTCAGGGCAAAAGCCTAGAGGCAGGAGTTGAAGCAGAAACCATGGAGGAATGGTATTCACTAGCTTGCTTTCCAAGGCTTGCTCAACCTGTTTTCATAACCCAGAACCTCCTGCCCAGAGGAAGCATCACCTATAGCTGACAAGCCCTTCCCACATAATCACTAATTAAGAAAATGTGCTGTCAGCTTGCCTAAGGTCATCTTGGTGAGGCATTGAATCAGTTTGTTTCTCTTTCCAAATGACTCAAGTTTGTGTTGAGTTGACGTAAAACTAACCAGTACATTAATCATGAATTTATGGCGGAGAGTTAATAGGGACACAACCACTCACAGGTCCAACTGACTGAGATGTATTCTACTGTGGCTTTCTAAGTCTGAGATAAAGTGAGCACAGCCCCAGAGGATGATCCTACCAGTTGCTACAGAAAAGACATCTTTACATATGATATGATAAATTTTTGTAACAACTGAGAGCTAGATTTTCACTTTAAAAAGGTTATAATATGATAAATATTAGCTTCCTAATTTTCCTTGCAGAAGTAAATTGCCAATATCTTATTTTCCTCAGGTTAGGGGTTAAATGTATATCACTCAGACAATTGGCACCTCACTTGTTAGATCTTGGGAGTACCACTTGCTGACTTGATATAAACATTGCATGACGAGATAGCTAGCACAGTCATTTCTTTTCATCCTGCAGTAAGAGAGTAGAGTCCTGGGACCCTGCTGCATTCATGAGTCCATCAGACAAGAGTACCAATGATTCTTCCTGTGATCCTGCATGCACACCAGACAGCAGTGGCAGAGATCTTCTGATCTGGTAGACATGAGGCTCTTCTCATCTCTTTCCGGGGAACTCCAAAGAATGCAAGCCTAGCAGGTCCACACTCCAATTCATTCTGCTCTCTCATCCTAGAAATTTTACTCTCAGGGGGTGAAAAAAGCTGAGGCCGACTGTTGGAAAAAAATATCTAATTCTTCTGCCATGTGAGACCAGTGGAAGCATCAAGCAAGAAGTTTCCATCTGCCTGCATCTGAAAATATTTTCCTCACATACTTATTCAAATTTGTGTTTTCTGCTACAGCAAAGAGATCTTCTTCTTCAGTATCTATGTTCATGGGAAACAAATATGTCACAGAAACTGGGAAAACTGGCATCTCCTTAGAAGCCAGGTGCTTTTGAAATTATGAGTCGAATTTCTTAGAACACAAGGAAAATACATGGTTCAGTGGCTAAGAGAAAACCAATGTTTAGCACATGAGCTTTGTCCTGTTTTGTTATTCCTATAAAGTTGGGATTACCATTATTTTTAGTAAGATTTTCCTCCTGAGACATGAAACCTTCAAACTCTACCTGGCCTGTTCCATTTATTTACTAAAGTGCTCTATCTCTAAAGTCACCTTCTAATTCTTTCCAATTTCTTTAAAGTGATTTTATCTTCTCACTTTTTTATTCATATAATCACTCATACAATCAATATTCAGCTAGATAGGAGACACTTTGTTAAAGAAGGGGAGTAAAATAATGAGCTTATTAACCCAGATCTGCCCACACAGAACTACAGTCTAATGATAGACATAGATATTAGCCAAGTAATTACCCAAATGTGAAACTGTTATCATTTCATGATGGAAGGGAAAATTACCAGGAGATACATTGGTTAGAAAGTTGAAGAATGGATACATCATTTAATTTGAAATCTGTAGATGACTCAGTCTCCTACTCCAGGAAGAAGAAAAATTGAGAAAAGATAAGATAATGTTCCTGAGTACTATATGTACACAGGTTTTTAATCAGGGGATTAGTCTGAGATTCATAGTGCTATTAAAAAATAAAAATAGAATTAAGCATCCCTTCTAGGGTCTTCCTTGTTATTTAACTTCTTTAGGACTTTGGATTGTAGTGTGGTTAACCTATATTATATAGCTAATATCCACTTATAAGTGTGTATATACAATCTATGTCTTTCTGGGTCTGAGGTGCCTCACCTGGAAAATCATTTTTAGTTCGATCCATTTGTCTGCAAATTTCAAGATATCCTTGTTTTTAATAGCTGAGTAGTATTACATTGCATAAATGTACCACAATTTCTTTATCTATTCTTCAGTTAAGGGACACCTAGGTTGTTTCCAGATTCTGGCTATTAGTAAAAGAACTGCTGTGAACATAGTTGAAATGGTGGAACATCTCTCGGGTATATGCCCAGGAGTGGTATAGCCAGGTCTTGAGGTACTCCTAATTTTCTGAGGAGGGCAACTAGAATAGACATCAGAAATGCTTGAAGAGAGGCAATAGGATGGAAGCCTATCATAGAGATCCTCTGGAAGATTCCACCCAGCATGGTATTGAAGCAGATGCTGAGACTCACAGGCAGACTTTGTGGCAGAGCGAAGGGAGACTTAGGGAAGAGTTGGAGAATAGAAGGAAAACAACAGAGCCAACAAATCTGGGCCAGGTGGACCTACAGACACTGATGCATGTACCAAGGACTGTGCATGGATAGGACCTTGACCCCACTGCTCATAAGTAGTTGATAAGCAGCACAGTCTCCATATAAGTCCCATCATATAGGGAGTAGGGGTTCCCTCAGATCCAGACCCTGTTGCCCACACATTGATCAATTTCCCCTGGTGGGGAAGATGTGCCATCCCACAGAGTAAGAGGATGCAGACAGCACTGATAAGATTTGATAGGCTAGGGTCAAATGATAGAAGAGGAGGACACCACTGTTCTGAGACTGGGGAAGGGGGGAGGGGAGAAGAGGACGGGATCATGGGACATGGAGGAGGTGAGGGAGGGGGCTACAACAGGATGTAAAGTGAAGAAACTTAAAATAAACATACTTTTAAAAAGAAAGAAAAATAGAAAGTGTTGTGGGCATGATGGAAAAAGGGACTATAGACCAGTGAAATTGAATTGACATAGGTTCAAAAGTTTTGACTGCTCTCAGACATTAGAAAGATCTGTGATGTGGACTTGGGAGTGATGTCGAATTAGGGAGATAGTAGAGTACAGAAATATTTAAAAAGCGAAGTCAGGAAGTTGTCTCCTGTGTCAATGAGTTCAAGGCTCTCCCTACTTTTTCTTCTAACTAATTTAGTGTGTCTGGTTTTATGTTGAGGTCTTTAAATCCATTTGGGCTTTAGTTTTTTGCAAGGTGACAAATGTGGACCTATTTGCATTTTTCTACATGTAGACAAACAGTTAGACCAGCACCATTTATTGAAGATGCTATTTTTTTCCATTGCATGGCTTGACTTCTTTGCCAAAAATCAAGTGTCCACAAGTATATGGGTTTATTTATGGGTCTTTGATTTGATTCCATTGATCAACCAGCCTATTCATAGCAGAATAACCAGCCACTGGAAATGACCTAGATGTCCCTATACCAAAGAATGGATAAATAATTTCTGGTACATTTACACAATGGAATGTGATTCAGCTATCAAAAACAAAGATGTCTTGAAATTTGCAGGCAAGTGGATGTAACTGGAAACTATCATCCTGAGTGAGGTAATCCAGACCCAGAAAGACACACATGGTATAACCTCACTTATAAGTGGATATTAGCCCAACATGGAGGTTCTCTGAGAAACTACACCCAGTGTGGGATCTATATAGATACTAGGACTTGCAGCTAGACACTAGGTGAAGAGCTGTGAGTTGTATGGAAGAGTTGGAGGAGGGAAGAACGGTGGGGATGGAGACTGGGTGTTGTCCAGGGATTCACAAGGAGACTATCAAGTCTGGCAGATCTACACAAACTGATGCACCAACCAAGGTCATTGGGAGCAGAGGACCTAGATCCCCTTTTTAGATGTAGCCAATGGACAGTTTATTCTCCACATGGGGAGGTGGGAGAGTGAGGGACTGCCTCTGACAAGAACTCTGGTGCCTGTGATTTAATCTCTGCCCCCTTGGCAGCACAGCGCAGTCCATGGAAATACAGAGAAAAGGGATGCAGGCTATCCAGATGAGACAGATAGACTGTGGTCTGAAAGTGGGTGAAGAGGACTCCACTTGTCACAGGTATAGAGGAGGGGAATAGAGCAGAAAAGGTATGGAGGGTGTGAAGAGGAGGCTAGCAAGGGGATTGCAATCAGGATGTAATGTGAATAAGTTATACTAAGGAAAAAAAGAAAAGAAGAAAAAAGTGAAGTCAATACGACTGCCAATTGACTGTATCTAAGAGATGCCATGAGAGGGCAATGTTAAGGATGACTAAAGATGAATAGTCTGAGAGCTGAAGTAGGTTGGGAAGAACTGCTTTGAAACAAGAGATTGAGATAGGATATGCTGTTGCATTCAGAGCTTGTCCATTTCATATTAGAAAAGTAGCTCTCACTCTGATATATTCCCACACTTCCCTTAATATTTGTAATTGTGCCTGTGACAGAAAAAGTGCATGATTCTCTTTAATTTAGTGTCTTCTTCCCAATCCAGATGACTGTATTACTATAAAAGAGAAATTCAACATATACTCAACACAGACAATATAATGTTAGCAATTTAAAGCATCTTGAGAAATTTGGTATATATTAGATTAAAAGAAAATAATTTTACATTTAAGCAAATTTATACTACAACTTCAATATCATTTATTAGGCTACAAACACAATGTAATTGCAAATGACCTATTAGTGCTTCTCAGGAAAACTAGGAGTCCATGAGGGTGGTGATATTAGAAATTCACCATTTATTTCTGAAAATAAAATGCTTTTAGAAGTATAGCAACATGTTCAATTGTACACCTGCAATCTTGTTCTCATGGATTGACTTTATATCAGTATATTTTTATAACTCTACCACATACCCTGCACATAAAGATGACAAGTAATTGTATGTCAGTAGTTACATTCAAAGTCAAAGCACACCCTAAGTTATGGTTGATCACCCAACATCATAATCTATTCCAGATTACACATTTTACACATTTCAATACAATAAAGATGATTTTTTTTAGAAAATACTTATTGATTTCTTCAAAATATATCAATATAAATAATTAATAATTCTGTTCTGAAGACACATAGATGCAGATTGTGTGCAAATTCTTACAGCATTAACTGAGATCTCCATGTTGCAACAAGCATTCATCTTTCCTTTATGGCCAGTAGCTAAATTATACTATTATCATTTTCATTGCAGACATCTGACATTTATAGGTTGTTGTGAAAACAAATTGTGTTATTTTTCTGCTTTAAAAAAGACACACTCATTATTAAACCCCTATGTTCTCTGCTTCCAATGTAGGACAGTTTCTGTTTCCAAATGTGAATATAATGAAAGACCAGCCTTGTCAATCACATTTTTAGAAACAATATACACCAAGTATTTATTCCTTAGTCATTGTTCCCTTTATGAGACAGAACACCATGACCAACACAGTGTATAAAAGAAACATTACATTGAGTTACTGTTTCAGATGGTTAGAAACTATAATGGCAGGAAAGGAAACAGATGATGACTCACATCTTGATCCTGAAGCAGAGAAACACACTGGGAATCACACAAGAATTCTGAAACCTCAAAACCTGCTCCTAGGGCGACATACCTCCTCCAAGGCCAGACCACCTAATACTTCCATGTTAGTGGTTGTAAAGTCTCCACCACCAAAGAAATTAGTCCAGTACTGCTTAATATTTAGTCTTAGGCAAATGACCAGGATAAGGATAGAAAGCAGACAAATTCTTACAAATTTACAAAATGCTGCAAGAATGGTCTATAGACCAATTGATAGAATTATTGTCTCTCAAAATCTCTGGAGATGAGCCTTCATAATCTGAATTTCATTTCAGCACTACTTTCTTCTAGCTTCTACTACAATGGACCATTAAGATTTGCATACAGCATTCAACCATTTTCCTTGTCTAAAATATAAGTCTTTCACATTCTTCAAAAAAGTATCACATGGTCATAGAAATACTCCACTCCCTGATACCAACTTTTATCTTATTTACTTTCATATTGCTCTGACAAAATAGCATGACCAAAGCAAATTATGAAGGGAAGCATTTAATTGTGCTTACAGTTTCAGAGGGCTAAAGTCCATTATGGTGGAGGAAAATAACAGCTGAGGGCTCACATCTTAATACCTAACTATGAGACACAAAGAGACACTGGAATTGTTATAGTATTTTGAAATCACAAAGGTCAGCCCCTATTCCCAGTGACATACCACCCCCAAAGGCTACAACTCCTCATCCTTAACAAACAGTTGGGCCCACCATATCAATCAATGGCTGGGAGATAAGCCTCATTTTTAGAAACAAAAATCTCTTCCCAATGGATTAGTCTTAAATGTGAACATACAACTTTAACTGGTTTAAAAGTAAATATATGATATAATGTATTAAAAACATATTTATTAAAGGAACCAAAATTTGAAAATAACAGAACACATACACACACACAAAAATAATAATAATAAATAAAAAAAGATACTACAATTTTGACAAATTTTATTACACTAGAAATAAAGAAATTTTACTTATCAAAAGCACCATATGATAACAAGGTAAGAAAGTATTCATGGCACAAAATATTACAAAACAGCTATAACTAAAAATATATAAATGTTTACAAAGAACCAAGTAAAATATATACATCACAAAAGAGAAAGTACACACTATAAAGACTAAGAAAAGAAGTTTCTCACAAATGAAGGCAAATGTTCAATAACTAAGAAGATATGTTTTCTTAAAAAATAAGAACTGCAGTTTATAAAAGAATATCAGTGAGGGCCTAGAGGCTGTGCACACACTCATACAGATTGAAAAGGAATTTGACATTTACTAATAACATGAAAATAATATGAAAAGATTGACTTTAAAATTATTTTAAACACAATAGTGATATTCTGATTGTTTTTGTTATCATATTCATGATCATGTTCTATAGTGTTAAGAGTAAATTAGACATAACTCAAGAGCAAAGAGCTCTGATGAAAATGATATTAATAAAATTAAACAGAACAGCATGTGTGATTTGATTAAAGGTCAACTTTAATCATTTGAGTTTTACCTTTAGTAAGAAATGAACTATGCATCAATTACTCAAGTCATATTTAATTAAATTATTAACTGACTCATTCTCATTTGCTTATAGACCAAATATACTATAACAAATGGGAAAGTTAATTCTTAAGGATGTACTTTCAAAAAGACAAATAAGTTTTGTTGTACGATGAAATTTGTTCGTTTGAGTTGAATTGTAATTAAAAAGGAGCATTTTGATAAATAATTATGTTTTATAGAAAAGACTTGTCACTTTATGCAAAGAGATGTTAATTCAATAACAAAAAACAGTTTTGCAAGTATTAAAAATTGTTCCCAAGTC
Source organism: Acomys minous (assembly GCF_964271855.1). Lineage (NCBI taxonomy): Eukaryota > Metazoa > Chordata > Mammalia > Rodentia > Muridae > Acomys > Acomys minous. The sequence goes on along the minus strand of NC_140489.1, from coordinate 70,396,295 downwards.
TAAATGGGATATTGAACAATAAACAACAAGAAATAACCTTGAGGATGTTTTAACTAAGAGTCATGTTTATACATCTACAGTGTTGAGTCTATAAATTCTTTCCAAATAGAACAGAACCTGTCCAAATAAAATATCTATATAATTAGCAGCATGCGGCTTAGAATTCCTAATGCTCTAAAAAAAGATTCGGCTTATGTCAAATTTCTAATATTCTGGAGCCTAAATATTCAGGTATAAAAAATAAGCTTATACATTCATAAATGTAGACTCTTAAAAAGGACATAATTTATTTAATTTCATGAATAGTTCAGGTGACTGTTTTTTTTTGTTTGTTTGTTTGTTTGTTTCTCACTTGAAGTCTTCTGGTTTTTGTTTATTGCTCGTTTTGGCAGAAAATGTCTACATTTAAAACCAGAGGTTGAGCTGGGCACGGTTTCACACACCTTTGATCCCAGAATTCAAGAGGCAGAGACAGGCAAATCTGTTAGTTTGAGGCCAGCCTGGTCTACAAAGTGAGTCCAGAACAGCTGTTTTTTTATCTAAATATATCTTTATTTTAGAATTTCAATAGCCTTTTTGATATGGCATTGCTGACTGCATTCAATTTGTTCTAATTATATACTGCATATGTGGCAAACAGGTGTTGAACCACCTGACACTTACCCCCTTGCATTTGACATCCTTTTTTTGCAAACGGCCATTGCTCAGTTTCTTCATTTTGATTTATATTCAGAGAAGAATAATTCTATAACATGAAGTTACAGCTGTGAAATTTGATCAGTGAAACTGCAGCTAAAGTTTTGAGATAAATTCTTTCCTATTCTAAGACAGAAACATTAATCTGTGATTATTTAACGGTTAGCAGAGTTAAAGTTAGGCTCACCTGAAACAGTTGAGATGCAAGTGGCTAAACCCACTTGGGCAGTGGTGTCTAGAGAAGTACTCTCTTCTCAAGGAGTTATACCATGATATAAGGATTTCAGTCTTTTAAAATATGTATTTGTGTGTATGTAAGTGTGAGTGTGTGTGTGCACATGCACCCACAAAGGGCAGAAGAGGCTATTGTATCCCTTGTGTCTAAGCTACTGGATTTGTGACCTAACTGGGTGTTAGAGTGCAAACCTAGATGCCCTAATAAAGACATCTGTACCATTAACTCCTGAACTCCTAACTGTAGGCCAGTATTAATTTTCTTCACATCTTCAGATAATTCTACAGACTATAACTTACTCTAGAAATATCTTCCTCGCTTATCACGCCAACATTCTCTTCCTTAAGGATTTTCTGCACCTTTAGATTTCTGTGTGGCTATTTCCTTTTGCTGATTGCTGAATCTCAGATTTCCAGAGCTTAATTTTCAATATCTATTTTTCTTTTGTCTAGAATACTTCCCGACCCATGTTTAAAAATGTTGATAAGATCTACTATGAGATTTCATTATAGTCTTGTTGGGTTTTCCTTTTTACAGGCTAATGAAATTTAATTTTATATGAATCATCTTTTTCTCTGTGTTCCATACTAGTAGACTCTCTGCCTGTATGATATTAATCCTTTGATTATTTAATAGAGAATTGTCAGATTCAAAAGTAAAACAAAGTATATATGAAAAAAGAACAAAAAAATCAATATGTGTAATAGTTCAGAAAGTAAATCTTGTCTCAGCATCACAAGAACCTGAAATAGACTCCACTGTGCACCTGGCATTGGTCCAAAATCCCAAAGTTGGAGGGAGTAAAGATAGACTGTCCTTGGAGCTTACTGTCTAGCCATGATAGCTTACAGGATGATTTGCAAGCCAGCTACAGAGAGATCCGGTCTCGTAAAAGAACCAGAACACTAATGTAGTGAGATACAGGATTTTCTTCTGAGTTCATATCTTCCTATCTTAGAGGAAAACACCATAAACTTTAAAATGTTAGGAAGCAAAAAATTTTGAAAGGCTTATTAAAACTCAAGAAATAAACATCTTAAAGGTTTCATGAAGTTGATGAAACTGACTAGCACTAGTTAGGGGTTTGTAAGCAGTGAGTAATGCTGAGAGATACTTTCAGATTGGCCAAACTGCCTATAAGAGATACAAGTCTACCAAGATGCCTTGAAGAATCTTAAGGCAATTTTGAGGCTTTCTGAAACATTGAGCTACCTTCAGTTCATAAAGTGAACTGCATGGTTTCAGGTTTCATTAGCTGTCAACCGTGCTGGAGTAGGCTTTCAGTAATACTTTGAGTCATTTCTACTTATTGTAGGTAATTCTCCAGCCATAACACTGTTAGTAGTCCCAATAAACTTATTGGCTCACAAAACTCGAATTTAGTACTATCCTTTTGTTTGTCTTATCTGGATTAGCATACATTTGTTCTTGTTTCCCCAGGAGTAGTATCATACAACACTGAGTAATGACAGTTGAGGTTTTCTTTTGGCTTCCATACACTTCCATATATATTTACAGACCTCTGCATACCTATCTGCAACACATGTCAACAATTATATACAAAGAAAAATTATTAAAACAAATTAATGATCTACAATAGCCTATCTACTAACTTCAACTCTAAAAATTTAATTTCCAAGATAACCTATTATTCTATCTATTTAACTATCCATTAATTGCCATTAGCTAAACTATTCAGACACTATAGTTAAAAATCATAAATCTCTTTCTAAACCATACATAAAATAGGCAGGATAGACCTATGTAGAGAAAGAGAAAAACCTTAAAACCTTAAACAGTTCAAGAATGGATATTAAAGTACATAATATGAAAACATGAAAAAAATCACAATTAGGGAAAAAAGATAGGGGCACTTCAAAGATTCAAACAACTATTTATGTGACTAGCTACTAGCACAAATATTGGAACATCCCTAATATCTCCAAACTTTATTAAATTAAATAAGATGAACAGAGGTATGATTTCTGATATTTTCTTTTATTGACATAGCTGTGGTGGAGACTCATTTCTAGTTGTCTTTGACTTTTCGAGAAAAGTACATGGGTGTTCTGCTCTGCCAAGAAAAGCACACATGCATAAGGTCGCTTCTTAAGCATTATTTGAAGGTACAAAATACTGGAAATGGTGTATCTTCTTTGTCCTAGTTTCACTTCTTCTTGCATTAATGAAACTACCCTAACAAAAGGGACATAGGGGATAAAGGTTGTGCTTTAGGTCACACTCCTGGGTTACAGTCCCTTACTGAAGGAAAGTCAAGGTAGAAGGAACAATTATTCACATCCATGATCAGGAGCGGAATGACGGTGAATCCATGTCTGCTTGTGCTCATCACTTTCTCCACTCATCCAGTTCATAATCCTTGGCCTAGGGAATGGTTTCATCCACAATAAGAAATTCTCCCCATCTCAGTAAATATGGTCAAATTAATCCCCCACAGAAAAACCTACAGGCTACCTTGATCTAGATAATCCATCCCTCATGAAGAAGTCCTGCACAAGTGATTCTAGATTTGTGTCAAGTTAAAAAAACTAAACATGACACTTATACATAGGAGAAGAGTTAAATATCTAATGAAGTTATGCAATAGATCACTGTAATGCTATCACAAAAAAATAAAGCTCTCCATCAACTGATGTAGATTTATATACCACAATGTTAAGTGAATATGAAATGACTTTGGTAAAGCCTTTTAACTTAAGGAATAAAGAGAGAGAAACATCATACTAGGAAAACAATTAATGAATGGATTGTAAGTCAGAAACTGAAGAGATAGGATTCTTGGAGGTTGTAGGACTAGGGTAACATAATGACGGTTACTACCATGTCATCTCTGACCTATATAGTACTCTCTACTATCTCAACCTCCACTATTTTTTTTCACATAACTTTCCCATCTTTAATATAGAAACCAATAAAGCCACCCATAAATGATGATTATGATTTCCTGACATCATGAGAAATGAGAAATAATTTGACGATTTGTTTCTCACACAAAACACAAATTTATTAGCATTTGAATTTGAATGTTTATTGGCACCTACTTTTACAGTTTTCAATATAATATGCATTACAAAATCCCATTATAATTTTTGCTTACTATGATATAGTTAATATTATCAAGCTGGATAGTAAATAATGTTTCCTAATTTTTTTCTTGTCAGTAGTTAGACAAAAATTAAGGAAAATAATATGTTTCTTATTTAAAACAAGAAAACTGTAAATAGTGTAGTAAGTAAAATATAGGTATTTAGGGGAAATGTGTTTATATTAATCTAAAATAATTCATTAGGAAAATCATTTCAGAATTGCATTGGATGAAATGTTACAAAACCTAAATTTCAATGACAAATTATCCATAGATTTATAATTATTGCACTTGTATATTCTTATTCCTTGTAACATATATTCTGGTCATGGTGAAAATAAGCATCAATTGTAAAAATATAATGATAAGGAAAAATAAATATTACTTTCTGTCAAGTTCCCTTTGTTTTTAAGTAAACAGAGGTACCATGGTTTTCCTTTGATTCAGTTTTGTGAACTTGATCACTGAATATCTATATGTATTATTTTATACAATATATTCTTTTAGATTATTAAAGCCTACACTATGTTTGTTAGACTAGTACATTTTCTGCATAGAACAGTACGCCATTGATTTTGACCTTATAATATTCTAAACTTCTAGAAACTTTACAAATGACCTTTCATGCTGGGATTCATTTGCTATTTTGTGGCAGCTCCATAATTTTTTAACTCATGAAGGTCATATGTCCAATATGAATTTCTAAGAGAATAACTAGTTTATTTAAATAATTATAACATCATCTAGTTTAACTGTTATGCAAAATTAAGCATCTCCAGAACGATTGGCAGTGCTCACCTTTTCTTCCAAAACAATAGAATTATGTGAAAATGATGTGGAACACATTTAATGTTTAATAAAATTTAACATCTCAAGGATTCTACATATATTTTATAAAAAAGATATAGTATAAAATTATTTTAGACAAAGAAAATTAATAATTGTATTAGATTATACTTATTTATTCACTTATTTTATTCAAAGAAACCATAAGAAGGAGTAAAAATCAGGCTGAATACTTTGGTTGTATTGTGCTAAACAGCACTCTATCATTATGTTCTACAAATAGTCTAAAGAGCAGAACGCGTGGTTTAAAACTCAAAAAAAATTTCATTTTTAAGCAAAATTATCTCATTGAAAGCCCTAATAATAAATTTTACTGGTTAAATAATGTTAAAAATAATGATCAGTATCTGAGTCAGAAAGTTTCCATTGCATTTGCAATATAATCATGGTGGTTTAAGTTGGGCTTCAGGGTAGTTTTTTTAAATTATTATTTAGTTAAGTTATTCAAATTTCAACTCATTTATTATCCCATCACTTGTATCCTCCTGTTCCTTCCTCCCTACTGTTATTACCCTATTCTCCTCCCCTAGGTCTAAGACTGAGGGGGACCTCCTTCCCCACTATGTGGTCATAGGCTATCAAGTCTCATCTCGGTAGCCTGCATATTCTTTCTTTAGTGCCATAAGGCCTCCCCAACAAGGGGAGGTAGTCAAATATGGGTCAAGAGAATGGAAAACATCCTGTCTTAGACTTCTCCAAAGAACATAGAATAAGCATTGAGTGAGCATCCCATGAAATGCCTATCACTTATGGTATATTAGTGACATAATTATCACTTATGCCAAATTAGCAAATAACATAAGAAACATGAACATATTTAGAGAAACTATAAAAATGAGAACTGAGAGTTAGATACAGAAGTCATAAAATATTACTTTCTTCCTGGTTGGAATTGTCTTTAAAATTTATAAGAGAAGATTAAAATGCATCACAGTCTCAATCATTGGCTTGGTGATGGGTATCATTGGGCTATCTTGGATTCTTGATTTCTTCTTTGATTCTCTAATGTTCTATGGGTAGGTGTTATAAGTTTAAAAAGGAGGCCGACAGAAATGAGATAAAATGATAAATGGAAGAAAGCATGAGAGAGTGGAAAATGAGAATGAGGGGAGGATAAAGGAAAGAAATTGAAAGACTGACAGGAAGGAAATTTTAATATTTCTTTCTCTTTTTTTTCCTGGAAAGCACATTTTACTACTCCTTAAATCTGAATCTTCTGCAGTTTTTGAATTTATGCAGATAGATAAGTGGAGGAAGTCAATTAAGAAATCTACATAACTATCACTTATGGCAAATTAGCAAATCTCAGAAGTTGATTATAAGGTTTCCTTAACCTAAAGATAACTGAATTCTTTTCCCTTTGATGATTCTGATTATTTTTTAAGCATTTCTAGAAATTATATCAGCTGCATACGGAGATTTTAGTTACTCAAAGAACATCGGAGGCCAGCTCTGCTGATAGTCCCACACTGAAAACATAGCCGGGAGTGTCTAAAGTTCCTCAACATAGGTTAAATTCACTGTCATCCAATTCACTGTGGCCATGCCTGTTTTAGCGCCATCTTTTCTTCAGTTCTCCATCCCTTCTTTCCCAGAGGGCTCATTCACATTAAATGGAAGCAAAACTGAATCAGGGTTCTATTGGGAATGGTTTCCTCAACTGCAATTTAATAACTCTGCTATTATGTAGTCATATACTACTCATTTGAAAACTCTTTGTGATGTGATGAAAATATGAGTCTGTTTATTAACAGAACCCTGATATCTAACATGAAATCTTATGACTTTATGTGTTTCATCTGTTTTCAGCACAGAGTCATTTACCTTGCCAATCTTCTTTGAAAACAAAACACTTTGTAAATTCATAGCCAAATGCCACATAGCATGGTTGGCATGGGCTAGAAGAAGCTGTGAATGCCTGCTTTGTAGTTTCCATCAACTGATGCTTTCCTTTTCCAAGTTTGCTATTGACCGCCTTATTTCAGAGTGAATAATTTTCCAGACATATCTTTTCTTTTTCATAACCAAAGTTATCTAGTTAACATTTTTAGAAACATCTGATAAATGACTTAATTCTTAAAGTGCCTTACTTTTCCTAATTAAAATATCCTCTGTGTATCAGTAATGCAAGGTTTTATGTTTTATATTAGCTAATACTGTTACCTAAAGCTTTAATGTTTAGTGGTTTCAGTTCAGCAATCAATTCAGGACAATGTTTACATTGATAGGACCTTTTAAAAGTGCAAACAGTCTGTGTCAGAAGCATCTCTTCCTATATACACTCTAAGAGTCACCAATTTTTATCACCTAAACAGCTTTTCACCAACATGAAATAAGGGATCCATATTTTCACACTGTCTGCATGTTAAATTTACATTTGTAATTGGTTGGAAGTCAGGAGTCTGATCAGTGACAAACACTGTAGTCTCACTCTGTATCTCATGAATTCAAGAGTAAAATGTTCCTACTTTACTCACCTTTCACTTCCTCCTTCAGGTAAAAAACATTGTTTGGTAGCTTGAGGATGGAGAGAGAACTATACAGACAGACTGTGAACTTCCTTAAATCTAGGACCATAGCCATCCAATTCAATGATACAACCTTAAAACAGAACATAGCTGCATATATGGACTAACAAAATAGGTATGTATTAACTGTCAAATGTGATTCAAAATAACATGGTTGAAAAGGTCAGTACTGCTTTAGAATGGATATGTCTTAGACATTGGAGAACTCCCAAGACACCCTTGAAGGAGTTTAATGAAGGTAAGGAAATAGAGAGAACTTACATCTTTAACTACTACATTAATGGCTATGGCAATTTAGATGATACTGTGTTAGGACATCTTCAGATTTTTTTTAATCATAAAAGTTACATGAAAGCTCAAAAACAATGTATGCATTTGAAATGCCAATTCATTAAAAGTAGTATTACAGAATAATGAAGGAAGGTTGGATTTAGAAAGAAATTTGAAGACAGCTTCTCGTTGGTGCTCCTATTTTTGTCTTTGCCACACTGTTTACCCTAAAATTGTTAATCCTGGTAACCAAGAGCACAGAACTAAAAACAACAATTAATAAATTATACTTCATGAAGCTGGAAAGCTTCTGTACAGAAAAGGACACCATCATTTGAGCAAATCAGTGGCACGTAGAATAGAGGAGAGCTCTACAAATCATACATCTAACACAGTATCTGAAATATATAATGAAACAAAGCTGAACATGAAGGAAATAAATAACTAAGTGAAACAATGAGTACCAATACCCTATGAACATATACAGGGGGAAAAGGTCCCCCTCAGTCACAGTCATAGGGGAGGGGATTAATGGGAAAATGGGAGGGAAAGAGGAATGTGAGGATACAAGGAATGGGATAACAACTGAGATTTAATATGAATAAATTAAGAAAATATATTTAAGAAAGAAAGAAAAGAAAAGAAAAAAGAAAAATTGGGGTATGTAACTGCAAGAGATATCTCAAAAGATGAAATTCAAATGGCAAAAAAAAAAAACCCCTTAAAGAAATATCCAATATCATTATGCATCAGGGAAAGATAAATCTCCTTTAAGACTTCCTCTTACTTCAGTCAGAATGGTCAAAATTAAACAGAACAAAACAAACAAAAAAGAACAAAAACTAAAACCCTGGCAACAAGGCAACACATTCTGGAATTCTGGAGAGGCTGCAAAGAAGAGGAAACATTTATTCATTACTAGGAGGTAGTACCATAATCATGAAAATATGTTACAGTTCTTTAGGAAGCTGAGAATTATTCCAGGTGTACCATTCTTTAGTACATACCCCAAGGACTTTCTATGCATTCTAGTGAAGAGATAATTTTTCATTCATGTTCGTTGCTGCTTTATTCATAATACCCCAAAATAGGGAGGTGCCTAAATGTCCATCAAATGAAGAATGGATAATGAAAATGTGTACATTTATACAATGAAATCATATTAAACTATTACAGAGTGAAATTATGAAAAGTGTTGGTAAATTGATGAAACTAGAAAAAAAATACTAAATAAGGGAGCCCAGAGCAAAACAAAACAAAACAAAAAACAAAACAAACAAAAAACAAAAACAAAAAACAAATAAACAAAAAGCAATATTGCATGATTTTCCTAATATGTAGTTTGATATTTTGATATTTATGCTACAATTTGAATAACGAGAGTGGTTAGATACCTAGTAGGAAAACATCAGTGTAGTGAGTGTAAACATGTTTTTGTTTCAATCCCACGTGTGAGATGTGAAACAGACTTGTGTGAGAGTGTGTGGTGTTTTTCAGCTGAAAAGTGGCTTGTGAGAGAACAGGTGATATTTGTTCACTGGAAGAGGAACTGCCTTTTCTAGATGAATGGTCTTTGCCAACTGAGAAACATCCTAGTACAGACTCTGGATACCTCTATCCTAAAGAGAACGCCTAGAAAGACCTGCTCCACTGAATGCTTTGAGGCTCCTGGTTCCAGCTGCTGCTCCAGGTTTCAGCAGCTGCAGTTATTTTGGCTGAATTGCTGGTTTGCTATTTAAATGGTGTATTGGAACCCTGCTGACTACACCAGTGGAATCACTCCAAGGGACTAAGTCTAAAAATGCTCTACTTCTGTTTCTCTCCTATCTAGGGTAGGTGGGTTAGAAGGGAGGTATAAGCATTAAAGAACCCCATATAAAGTAGGTTTGTAAAAGTTCAAAACCTACATATCAGGATGGAGAAAATATCCCAAAAGAGGTTAAATAAAATATGATGTTATAGAGAGATGAAGAGGAAATAAGATTAGAAATATAAGTAACACTGAAAGTGATTTTAAAAACTATGTGGAAACCTGCTACTCTGAGGCTTCCTGAAATATACAGGTCTATGAAGGAAATCTAAATGAAGCCAACATATAACAAGAGAGAAAATGTCCCAACTTCTACTACCAGGCAAAACTTATACTGCCAGGAATAAAATATATCTTGTTCAGTACTTGGCTAAGGGTCCAATGAAATCCCCTAAACATCACAGGCAATTGCTAAGGCTATTGGTTATACTCTATAACTTGATGGTAGTACACTGTTGCTAAATCCATTATTTGCTTATATCATCAAACACTGAGATGTGAAGCTGGTACCTAAAGAGCAGTTTCATCCTACCTGACTAGTTTTTTTATTTTCTACATATACATTTATATTATTTCACATATATACAATAAACTACCTATAGCAAGAGGCCACAGTCACGTTGTTACCTAAACCTCACAAAGACTCAAGAAAGAGAATTTCAGACAAATTTCTCTTATGAATATTGATACAAAATTGCTCAATAAAATACTCAAAAGCAGAATACAAGAACACATCAAACATATCATTCACCATGACTAGGTAGGCTTCATTCCAGGCATGCAAGGATGGCTTAATATACATAAATCCATCAATGTAATCTACCATATAAACAATATGAAAGGAAAAATCCACATGATCATCTATTTAGATGGAGAAAAAACACTTGACAGAATCCAACACCCATTCATGTTTAAAATTTTGGAGAGATCAGCAATAAAAGTGATATAATGCAAACCAATAGCCAATATCAAATTATATGGAGACCAGACAAAGCCACCCACTCTCTCCATAACTCTTCAAAATAGTTCTTGAAGTACTATCCAGAACAATATGACAACAAAAGGAGATCAAGGGATCCAAATGGGAAAGGAGGAAGTCAAATTATCCCTATTTGCAGATGATATATGTCCATAAATGACCCAGAAAATTCCACCAGAGAAATCCTACAGCTGGTAAACACCTTCAGCAAAATGGCTGCACACAAAATTAACCCAAAAAAGTCAGTAGCCTTCCTATGTACAAATGACAACAGTGCAGAGGAAGAAATTTAGGAAACTACACCCTTCACAATAGCCACAAGCAATGTAAAATATCTAGGAGTAACTCTAACCAAGCAAAAACTTCAAACCTCTGAAGAAGGAGATTGAAGATGACATTAGAAGATGGAAAGATCTCCCTTGTTCATGGATCAGGAGAATTAACACAGTAAAAATGGCCATCTTACTAAAAGCAATTAGAGATTCAATGCAATCCCTATCAAAATACCTACCTAATTTTTTAGACATTGAAAGATTATTTCTCAACTTCATATGGAAAAACATAAAAACCCAGAGTAACTAAAACAATCTTGTATAATAAAAGATGCTCCTGAGGAATCTCCATACCTGATCTCAAGCTGTACTATAGAGCAAAAGTAATTAAAACAGCATGGTACTGGCATAGCAATAGGATGGTTGATCAATGGAATTGAATCAAAGACCCAGAGACCAATCCACATACATACGGACACTTGATTTTTGACAAAGAAACAAAATCTATTCAATGGAGAAAGGATAGCATCTTCAACAAATGGTGCTGGTCTAACTGGATTTCTACATGTAGAAAAATGCAAGTAGACCCATATTTGCCACCATGCACAAAACTCAAGTTCAAGTGGATTAAAAACTCAACGTAAAACCAGAGACACTAAATCTGTTTGAAGAAAAAGTGGGGAAGAGCCTGTGACTCATTGCCACAGGAGACAACTTCCTGAACAGAACTCCAACAGCCCAGGCCTTAAGGTCAATAATTAATAAGTAGGACTTTATGAGGCTGAGACACTTTTGTAAGGCAGAAGATTACAAAGTGACTGCCTACAGACTGGAAAAAGATCTTCACCAACCCTACATCTGACAAAGGTCTAACATTAAAAAAATATAAAGAGCTCAAGAAATTAAATACCATCAAACCAAATAACACAATTGAGAGATGCGGCTCAGAACTAAACAGAGAATTCACAAGGGAAGAATGTCAAATGCTTGAGAAACAAAGAGATGCTCAATATCCTTAGCCATCAGAGACATGCAAATCAAAACGCCTCTGAGATTCCATCTTACACTCATCAGAATGGCCAAGATCAAAAACTCAAGTTACAGCACATGTGGAGAAAGGGGAACACTTCTTCATTGCTGGTGGGAGTGCAAACTTGTACAACCCCTTTGGAAATCAATCTAGGGCTTTCTCAGAATACTGGGAATAGGAGTACATCAAGACATAGCTATACCACTCCGTGGAATATACACAGAAGGTGCTCAACCACACAACAAGGACATATGCTCAACCACATTCATAGCAGCCTTATTCATTATAGCCAGAACCTAGAAACAACCTAAATGTCCCTCAGTGGAAGAATGGATAAAGATACTGTGGTATATTTACACTATGGAATGCTACTCAGCTATTAAAAACAAGTAATTCCTGAAATTTGAGGGCAAATGAATAGAAGTAGAAATGATCATATTGAGTGAGTTAACACAGACTCAGAAAGAAATACATGGTATATATTCACTTATAATTGCACACTAGCCCAACAGGAATGTTCCCTGAAATTCTTCACTTAGCAAGAGATTGGGATAGTTGTGGGGACCTCCTACTGGGACTCTAGGTGAGAGAAGTATGGGAGATTAGGGAAATAGAATGATCCAGATGATCCTAGAAACCTACAAGAAGAACATTATGATGGTCAAATCTGGATCCAGGGGGTCTGCTCAAACTACTGCACCAACTGAGGATAATACATGCAGTAAATATTGAATGCCTACTCAGATCTAGCCAAGGGGCAAGACAGTATCCATAGTCCTATGGAGAACAGGGAATATGGTGCCCCATATTTGACCACTTTCCCTTGGTAGGGAGGCCTTGTAGCACTCAGAGAAAGAATAGGAAGGCTACCATGATGAAACTGGATAGTTTGTGATGAGAGGATGGGGGAGGAGGCCCCCTTCTGTCACAGACCTAGGGGATGGGAATATGGGAGGGAGGGAAGAAGGGAGGAAGAGAGGAATGGGAAGAGACAGGCAAGGGGATAAAAATTGAGATGTAATCTGAATAAATTAATAAAAAAGGAAAAAAAGAAGAACCATGAAATAATTAGGAATTATATAGATGTTCCATTCTTAGTGTTTGCCTCTTTGTATTTCACAGCCTTGAAGAAAACATCATTCCTATCATGGTGCATCTAAAATTGTGAATATAAATCAATCCCCATCGTATCTTGTCATTATCAACTTAAAACATCTATTTAAACATAAAAACATTTTAACCCTTAAACAATTAAGTTTCATTGTAAAACTAATCTACCTGGCCTTCAACTCTATCAGAGACTTGAGAAGAGAGAACTTGAATACCTGAGTGTGCCGGGAGTGCAGGTTAGTAGCTTTCCAAATGAGAAGATGACAGAGACAGTTTGCTACCTGAAGTCACCTAAAATCTCTCTATAACATTGGAGCTTCACCTTCAGCCTTCTGGCCCGATATACCTGACAGACATATTTATAAGACACGAACTATTGAGGACTTTCTTACCCTGTCTTGTCAGGGTTTGGCCATCAACTCTTCCTACACCAAAAATTGCCTATTTTTAGGTAGAATTCTGTCTGTGGTAGAAATGAGGACATTTTTCACAATGGCTTCACAACCCAAACTGGCTGGGACATGAATGTCTAGGCATAGACAATGCTTCTTGTTAGGTGAAGAACCAGCCACTTTTTAAAGTTAGATTTAAGTCACACACTATGTGTCCCAAATGACTTATTTTGTCTGTTTGTTTGTTTTTTGTTTGTTTGTTATCAGTCTTCCCCACTGAGCGTCAGAGTTCGATGTGGAGAAGGAGTCAGATGTGGAAAGATTATAGGAGCCAAAGTTGATAGATGACTCTAAAAAACAAAAAAGAAAAAAGAAAAACTGTCTTCTAGATACAACAGGACTGAGGCAAATATGAACTATATGAACTCACAGAGACTGTGGCAACACACACAAAACTTACACAGGTTCAAGTCACACAGGATTCTAGAACATAACAGAAGGAAGCAATACAGAACCCCACCCATAACCAACGAATTATTTGTAACTGACACTTGTTGGCAAAGTAAAAATTATTTTGTTACAATGGAGTATCATTGGGCATACTAACCAAGACAGTCCCACAGCCAGGAGTAGTTGGCCAAACAACACTAACTTCATGGTTTTGTGTATATTCTTTGTTCCTTTTGGCATTTTTCTTCATTTGCCTTATTGGTCTTGCATTTATTTGTTTTGATTTTGTTTTTATTCATGTTACTTATATTTTTCATTCTTTTTATTTGTTTTCCTTTCTTAAAAAAAGACGGAGAAATAATATAGAGTTGGTTGAACATGGAAATGACGGTGATGTGGGAGAGTTGAGGCAAAGGAAAGAATATAATAAAATTATTATATAAAAATTTTAATTGAATAAGCAAAATATAAAGTGACTTAATGATTTTTAAAATAATTAGAAACCATTACAATTAATTTCTTAGCCAAACCCCCCTAAATCTTACAATAGGCTACAAGATTTTATATACTTTTCATATTCCACAAACCTTGATATCAATGAATATTTCTATTTCTCTTCTAACCCAACTTCTCAAGCAGTATCACAACCTTATATATCTCTAAACATTCCAGGAAATATCAGACTAATATGTTTTTGCAAGGCAAAGTAAACAATCAGTAGAATTGAGTCAACACATAAAATGGGAGAAAGCACTTGCAAACTGTTTTTATGCACATGTTTTATATCTAAAATATATAAAGAGATTGAGGGTGAAATGTTAACCAGACAGTTCTGAAAGACAAACTAATGGTCACACATTTTGTGGAGATAAAAAGCAACCTGTCCATAACCATCAATTAAATACACATAACAACAATGAGAGATGATTTTATTCTAGTTATAGCTGATTCTATCAAATTCCAGCAGATATGTAGAAAATATATTTTTCTATACACTGTTGATAAAAATATAACAATTGCAACTATTATTTGTAAAAGTATGGTGACTCTTCAAAATACTAAAAGCAAAATTGTCCTACAGTCTAACAACTTCACTAGTATGATTATCTCCAAAGTAGATTAAAATTATTGCAACAAAATACTGTTATTTCCATGTTTATTGTAGCACTATTAAAAATTACATGAAAATGAGATCAACTCAGACTTTTCTGAGTAAAAATGTTGAATAGTCACACAATTTAATGTTATTCAGCCATAATAAAATAAATTATTTCATTGCAGCAAGATGGATAAAAGTGGATGTCATCAAATTATCTGGAAAAATAGATATGGTAAGATCACAGACTCAGTCCTCTTTGAAAACTAGAATATCAAGCTCTTTAAAGAAAGGAATAGAATTGTAGGCACTAGACAAGGAGATGATCAGGGATTGGGACGTAAATTTCAATGAAAGACACCAAAACATTGAGAATGGTGACATCAGTTCAGTTATTCTTTGGCACAGTAGGGTAGCAGTAGATTAAAGCAGTTGAATGTATTTCAAAATGATCCAGTGCTCAACATATAAAAATGATATATGTTGGAAGAAATGGAAATGCTTATTACAGTGATTTGATTTTTTTACATGAAGTGCATATCTTGAATCACTGCAGTGAACCCTATAAAGCTGTACAAATATTATGTTGTAATAAAAAATAAAATACTCTTGTCTTAAGAAACCTGTACTGATTCCCAATGCTTGGATGCTTATCAAAGAGCCACTCTCCTTCTTTTAATTCCTACTATTTGCAATGCCAAGGACATGGTCTTATCACATATTTCTTTATCTATGGTGCCCTGTACTATAAACCCTAATGACATCCTTATCTAATTCTTTATCTTTGCTTTGAATTATTTTTTGTACTTTTACTCTTTCTTAATTTAAATTTTCCTACTCATTTTTTTATTCTATACCTTCCCACTTGAGTGAGGATAAGATTCCTTATCTTTTTCTGATCACTGTGTCATCTCCTTTGCTTATAGCCATGATCAATATTGGCATAATAAATTGTTGGTGGCTTTGCTCTGTAGTCTATATACAAGTATAATACAAGATTCTTTAATAACATCATGTTTACATGATGTATTTCCCATCCTTTTAATTTCTATCCACTCATTTTATTACATTTGAAGTGATTTTTAAGTAACATACAGTTAGATTGTATTAGTAAAGATTTTATTTTAATTTTTAATAATGTGTAGGTGGATATGTCTATGTGGGATATGTGCACATGTGTACAGTGCCCACAGATGTCAAAAGAAGGTCTTGGATTCCGCCGGAGCTGGAGTTACAGGTAGTTGTGAACCACTTGATGTTGGTGCTAGGAACTAATTCTGATCTGCTGCCTTTAACTGCTCAGCTTTCTCTCCAGCCTCTGGCTCACATTTTAAATTTTACTATGAAAACCTTCTCACTTTGTATATGCACACATTGCAGATAGAAAGGCTCATCACAGATAACAAGAGAGTCACAATAACTGAGCCTCCAAACTCATAAACCAAAATCTGGAGGAGTTAAAATAGAACTGCTTATGGACACTTCTAGCCAGAGATTTCTACATCCTTCTCTCAGGGGATTGCAGGAACAATAGATATAAAACCAGCAAGGATATACAAAAACAAACAAACAAACAAACACCCTCTTCCGTTTTTTTTAAACTCAAGTCCTGAGAAACACTCATTGCAACAGGCTACACACTGAACCACAAAACTAACCTTAGAAACCAATGACTGCAATCTCACAGAGATTTGATTATGATAGAATCAAACTAGAGGCTGATCGTGGCAAGGAAGGGGAGTCTTCACATATGTTTAGATAACTCTTCTAGAAGACTGTTGATAAAGAGAAACTTGCACAGGTGGTGGAAAACTCTGGACATGGTGCACACACCCAACTTATAAAGGAGGACCACAAGCTCAGGCTAACCTGCGCTATAGAGTCAGACATTGCCAAAAGAGGAGAGAGAAGGAAAAGTTACATACAATTTAATAAAATTAAAAATATGGCATATTGACATTCAAAAATGCAGATAAAATAATGTGAGGAAGACTTATCTGAACAAAATTTCCTTTTGCTAAAAAAATATGGTTAATATTTATTAAATGAACTAATGATAATTTTACCATATTTGTTTAAGGGTAATTGTCTTAGGGTTTTTCTTAATGTGAAGAGACACCTTGACTATGGTAACACAAAGAAAAATATTTAATTGGGGCTGGCTTACACTCCAGATGTATCCGTTATCATCACGGCAGTCAACATGAAAGCCTAAAGGCAGATATGGTGCTGGAGAAGGTGCTGAGAATTCCACATCTTGATCTTCAGACAACAGAAGAGACTCTATGCTACATTGGACATAGCCTGGACATATATGACCTCAAAGCCGACCCTCAAAATAATACCTTTTCTCTATCAAGGCCAAAGCTTGCATATATATATATGCAAGAGAGAGAGAGAGAGAGAGAGAGAGAGAGAGAGAGAGAGAGAGAGAGAGAGAGAGAGAGAGAGAGAGATTTCTTAGAAATACCTCTAGACTACTTCTTGGTCTATTGTGTGAATAATTTGATGACCATTTTACAACAGTTGATCACCTTGCAATTTTCAAAGGGAAACTTGATACCGATTATAGTTTTTGATACTAATTTGTCAAATGGTTTCTCTTTTTTCCTCTTTATTCCCTCAAAAAAGAAGATATTAACTGGAAATGGTAAAACAAATTAGTAATTTCAGTACTCAAGCAGTAGAATCAGGTGGCTCGCTGTAAACTTAAGACCCACCTTATCTACAAATTAAATTCCTAGAATATCAGAGGCACACAGTGATACTTTCACTGAAAAAACAAACAATAAATTTATTTTACTTAACTCATTTTAAAGTAAGTCCTTAATTATGTGGAAAATATATTAATTATAATTTATGATTCAAATATTTTATTATACATATTTTAGTAAATAATTATAATTACCAAGTTGTTACATATTTATTTTGAGAATCTTATTTATTTTTTCCCAGGTCTTGGGAATAAATTCCAGGGTTATTCCAATGCTAAAGGATAAGGAGGCTACCAAGATGAGACCTGATAGGCTGTGACCATATCATGGGGGCAGATGTCCCGTTCTGTCACAGAGCTAGGAGAGGGAAATAGGGTGAAAGAGGGAGGGAGGGAGGAACAGGAGGATACAAGTGAAGAGATAACAATTGAAATGTAATCTGAATAAATTAATAAAAAATAATAAATACTCTACTATTGAGCTAAATTTCAGTCTTTCTTTTTTTTTAAATAGGGTTTCTGTGAAACCAAGTTTGCATTTAATGTAGTAAACTTTCTGCACCAGTTCCCTCATTTATGGTATTATATATGTGTACAGTCATATCCTGTTAAAAATCCTTTCATATTTAAAGATATTTTTAGCCCGAAAAATCTATTCACTTTAGTGCTGGAGGGATAGTTAAGAGCACTGGCTATTCTTACATTAGACCTGTGTTCAATTCACAGCATCTACTTGGAATCTCACAACTGTCTGTAACTCCAGCTCTAGTCTCTTTAGCCATTGCAGGTACTGTATGTGTGTGGTGCACCAACATATATGCAAGCCAAACATTCACACAAATAAAAATAAAAAATATCTATTTAGTTTACTAATGTATATCATTTTTTTGTTCATAACTTTGTAGTTGTGTTTTCTGTTAATGTACTTTCATTTCCTGATACTGTTATCATTTTTGTACTATTTAGAAATTTTCCATTAATTATTTTTGGTCATTATGTTTGCTGTTAGTTTTATTTTATGAAATTTAATTATCTTCATATTTAAGTTACATTATTATTTTACTTATTTTTGTCATTTGCTTATTGATATAATGTGATATATTTTCACACTTTAATTTTCTGCCACTGGGAGTTTCCCTCAATGGTGGACTATAACTTACAACTGTCAGCAGAATAAGTCCTTTTATCTTTTTTTGTGTCAGGATAGTTTATCACTAAATAAAAACAGAAGAGGTATAAAGTGGTAGTTATATTAAAATTATAGAATATTAAGGAATGAAATAGAAAGTTGTTATATAATATATAAATCTGTGTTCTAATTTTCTCCATTATTTTTTCTTCTATCTTGTACCTATTAATATATTACCTTTATCTAGATATTGTTCTTAGTTTTTTCTTAGTAGTTGGAAATTATGTATATTGTGTATATTACTTTTCTTTTAATGATTATTTTCAAACTTAAAGAACACTTATTAAATTAATTAAATCTAAAGTAATGTAGGATGTCCTTTTTAGGGAATCAGAATTTAAAATTTTTACTTCAACACAGTCACTGGAGTTCTGTATTACTAAACAACACTCTCTTTCATTCTTTAACATTTTATAATTTTGATATTATAATTGTATTAATGATTAATTATTGTAATTAATTATTCATAAGATTATTTTCTTTCTGTCTTTAGATGAGATAAGAAACTAACTCTGATTACTTACCTGATAAGAACTTATATATCTCATTTTTAAAAATGTTTCCTATGCATAAAATATGTATTAGATATTATATTTCAGTATTTGTTTTATACAATTGTTAGTGATAAATCTTTATTAGTACACTTTTCTTTGTTATAAGTTTATGCTTTGTTTATTTTGTTTCTTGTAAGTTACCTTTTTCTTTGTCCTAATAGTCTGAGATTTTGTTCCCCTTCCTGTGTGTGTGCATGTGTGTGTGTGCACATGCACATGAGCATGCATGCATGTGCATGAAAACAATCTTTTTGCTTTCTTCCTATTTTATCGTTGGAATACAAGGTCCTAAATGTGAAGATCTGTAAAACAGGGACATTATTTGCTTCTGCTCTAATCCAGAGGTTCTAACACTTTCTCAAAGGTGCTCTGTCTGAGAGGAGTGTGAATTGGCCCTTACCATTTACAGCATTTCTTTAACAGCTTTTCTTCCCAGGTTTGTAATGGAGTATTTGTACCACAGATAAATGTGGCTTTCATATTAGTGTACCTTTGTGCATTTCTTGAACATATTTGGCCACATTGCTTTGTTGTTTTATTACTGGGGCTGTGGGAAATATAATTTCTTTACATCTTAAATTCTACTGACATATTTTATGCCTTAAATTTAGTTGTTTTGTGAGAGAAGTGCTCTTATTTTTAATTTGTAAAATTTAATATGTTAATTTCAATTATCAAACTGATTACATTCATCTTATTTAAAAATCCTTTAGATAAGTTAAGAATATACTGCCTCTGCCATTTAAAAGCTACAATTACTAAATTATTTCACAGAGGTGACGTTGCATTAAACAGGTCAGCTCAGTGACATATTATTCCTTAATCACAAAGAAACTAAAAATAATAAAGTAAATATAATCTGTCTAATAGTGACTGCCAACACATACCCCAATAGAGGAAATACAGATACTAAAATCAGCCTCAATTATAGAGTAAAACAATCTTAAAAGAAGAAAACTGGTATGAATATACCTCAGTGGTAAAATACTTGTCTAACGTGCTCAAACTTCCGTGGTTTTGTTTCAGTCCTATCTATGCAATGAGCACACACACACTAACAATGTAGGCCATCTATAAGCAACAGAAAACAGTTGTCTTCATACAATTCCTGTGTTTCAGTGAGGAGGCATTCTATTCACCCTCTGCAGTCTCCATATTCAGTCTCTGGCACAATGGGCAGGAAACGTCATGTTCAAAACCAAGACATCTTATTACTTACATGATTTAATATTTGCTTAGCTATTTCTATTCCATTCTATTTCACACTTCCTGGATATTAGCGGAATTTGCAAATACTAGAGTCTGAGTATCATTATCAATTTGCATTAACATAAAACCCTTCTTCAAACTGTCCATAATTATTTCATGCCTCATAAATCCAACTTGGTCCCTATGTATTAATATATCCATAACTCTTTCCAGTCTTGTCATCCAAATCTTGGCATGTGTGTTTATAGCACATTTAGTTATTCAAGTGGGCCCATAACTTTTAGGATTATTATCCCTCCCTTTTCTTAATTAGGAACAAGTATTCTCTTCATTGACAATTCACCTTGTCCAATGTGCTCCACAAATTCCTACTCTACAAGTTATCAATTTTGCCCTAAAAGTATAAAATGACTCACTGGACAGCAGCATTCTCCTTTTCTTTGCCCTTAGCAAGTTTTTAAATGTCATTTAGAGAAAATTAATTTGTCTGCATAGGACATTCTAATCACTGACATTGAGAATATATTTTTAAGCATTACTTAGAATTTAAAATAAGAAGAAAATAAACCCACCGGAATTACAATATCACTTTTCTCCCTTATATAAAGCCCAAGGAAATGAGAAAATACTTACTGCCATCACAGAACTCACAGTTCAGTTTCCCTGGGGCAAAACACACTCAGGCATAGGATGGACAGTGGGTGAAGCAGTATGTTTGAGGGCAAAGGAAATTGTTCCTTAGAGGCCCGAGAAGGTAATGTGTTTCACTAAATCACTACCATGGAAACTGAACTGGGTTACATAGAAAGTCAGAACTAGAAGAGACTACAGAATTTATCAAACACTAATTTATTTTGTATTTATCATGTTATATTATACATAATGACCATAACACAATGTATACATACAAAAACTATGTTATATATTACGTGTGTGTGTGTGTGTGTGTGTGTGTGTGTGTGTGTGTGTTAAATGTAATACATATGCTTTGGAAAAGTATTCAATTTTGGAGAAAGCCCTGCAACTAGAGATTAAACAAAGGATATAAGTTATTAGATCCTTAACAAGGGTGCTACTCTGTATACTATTAAAATAACATTCATTCTAGCTGATACTGATTAAATTTGGTAAGTAATCTTTCAGTTTAAAATATAAAAATACTCACTTATTTAATTAAGTTATTGGAATATAATTTCAATGTGGTGTGCTACTCTGTGTACTAGTGCTTAGGAGATGTTTTATAAACACTATCATTCTAAGACATAAGATCCAAAGGGAAAAAAATAAACATGTTAGTAGTTACATGCATGTGGTGGTGGAAGCAGAAGACTATCAACCAGCTCTCAAAAAAACTTTCCTGTGTATTTAGAACATTGATACTATAGCAACAGCCACAAAAATATAGAAAGTGTTCCTAAGATGAAACTATGAACATACTGGAATAAATTCCATTCATTTTATTTTCTTAAGGCTAGACTAAATAATTTATAACAAGTACACAGAGAGTTGTTTGAGAATTTATCTCACATTTATTGATATGTAATTCATGAGCAAAAGTAACCATATATTGAACGTTTATAACATAACTTTGTATACATGTACATTTTGTTATGGTCACTATAGTCAGGTTAACTATGATTTCTAGAATTCCTGTGCAAAACTCGAAAGGAGTGAAGGCTTTGTTCTTATGATATATGTGAATAAATATTAAGTAGGTAACTTTTAATATAATTTACAAATTTGGGCTGCTAAACAAATATCGCTATGTGCAAAAATGAAGAAGAACAACAAAAAAGAATGTATTAGAAAAAAAAGTTTTAATGTGGTATTTTTGGGGGGTTCATGGATATTGAGGTAGCTGTTGAATATTCATGGAAATTTTATATGATTGCTTTAATAAAAAGGAGCCCAAGAAAGTTGTGTTTTAGGATAGACACAAAAAGTTAAAATAAATGGAAGCTTACTTTACGGACATGAACTTATCCAACTGGACATACAAAACTCTTCAAGCTTGGATAACAACTGCAAATGGAACTGTGAAATACTCTCCTCTGTGTTTGTGATACTGAAAAGGACTGTGGGGCCTAATGCTACTGAACTGTACCCCTTGTCCTAGAACATTGCCAGTAAAGAAAATGATTGATAAAAATACAGGCATGAAGGAACAGAAAAAAGAAGAAGAAAGAAAAGTTGCTGTTCATGGAAGGCTCTGACTGGAAGAACTTGATAGGAGGTGGAGTCATGAGGACAAGGACATGTCCATCCATGCTGAGAGACATAAGACTCAGGCTTACCAAAGTCTAGGAACATGAAGATCTTCAGTCATGGTTTCTCTTATTGGGTGAACAATAGGATGGTGGGAAACTTCAGTTACTGGGAGCTACATGTTGAAAAGCACATGAAGTCAGTTCTTTCAGAAGCTTCTAAAGAAAGAAAGAAAATTACAAAATGAGAAACTGGCCAAGGACATGAAAGTCATATGGGCAAAGATGATGATTTCTTCTGTAACAAGAACAACTCACCAGATACCGGAACTGAATGGATTCAGTTTATTTTTGGTTTTAGACTGTGTGTGTGTGTGTGTGTGTGTGTGTACATGATGTAAACACATAAGAGAGTTCTTCAACCCAAAATAGTGTTTCCTGAATTTCTTTGGGATTGGTTTTAATGGAGGGAGACTTTTTAGGCTATTTGTGACATATAAATGTTTCCTTTCTCCTTCAATGATGGCAGACAGTTTTGATGGATATATAGGCAGGCCATCACAGTCTTTTAAGACCTAGAATGCTTTGTTCAGGCTTTTTAGGCTTTTATTTTGTTAACTGAGAAGTCAGCTGTTGTTCTGTTTCCTCTATATATGATGTAATATTTTTCTCTTGTAGCTTTTAAGCCTTTTATAAGTAAGTGGATATCAAATACAGAAGAATTTAAATTAATAAGTTTGCTACCATTGGTAAATATGTAACTAGAAGAATTATTTTTCTGGGGTTCTAGTTTGACACTCAGAAGGTGTGCAAAATATTTTTTAAAGTGACTCTAGAAATGAGGAGATGACCCAATTTTTTAAGAACTGATTCTAAGAAAATGAAACCACACTTATGGTTTTCTTCTTCTTCTCTCACCATTCTGTTACATTATTTTCCTACACTTCAACCAGTTACTATAATAAAGGATGTGCTTTCTTTCTTTCTTTTTTTTTTTTTAAGACAGGATTTCACTGTGTAGCCTTGGCTGTCCTGGATCTGCTTTGTAGACCAGGCTGGCCTGGAACTCTCAGCGATCTGCCTGCCTCTGTCTCCTGGAGTGCTGGAATTACAGGCTTGCACTATGCTTTTAAGGAATACTCCCACTAAATGACACTTGCATTCATCTCTTCAACTTTTTAACAGTGATTCCTATTTTACTAACTCTCCACTGATGGGACCTAGTAATGTGCAAAGTTGGATATTTGGAAGCATCAATTTCCCTTTCCATTATAGCATTCTCCTTTTCAACAATCCTCACATGTTTCTACCGAAATAGGATACCTCAGTCATGGGTTTCTTTACTTACTCTAAATCATTTGAAATTAAGTGTTGCTATCTCAAATAATATGAAAGTTAGAGATTAACTGTCCCAAAACAGATGGGAAATAGGCTTCCTTCAGCTTTTCCCCTCAGCATCTGGCTTCTGTACCAGAGTACAATAGGTAAAACCCCTAAAAGAATAAAAAGGTCTTCTAAAGAAAAAACTGAAATTCATATATATTGGAATGAGGAGCATTTTAGTTAACACGCTGTGAAATAAATTGTTAAAATCCAGATTTTACAATGAATTATTTGTTGTTAGTACTAAATTTGGTCTCACTTGGCCCATGGCAATTACAATTTTTTTCTAATTAAAGGTGACCTTTGTGTTTAGTGTTATAGACAGCACCTTTAATTTATAAAACAAATCCGGGTGGAGTAATTACTCTATGTATTACGTCCATTTCCAATATTAGTTTCCTTCTTTACATCTTACATCTTTCAAAATAGTACGAGAATTTGATTATAACTAGTAAGAAATAAAAATGGGTCAAATTTAATTCATTAGATAGCTGAGGAAGGTTAAAAATCTCAGAACAGATAATAGAAATCAGGATGAAATTTTGAATAATTATTCATAAAAGTTTGAAAATATACTTTATCATTGCAGTTATCTGAAATCTTAGTAAAAGATTTGAGGTGAGCTTAAATTTAGTATTACAGATTTTGTGTGTGTCCCCTAAATTATAGAGTACTCAAACATATGAGCATCTATATTAAAATAAAAAAATTTAAAAAGCAACATGGTCAAGATTATATCTAATGTTTTCAAGAAAATTAGGGTAAACATAGAATACAATTCATATTTCAAGTAACTGAAAGATTCAAAGTATTCTGAAATTCCTAAATAATAATGAAGAGATGGGAAAATTCCTCATTTAGTCATCATATATTACTTATATCTGTATTATTATTGTGTACTTCACGTATATTTAGTCATTAATGGTGGACAAGAAGAGCAAAGGATTAAAGTACTGTCCATCGACATGTGACAATATCTGTAAGCCAACATTTAGGAGAGAATTTATGTTCATTTATCTTCTTTCAACCCATGCTAAATTATAGAGTTAGAATTCAGGTTATTAGCTTTGACAGCAAATGCAATTTACCATCTCTTCCACAGAAGGTCTTAGAATTGCCATTTAATTTATCATATCAAACTGGTTACACACTAACACCTTAGA
Organism: Acomys minous; assembly: GCF_964271855.1. Lineage (NCBI taxonomy): Eukaryota > Metazoa > Chordata > Mammalia > Rodentia > Muridae > Acomys > Acomys minous. Next base: position 70,371,060 of record NC_140489.1, on the reverse strand, counting down.
ATCTTCAACTATGAATTCTAAAGCACCAAAATTAAATTAACATGAAGGTTATATTAAGGGCATTACAAAGGAAAGATGGATTTCATATTTCAAGTTTAAAAAAAACTGCCATCCAATAAGCAAGCATTTGTGAAAGACAGAGAGCAAATCCAGGATTCAATCAAACCCTGTGATGACGTAAGTAAGAATACATTATGGTTACTATGAATTTAAGTTGAAAAATGAATAAAATTTCTGTGATTTTATAGTTTTTAAATAACAGAGTTAAAAATAGTCAACCTAAATAATAACAAGAATGTATCTTTTACATGTGTAACCTAGGACATTCTAACAGAATGATGAAAAATGGAAGGTATTCAAGTCAGACACTGCTGTTAGAAATGTAGCTCAATGGCAATGTGACCTTACACCTGGACAGTAGAGGCAGGAAGATCAAGAGCACACACACACACACATACACACACACACACACACACACACATACACACACACACTACACACACACATGCATATTTTGTATGGTTGTATACATACATGTGTGCATACATAGACACATATGTTCTGCCCTTATCTTTTGCCAACTAGACGTTTCATACTGCTGGACTTAACTAATGAAACACTTAGCTTTTTATTAACAATCTATTTTAAGTATTCAGTCATACTCACTATTTATGAAGTAAATAATACCATCTGTCTGTCAGTGTTTACTCTATATAAATAGGGAGGTGAACCCTCTTACCCTGCTGTCATAAAAACACTGTGAGCAAGTTATACAAAGATAAAAATTTAAACATCTCTAATGCTTATCTATTATTTTAAAATATTTTGTCATTTTGGAAAATGGGTGGTAATCATATATGTTAAGTATAGCTGACTGTTATTTTTATAATTGTTAAATAATTATTTTTAGCTGTTCTCCACAAGAGTTACCCAATACTTATTTAAGTCAGCAGTCTTTTCCCAAAAAATACTGTTTGAAATTAAAGAACGTACTTTATTTAAAATTATGTGTCATGGTCAAAGCCCTAAGGTTCCTAGCACTTTTCTTTGATGGGAAGAATTAATTTCAACTCATTTCCCCAGTTATCATGAAGAAAGAAGGAAGCTTCACCGATTGTTTATGCTGATCATGACTCTAGATATGAACCCATTGGCCCACGTTTTTAAGAAGAATGGAAATATATATATTCCAGATTTACATGTGTTGGTTTTGTTTCATTTGGTATTTAATTTCACATGTAACACTGAATCATCCTGTACATTAGGAATATCACAAAGGACAACTTTAATTTCAAGTTTAATTTTCATAGATGATACATATTATATAGCATGCTTATTATTCATAAAATGCACAAGAGTGCTCACAGAGTGTGCTGTGACACATTCCTCTACAGTCACCATGGACCCAAGATTTCACAAGACTCTAGTTTTATTGTATCATGGAACTTTGATGTTCCTCTTAAAGACAAAAGCTGTACTTTACTTTTTTAAACAGAGGTATTCATTTGTTGCTGTTATAAGCAAGTATCACTATGGTTGGCTACAACCAGAATGCAGGATCAGCTGCCTTGGTGTCTTGTTAAAGGCTCTTGCCACTATGGAGCTATGAGCTAAATTAGATGCCTATTAGAAATATGTGTTATTTTAAAAATATTTCTGTATTATGTGTGTGTGTTGGGGGAGGTTCTAATATGTAAAATTGTTGTAATTTGTTCCATATATTAGCAGCTCACAAAGCCACATAATAGAAACTACAGCACCACAATTCACTTGAAAAATGATTCCTTTTTTCCTTTCATCTTTTATTCCTCAGGAACCTATGTATTAATAAGAAATTCATTCTTCTCTTTCCACAGACCTCCTCCCTTTAATTTAAATGCAGCAGCTTTATAAAACCAAATGCTATAATCACAGCACCATTGCTAATGATTTATAACAGGCTGTGCATTAAATTATACTAAGAAATAATCTTTGAAAGTGTTTGTTCCATCATATAATGCTCATTAAGGAGAGTCAAATACATCCAAGTGTGACTTTTGGCTAAGATGTTAACAAACAGGCAGTTTAATTTGAGCTCATTATAGCTGTGATGTCTTTTACAAATAATAATAACTTTAGAATTCCATCATCATTAAAATGTAAACAGTTTTATAGTTAGAATAATAATTACATCATGATGATTAACTCCATTTGGAACAGATCATAAACACTTCTGTGGTATTAAGGGAGTTCCTTTCAGCTCCCTTTCAGCACTGTGCCTGTTTCACCTACAGCTAAATGGAAGGTGATCTAGGTAGAGCAAAGTCAAGCCTCCCATTCACATACACACTACAAAAACAAGGACAGACTGAGACAATTGCAGTATCTTTCCTATGAACAATCCTAAAGAGCAAAGAAACCATTGTATAGTTCAGTCCCCAGACCTCAGAGTAAGCTAGAGATTCTCACGTCTGAGTCACAACAACGGTTGGCTAGGCTGCTTTTCATACACAAAGAAACAAAGAAGGGATGTCTATTAAAAGAATGCCTGCATGAAGAAGTACAAAGCAGATGCTGAAGCACATTGTGTTGAACAAGATGTTATTTCAAACAGGAATATAAAGGCTGTGTCTTGAAGAATTAAATCTAATATTTATGATACTAAATTGAACTAACATGCTGTCTTAAGTATAATAAAGCTATGTCATTTTTACTTTCTTTCTGAAATTTTCTTTTGATCTTTGTTCTAGACCAGTATAGCAAGACCAAGATCACCCTAAGCTATTTGACACACACACACACACACACACACACACACACACACACACACATGCACATATTTATTTGTCTTCTCTATTCGTATGACAAATTTTTGCTTATTTTCACCTTTTTCTTTTTCCTTTCTTTGTTGATTATATATTTCAAATATGTTTAACTAATGGTAATTTGATACCTAGTGTTTCAAACTTTGTGTACTATCTGAGAAATGTTGATATTTTTACATTTCTCTTTAAGATTTATACAAATGAAAATGATTTTATTTTAAATTAAGTGAATGCTTTCATCCTATATTGTAAAACCTAGGCATTTGTGTTCTATATAATAGAAGTAGCAGGTAACCAGACCTTCTCAAAATCTACCTGAAATTATGTACATTTATCATAAATAGAAGTTGTTTTGCTTTATTATTAAAGTATATTGTGGTAAGAAGTAGAATCTAGAAGATGTAAAGGAAACAATAAATGATGAAAGAATTCAGTCATATTTTTAATCTTATTATATGATGATCTTGAAGACAAGCCTTACTTTACTCAAGCAGGATACATAAGCACTATCCATGCTCTAAAATAACCCTGAAGTTGCAAGGCAGCTGCCTACTAGTGAGTTTTGTACAGAATTCTCAATGTTTTCAGCCTGAATTCTTTGCTCTCTAGAATATACATTTCTAGTATTCTATCACTTTTACTGATTACATCATGCCTGTAGCAACTTTATTTCAAGTAAGGAGGAATGGGAGGATACAAGGGATGGGATAACAATTGAGATGTAATATGAATAAATTAATAAAATATATTTTTAAAAAGATAATTTCATGAATCATTAAGCCAACATTGTTGCATTTATCAGAGAGGTAAAGCTTTACCTGTCTCTCCCTGTTTAAGAGTCAGGAAACTTGAGGAGATCCAAGATGGCGGCAAGCAGCGTGGACTGTGCTTAGAAGCTCCAGTAAATGATTCAGGGAATTGCACAGATTTCTGAACCAGGAACACCAAGCCCCCCCCCCCACTAAAGCGAGAGTATTTCACAGTTGGAAAGGATCAAAATACAGAAAACCCGTGTACCCCTGAACCCAGAAGGAGCGGTGGTGGCTGAGGTTTGCATCTGGGAACCCTCTAGCAGAGGCAATTGGTGTGGTAACTGGTGGGAATTGCTGAGGGAAAGGGGATTCTGCAAGATTAGGGCCCCGCAACCCTAGCTGAACTCGGCATACAGTTTGGGCCACATGACTCAAGCTCAACTTGGTACACGGCTCGTGCCCTGAGACCCAAACTGGACTCAGAGCTTGGTTCAGCCCCTGAGACCCTAGTTGAGCTTGGTTCGCTGTTTAGGCCCAGAGAACTTAGCTGGGCTTGGCGGCTAGTTTGGGCCCAGAGACTCTAGCTGAGCTTGGCGCTCTGTCCCGGCCCTGAGACTTTGGCTTGACTCAGAGCGCAGTTAGGGGCCTGAGAACCAGGCTGAATTTGAATAAACATTGGAAAGCACAAGGTACAGCAACCATTCAAAGAATCTGTTATAATGGGACCTTAAGATCTGCCTCCAGTTATCCACTTTTAGACAAAGCCTATAAATTTTCATAAATTCTCTGTTTTCCACATAAAATAGAAATATTAGTATTCTTTATTGTTCATTTTGCATGAGTCATTGTGTAAATTTTTAGTTCCTTATTCTTAATAAAATCTACAAGCAACAATACACTAACAAAGTAATAACAATGGCTGCTATAACTAACTGTGTGACCTGATGGTCAGTATAAAAATATACTTTTAAACAGTACAAATTCTCACAGTGCAAATTGAAACTCACTGTGGATGGTCCCTCAGTATTAAATTATATCTCATGTGAAATTCCATAAAATGTTAACATTTATACAGTAAAGGCAATATGATGCAGACACATTAAAAGTATATTTGGCAGCTTGGTAATAAAACTTTTCAGTATAAAACATAAGGTATGTATATATGAGTCGATAGATACACAAAACCTTTATCTATAAACAATTTTAAGTTGAGGGATTATGCAAAAGACTTGTAGAAGTGTTAACCAAAATTTTGAGGCTATCCAAGAAGTGGAATTTCAATGTTTTCCTCTTGTCAGTAACACAATAGTTGTAGCTATGTTTTTGCAATCAAGCACTAACAGAATAAATCAATGAAACTCAAACTGGGCCCTAATAATACACTGAATTAAATGCTGTGACTTATTACATTAGACTTGAGAGAAAATGGAACCTAATTTTATCAGAATCATTTGCAGATTCATCCAGGTAATTTAGATAAGAGCTAAGCCTGAATTATACTATACTTCAACAAATTTTTGGATGACTGAATAAAGGAAAACATTCACAAATAACAAGCATTGACTTGCTGCTGGCAGCATTCACAGAAACAACTGATAACAACTGTACTCAGTGTGTACGGAAGCACTGTGACTGCCTGTCCTCGGAGCATGATGAAATGTTCACAAGCTAAAAACTTGTTTGCACTTGGAAAAGAAAGCCTCATTTATTCAATACTTATTCACCCACGTTACTAATTATACAAAAGGTAGGCTTGTGAATCACTAGATCCTTGTTTGACATTTATTTAAGGTTAACCTTGGACAAATTATTTAACCATCTCTCTGTTCCCTCAACTATGATCTGCAGCTATTATATTTTAGAAGCCTGTATGAAGAACGAATAAATAACTATAAAGTCCTGATTCCAGTTCCTGATACATAGTAAAGAGTTCTGTGGTATACTGCCTTGTATAGTAAGGTCTAGACTGTTAGGAGGCAGGACAGGTACTTGTGTAGGTATCTTATGGGAAATATAATCAAGAGAAGGAATAACTGGAAACATTAACTAGAACTTATATGAGAAATTCTTGTGAAGGTCACAGGCCAGTCATAAAGGCTTACTAAGCAGGGAGGTTTAAACTAGGATTATAAGAGTAGTATTATAAGATGCCTCGTCTTTCTCATACTTTATTGTCATACCAACAGGCTCCAACATAATGGCAATGGATTTTAATTGAAGATATGCATCATATTAGCGATCTATGAGGAATAAAACCCAGCAATCCTGAGAGGCAAAAGCAAAGGCCATATATGTATTTGAAAAAAAAATCTAACACACACAGAAGTAAAGTAATCACAGTTATGGTGGTTTTAATAAGAATGATCCCCAGAGACGTAGTTGAGTGCCTAGTCATCAGGAAGTGGCACTACATGAGGAGGATTAGGAGGTATGTTCTTGTTGGAGTAGGTGTGTCTCTGTTGTAGAAGGTGTGTCACTGGGGTGGACGCTGAGGTTTCAAAAGCCCAATTCAGGCCCTGTTCCTCTCTCTCTTACTGCTACCTGGGGATCTGGATGTAGAAGTGTCAGCTAACTTCTCTAGCACCATGTCTGCCTGCATGCTGCCATGCTTCCTGCCATAATGATGATGAAGTAGACCTTTCGAACTGTGAGCAAGTTCCGCTTAAATGCTTTCTTTTATAAGAGTGGCTGTGATCATAGTGTCCCTTCACAGCAATAGAACACTACTATGACAACAATAAAGCATAGTTATATGAATATGGATTATATAACTCCATATATAACTATATGATTTCTTCTTTACATGAGAAACCTGATTATCTTAATTCCTGCTATCCCAAACAACATGTGAATCCTTCAAAACCTAAAAGTTAAAGGTATACTAACATAATGACAGTATCAGGAAGGGAATATAAAATGATGATGATAAAACATTGATGTTCCTTGTGGAAAAAAGAAAGGATGCAAGAAAACAAAAAAAAATGCAGATGTGTGACAACTGGAGGATGAAAAGGAAATATTGTTAATGAAATAAAGCCTGATATGAAAGACTACTGTAGTAAGTTCAACAGTAAATTTGAAGTGGCCAAGCAAGCAATAACCTGACACTGCAGCAGCAATAAAGATCAAGAGGTTATAGTGCAGTGGTTGAATACTTGCAGTATTTGTGTGAGAGTTTAGTCTCAGTACCACAAAAAGAAAATAAAATCAGCAGAAATCTCCAACAGTAAAAGATAAAGAAAGATACAAATGTATGAACTTTTAATGAAACTCAGGAGATTTACTAGACTATTTAAAACGCTGAAATGAGAGAGAATGCTGCAGAATATATTATAGAATGCTTGAAAATAGCATAGGTATGAAATTTCTAAAACGAGTTATGAACATCCATCTACAAAATCAGAAATCAGAGACAGTCAAACTGATCCATACCAAAGATGACACATAGATGTGTTCACATACAAAAAGTAGAACACCAAATACAAGAGGTCCACATTTGAAGAAAGAGAGAGAGGAGAGAGAGAGAGAGATAGTGCCTCATTGAACTGCTTACAAGAAAGTCAATGCATTTTAGGAAGAATGTAATTGGGTCAGAAACTTGTATCAAAAGGGAGGGAGGGATATTGGAAAAACTTAAAGGAGGAACACTAAGGGAATAACTGAAATTAAGAAGGTTTAATATTTTCTTCCTAAGTTTGGATCCCTAAATTACATTGTGTTAAACAAAGGTGGTAAGAAAAATGTTGGAAGATCATTACATATGGTTAACAAAATAACCAAAAGCAAGAAATTAGTTATCAAGTATTGGCATCCATATAGCACCTTGTAAACTCTAAGGCCAACTATAGGGTATTTTTAAAAGACAACATTAATACATACAGTGTAATTGCTAAAATTATTAAAATGGGAGAAGCTAGAAAAAGGAGCACCTCACATGAAACAATAAAAGAATAGAAAACATGATAGACAATAATTATACTCTATGAATCACATCTCTAAATGAGACTATCAAAAATATACTAACTGGTGGCTGGTGGGGGTCCGTGGGGTGGGTGCAGGTACCCAGGGTTCGAAAGACAAGGTTGTCAGTGCATTCTGAGGAGGATGATTGTGTTCCAGAGCTACACAGAAATTTTCACCCCAAAGAGGGGCCTGACTGGGACAAAACACCAAGCACAATGTTTTAGAAATATCTAAGCCAAGATCATCCAAGATGGTGTGGATCACACACTGTGTCTGATCCACAGAACAGCAGTGACTGCACAGCCACCAAAGGACCATACTGAGAACTCCAAAACACAGTGTTGGTGTTTCCCAGAAAGAAAGAAATCCTGTCATGTGGTTCGTCCATGCCCTCCCATGGACCTGCCCACACCACAGGCCTCATGGTCCTTGTCTCATGGGCCTGGGCCATGCTCAGTGCCAAGATGATGCAGAGGTGGATAGTAGGGACAGCACACAAGGTGGGGCCCATGACAGATGGAACACTCTATGGAACCAATGTTCAAGAGGCATGAATCAACAGAGCCACAAGTTCCTCAGGACAAGAAGCTGAGCTGGAACAAAATCAGTGGTTTCTGTGAGCTACTCAACAAAGACTTTGAGGGGCCTCCACTTGTCTGCTGCCTGATGGTCTAAAGCTCCAGTACTCACAGGAGTAGGAGGCCATCCAGGCCTTGAGGGCCAGCAAAAATCTGACAATTTGAACGGGAGCAGGAGAACTGGTTCTGAGGACACAAGAAAAGGAGAGCTGGCCCTAAGGTTGCAGGAGCAAGTGAGCTAGCCCTGGGGACACGGGAGCCAGAGAGCTGGCCCTGCCCTGAGGACATGGGAGCTGAGAGCCGGCCCTGCCCTGATAACACCAGAGAGGGAGAGTGGGCCTTACAGTGAGGACAGGGGAGCAGGGTAACAGGCCCTGCCCTGATGACACAGGAGCAAAAGAGCGGGCCCTGCCATGATGACAAGGGAGTGGGCCCTAATCCAGAGCTCTGAGTGAATCTTACCCCAACATCTTCCTTATGTATGACCTGCTAGAACACATGAAGAGGCCAGACCTGCAGATTCAAAGATTAAGACACACCAACAATAGGATATTCGAAAGAAGTCCCAGTGAGGATCTGGTAATGATAGTGTAAGCCTCCAGCCAGACTCATGACTCACAGCAATGAACATTTGAAAGTAAACATATGTGGACAAAAGGCTATACTGTGTGATATACTACAGCTTCTGTGTCAAGATTTTTTGTTTGTCTGTTTTATTTTACTGGGGGGAGGAGAGGGATTTTGGTGCATGACATGTAAATCATAGATATTCAATAAAAGTTACATATATATATATATATATATATATATATATATATATATATATATATATAAACTACAATATAGACATTTTCACAATAGACAAAAACAAAAACCAATCATTATCATCTATTTTAAAATATGTCTATTTTAAAGACAAAGATCCTTGTGAGAATATGTAAAACCAGGAGTAAACTATTTGATCTAAAGAAAACTAGAAGAGAAATATTAATCTCATACAAAAAAGACTTCAGATTATATAAAATTAAGTCATAAAAGGGCACAAAACAAAATCCTAAGGAAATTGATTCAATGAAGCACAGAGTTATTGTGGGGTAGTATATCTACCAAAAGGGCATCAAAATGCATGACCAAATACTCAAAGAATTGAAGGGAGGAATAGGTAAGTGCACAGTCATAGCTGTAGGTTAAAACTTCCTAATTTGTAGGTGGTATGTGAAGTGAGCAGAAAAATCAATAAGGATAGAGTGGACTTAACCAGCACTATCATTCTTCTCAGTCTAACTGACACTACAGAATCATTTCTTCAAAGTAAGCTGAATACTCATCCTTCTAAAGTTCACTTGGAACTGTCAGGAGGATAAACTGTGTTTTAGGATGTAAAATCCACCTTGATGATTTTAATAGAGTGACAATTATGCAGATCTTGTTTTCAGATTGTTGTAAAATTAAACTAAAAATAAATATAAAATACATCTGGAATATCACTAAATGTTGATAATAAAATGGCACTCATGTAGATAACATGAGTCACATATGGCATCCCAAGATTTAAAATGTATTTTGAATTAAATGACATTATTTTTTCAGGAATCACTTATGCTATAATGTTGGAGGACATTCTATGCATTGTGTATTCAAATGCTGATTTCTCCACAGAGATGTGATTATAGTCTAAATGTTGGCATTGTCATTTCTAGGAAGCATCTCCTGTCCAAAGTTGTATAAAAATTTTCCCACCACCCTCTGATTGGTTAATAAGGATCACCAAGTCCAATGAAGAGGGCCCAGATGGAGAGCAGAGAAAAGAGAGGAAGTCTCCAGGAGGAAGTTTCCATGAAGACACAGACGAAGAAGGGACAGCTAGGACGAGACTAAGACAGCAGGTAATGAGTCCATGTGATTGGAAAGTAGTCTGAGCCAGCATAGCTAGGTTAGAATAGATGATTATCTACCTAAATATAGTGTCAGAAATTTGTAATAAAAATAATAAGACTCCATGTCATTCTTTGGAACTAGAAAGGGCACAGATAGCTCATAATTTTACACTATAAGAAAGAATAGTATCTAAAAATAAAGTGTATAGACCATGACATAAAATAGAAAGCAAAAGCTTTCTCCTAAAGACAATGGTATGGCAAAATTAGGTGAAAGAGGTGGGAGGGGGGAATGGGAAGATACAAGTGAGGGGATAACAATTGAGATGTAATCTGAATAAATTATTAAAATTAAATTAAAATTAAAAAGAGTAAAGAGATCTCACCAACATGAGTTCAAAACAGGTGAACTTGGGTAAGAATTGATTTTTATAATTTGTATCGACCAGATTTATCTTTGGCATGATACAGTGATGTTTTGTCTCTTTGATCATCTCCTGTCACGCTCAACCCCCACTAAATGCTTTACTTTAATCCTGAGAAGATATTCAATAAATTCTAACTCTAGGATATATGCAAAATACATTAATAGGAAACAAGAAAAACCAATTACTAGGAGAGGAACACAGGGGTATGGAAATGTTGTTTGTTTCTTCTCTACTTCTATTTGTGTTTTCTGGCATAGCTGTTGTTGTTTGAATACTCATTTAAGATCATGTGTCATCTTGGTACATCTTTGTCACACTTCCTCTTAGTTAGGGTTACTATTACTGTGATGAAACACCATGACCAAAATCAACTTATTTCACTCACAGTTTCATAGACAAAAGCAGTTCATAGACAAAAAAGCAGTTCATAGACAAAAGCAGTGTCAGGGGAAGCAAGAGCTAATACATGGCAGAAACCTGGAGGCAGGAGCAGATGCAGAGTCCACAGAAGGGCACTGCTTGCTGGCTTGCCCTTATGGCTTGGTCAGACAGCTGTCATATAGAGCCCAGGACCACCAACCCAGAGATAGCATCATCCACAATGGGCCAGGCCATCCCTTCAACCACTAATTTTTAAAATATTCTACAGGCTTGTGTACAAGCCAGTCTTCTGGAGAAATTTTCTGAAAAGAAGCTCTCTCCTCTCTGATGACTATAAGTTGTGCCAAATTGATACAAAACTATCCAAAACATACTTCTTATTCTGTTTTTTTTATTTCAATTTTGTGACTAAGTTTCATTCTATAGCTTGAGCTGTCCTTCAACTCACCTTCTCCTGCCCTAGCCTCTCAAGTAACTGGGATTGCAGGCATGTTCCACCACTTTCAACCTTTATGCTGAAGTCTGCTTTGCCAAACTATTACAATAACTTCATTTTTGTTAGACTAAGAAAGTCTGTTGATACACACTGCACATTGTTCCATCTTTGAAACTTTAACTTCTCTGCTTAGTAAGTACTTTTCTGTAGCTAAGCTTAACAAGTTTTATAGGCATATTGTATATGTCTTTTATTTGGAAAATATAGTTCCTATACAGTTAATCCAACTAATGATATAATTGAACTCATTTCTACTAACTTAGTATATATTTTGTTTATGCTTTATACTCTTGTTTTATTTTTTATAATATGTTTTAGATTATATATTTTAAGTTAACCTTCATAGTATACTTCTTTGTTTCCTTGGGAAAAAAAGTCTCCAGCTTTTAAAATATGGGAAGAAATAAAACTGAGATTAGAGACTTTCCATTGTCAAACACAAAGCCCACTGGCGTACCAATAATCTGAGAGACATTTTTTTTGTGTTTTTTTAACAATTCAATTTCTTCATGCTTCTATGAAATAATACTCAAGGGGGCCATCAAGGCTGGTCGATCTCGACACGGGTGGCCTGCACAAACCAATGTGCCAACCAACGACATTGGAAACAGAAAACCTGTTCAGATTTGGCCAATGGACAGCTCATTTTCCACATGGGGAAGAGGGAAGAGTGGAGGATGGCTTCTGACAACACTCAGATGCCCACAATTGATTAACAGCCCCTTAGTAAAGAGGCCCTGCGGGAACACAGAGGAGGGGGACTCAGGCTATTCTGATGAGACCTGATAGACTGTGGTCAGATGGTGGGAGAGGAGGGGCCCCACCTATCAGAGGTCTAAGGGCGGGGAACAGAGTAGAAAAGGGAGGTAGGGTAGGAACAGGAAGATAAGACCTAGGATATTGCAATCAGGATGGAATGTGAATAAATTATAATAATAAAAGATACAAAATTTAAAAAACCTCACAGTTCTTATCAAATAAAGTATCGAACTCATTAGATCAATCTATTTGACCCTATAATTGCATATTCAATGATATCTAGAGTTACCTTGGCACAAACTATGATTCTTTAATGGTTACACACATCTAAATTTAAAAAATTATCTAGATTATGATAGGTATAGTTGTTAGAATAACTAGTTTATTCAGTGGAAATAACTTTTAACATAGTAAAATGACCTTCAAAGATGTAAGATTTCTTCTTTTAAGGCTCAGCGTGTCACTGCTGTTTTGCTTTTGTATATAAAGTAATGAATACAGAGCATCCTGAAATTGCACTAGTTCAGGTCAGGCTGACACTAAAATTAGTTAGCTGTCTTCCCCGAATGAAAAGTAAACACCAGCTCAAATCGTTTTGAGTAACCTCAGTTAATGTCACATTAATAAAACTCACGTTCACAAGAGCTGCTAAAGGATGCAGAGGCAAATGAAAGTCAGTAGACACATAATAAGCAGTTTTTAATTATAGAAAGTAAAAGGATTAAATAATAGCCATGCATGACATTAACAAAAATTGTGTTCAGATGAAATGTGGGCATAAAGAATTATGATGAGACAGGAGAAAATACTTCTTTAAAATACCTAACATCATATATGGATGATGAAAAGCAATTTACCAAAAATCTGTTCTAAATTTTTCCATTATTTGAGTATTAACCTTTTTAAATTATTTATACTATGACCATCACACAAGTGAAAGTCAAATGTGAAAGTACCTGGTTTCTGAACAAATTCTTAACTTGCTTGATATGCTAAAAGAGGGAATATCTATTAAAATCAATCACAATTATTATTGTAATAAACAGTACCCTATTCGAAGAAAACAAGCTTCTATTGCAAACTTAGTATGTGTCATTCACACCAAAGCCTTTTTAGTGTTATCCATGTAAACCTTTCCTCATCCCCCTGTAGTAGCTATTAATAACTCCACTGAGGAGAGAAAATTGCTTGACTCGGCCAAAGTCAAACATCTAGAGTCAGCAGCTCAGAATTCAAATGAGACTGATGTAACTTTAGAGTCAATAGGTATACAATATATTCATTTGCTCAAGAAATGAGAAATCCAGGGGTTACATTGTGTGACAAGAATATAAAGAATACACACTTCTATTTCTCCATTAAGGATGAGCCTGGTTCTTCACTCAATCTGTCTCTTCATTGTTTAGGACTGAGGCAATGATTGACTGGGAAAATTAAGAGGCACAGAATGACTTTATCTTGTAGATTTTAGATGAAATGTCACTACCAAAGTTTGTATCCAATAGAAGACTAACAGAAAAGAAAAGAAAAAGCTTGGCTCTTGTTCAATAAATGAAAATATTTGATTCCTCTTTGCTTATGCCCACAAGAACCATCCAAGCACCATCTTCTTCTACTGCTAATTTGTATTACTGTTTACATGCTTATGAACTGGCCTCCTGACCAGGCTGTTAAATCCACTTTTCTCTGTATCTCAACATGCATAGTAGAAAGATATTCTTTAAAGACAGGTGTATGCATGACATACATAGAGACTCATAGCATAGCATAGAGGCCATACCAGTGTCTCATTTAACTAGGATAGAATATCAGAATATGAAGTCATCAGTATGACCATGCAGAACTTACAAAAATTAGTCTTTGTCAACCAGTTTCCTCATTCTTTTGACACAGACTCTATAACCTACTTCATTTTTCACAGCCACCTTGGTAGGGACTGCCACCAATTTACACAAACACTGTTCTTTCTAATTACATTATTTATACTTAAACATTTTCTAGAAGCATCTATATACTCTGTACCATTTCTTTGAAAATATCGTTTTTGAAATGTATCAAATTTTCTGTGTTCTCATGACATCACAAATGTGTTTTTCAACATATTCTCATACATTAAAATAAACTGTGTCATTAAGTTCCTAAAACTTATCTCTCCAGTTAATCTGTGAGAGTCTCAGAGTAGATCCACATTTGTACATACGGGCTATATCTTGGATGCCTTATTGCACTGGTTAGTTGTTCTTTGTTATACTTGTTTGGCTGTTCTCTCTCTCTCTCTCTCTCTCTCTCTCTCTCTCTCTCTCTCTCTCTCTCTCTCTCTCTCTTGTTTGCCATCAATTTCAAACTCACTAGAGCTGTATGAAAAGAAAGTGCCTCAACAGTGAAAACACTTCCAACAGATTGGCCTGTCTCTGAGGCATTCTCTTGATGAATGATTGATGTGGGCATGCCCAGCCCACTGTGGGTAGTGCTACCCCTGGGCTGCTGGTCCTGGGTTGATACTGAAAACTAGCTGAGCAAGCCATGAGGAGCAAAGCAGTAGGCAGCATTCCTCAAAGGCCTCTGTTCAATTTCCTGCCTCCAAGTTTGTCCTGTTTTAGGTTCTTGCCTTGGCTTCTCTCAATAATGACCTCAGTAAGTCAATTGAACTCTTTTTCCCTAAGATGATTTTAGTCGTAGACTTTATATAACAAGTGACAGCAAGAAAACTTGGATACTGCCAGAAAACAAGCAACTACATCAATTTGTCAAATTAATAGTAAACTATTGTTATCTCTGTTACAAAAAAATCTACATCAAGATCCACTTGCATTGGTTTGCGGCCCTCCCTCATTACAAACATCTGGTTCTACTTCTCCACCAATAAGGCCCATGTACTGATGGGATAGTCAGCAGCTGAGGATTCAACCATAAGAAGGTGTTTGGACTATGAGGGGACTGATTAAGTAGAACTTTTATTCCTTGATAAACTCATAATAGTGTCGATGTGATGACACTATTAGAAGGTCAAAGGAAATAGGAACTAGGTCTAGATTAAGGAAGTAGTTGCCAGGAGCACAGCCTAGAAGTTTTTATTTTGTCTGTGACCCATGTCTGTGCTATACTGTCTGCTTCCTAGCTACCATGATCTAAGAAGCTCTCCTCCACCATGCCCTTTCACCACAGTGGTCTATCCAATAATAGACCTTAAGAGATGGAACTAGACACCAACAACCAGACACCATGAGCAAAACTACATACTTCCTTCTACCTTGCTCCTCTAAGATACTGGATACAGTCAGTAGTAAAGCAGTCAGATACAGTCCTGTCATAGGTTTCACTGTGACAACTTCTATTAATCTATTATCACATATTTCTTAGTTATGTTGCTGTCATATATGGAAAATGCCACAAACTCAGTGCGAAGAACAGGAGACACTTGTGCTGCGCTTCTCATTTATACAATGCAGGACCAATCTCAGGGCTGGGTGTCTCTCATTCTCACCTAATCCCAGTACTCCTTCACAGGCGGCGTGCTCTAACAGTTGTGACCGGAAGCTTGCCTCCTAGGTAATTCCAGATCCAGTCACCTTGACAATCAACAGTAACTATCATACACACACACACACACACACGCACGCACGCACGCACGCACGCACACACGCACGCACACATATACACACACACACAAAGGCACACACACACAGACACTCATAAGACAGCAGGTCCTTCTCATTAGTATGATCTATAAGGATTTGAAGATGATAGAAATTCTATCATTTATAAGACGTATTCTTTCAGAATGTGAAAAATAGGATCTAAATTCTCTTGATAGCTATTAGGCTTTATTTTCTTAAAACTCAAAAAGAAACATATTAGTGCTATGATGCAATGTTCTATTTTTTAGTAGTAAGAGCAGACCATGGAAAGAAAACTGTACTAGAGCCTAGAAATGTGTGTACCAGGTAGGAATGGTGGGGTTAGTGTGATGTAAACCATAAGGTACTGTTGCTATTAGATTGGTTCATCCTGTTATTTGCAGATCCTCTAGGTGCACCTGTCACTATTACTTCAGGTTACACATGCCTTACAGGCAAGAGGAATGCTGGCACAAATAAAATAAAATGTTTGGACTAAATTTTAAAGAGCCTAGAGTCAATAACTTATTTATCACAATAGATCCTAAAATGGTTTCTTAAAACCCAATAAAACAATAAATTATACCAGTCGACAAGTTTATTGCTTTCAGTGGCCTGCTCGCCACTACCCATCCATTACCTCTTTTCCACATATTGTTTTTCTTATAATTAGATTGGTTAGTGATAAAACTGATTAAAAATCATTACAAACTCAACTATCTACTGCTCAGGACTTGATCCCAGCCACACAGTCAGATTATATTGGGACTTATTTTATTTTGCAGACAGTTCTGAAAAATTAAATGTGAGAGAATTGACAGGGAAATAAAGATTTTACACTTCTGAGGTTCCACTTGTGTGCCTGTTTGTGTGTGTGTGTGTGTGTGTGTGTGTGTGTGTGTGTGTGCGCGCGCGCGCTGCACGCGCCTGTACGTGCATCCACATGAGCCTGCACGTGTGTAGAGATGAAGTAAGGGGAAAGCTGAACAACAGCATTTAAATATTTATTTTAACTGTTAATTTAGTTATTGGATATATTAAATAATATGTTTAGAAGAATCTAACTGCTTAATACAAGAACAGAGTAGGGCCGCAGACTACAGTCCGTCATATTTAATATTTCGGATTATGAAGAGTTTTCAGTGTTTATTAGATGAGTCATTAAATTTAGAAAATATGAATCTGTGATTCAAGTGCCTTTAAAAATATCTCATAGCATATATATTTATATATTATATATATATATATATATATATATATATATATATATATATATATATATATATATAAATAGCCCCCACCAAGACTTGTTCAACCTATAGACCTGGATTGTTTCCTGGTGTGGCACTAGTAAACTAGACGTGGACTGTTGAGTCTTATTGATGTGACAGGATACAGAATCATCCGGGAGTCATACCTCTTGAAACACCTATGACAGTGCTTCTAGAGAGGAAGGGTATACAGGCTATCCAGATGAGACCCAAAAGGCTGTGGTCATATGGTGGGGGAGGAGGTCCCCTTCTGATAGAAGTCTAGGGATGGGGAATTAGGGTAGAAGAGGGAGCAAGGCTGGAAATGGGAGGATAGAAGCAAGGGGGTAACAATCGGGATGTAACCTGAATAAATCATAATAAATGTTTAAAAATAAAATAAATCAAATAAATTTAAAAAACAAAAACAAAACAAACAAACAAACAAAAAGGCCTAACCAATGAGAAAAAGTGCACTCCAAAAGAGAAAGCACAATTCAAAGAGCTAACATCTCAGACTGAATACAAAGTGTGGAATGCATTGGAGGCCAGGACACCTGTGAACACTGAGGTGAAGAATGTCATAACCCAGAGGATGGCATCTGGTTCTGGGAAAATACTGCCCAGCATAAAATGGAGCCTCCTGGAAAACCAGAAGAGTCTAATTGTAGGGCTCAGAACAGGGCGGTGACCATTTCCCCTTTGGTACCTTGGTGCAAAGTGCTTTCCCAGTTTGACTTCACTGTGATTGGCTATCTAGGGGCTGATGTTCAAATCACATTAGTCCTAACCCCAATGGTCAAGAAAGTGTATAAAAAGCTTGGTTCTGAGTAATAAAAACAGATCTGCACCTCGATGCTTGTCTCAGGAGTCTATATCCCGGGTTGGTGACTATGTGCCCTCACACCCTCCTGGATCTCGGTTCCTAAACTAAAGAAGAAATTGAGTGGATGGAGCAGAGACCTTCATCACTGGATGCTTTCTGACTACACATATAATCTGAAGAGAGGGTTCGCATTCCCACTGCCTTCTCTTCTTTGCCATCATGGCTGTCCCTACAACTGAGTACCAAGATAGGCCCTTGGTCCTTTATACTGCTTCTTGTCAGTAATTTGTCTTATCAGAAAGTAACTAATACAGAGGATTTGTTCCAAGAAGTAGAGTCACTACTGTGAGAAGCCTGGTTGTATGAGTTTTATTCATAATAAAATTGGGAGTTCTTACTGACTACTGGCTCTGCAGGTATCTCAGAGATTCCAGGAACTGCACATAATTTCATTCATCTTTTTAAACTTTTGTTTATGCCTATATTAACCAGATAATTTATTTTCTAAGATCCTGCCTAGTATATTTGTGGCTGAATAAAACATAGGGAAGTATGTAATTTTATATATAATGTTAAGGGGCAACCTGCCTTTCTATTAGACACAAATTCATAAGACACAAAAGTTCATATAGCCCATTGGAATTTGTGGCAAACTAAATAATACTTGGTATTGATTTGAGGGGAGAGTTCTATATACCTTTCCAAGAATTCTGATAATCTTCTAGAGGGCATGCATGTTTTGTAATTTTATACTATCTCTTAATTTTACATGTTGAGTAATAAAAGACAAACTCTAGAAGTACACACACTTATATGAAGTTTAGATTTAGAGTATAAAGCATAAAAATTAAATTTAGATTGTGCTTTGAAAGCATTGGGGAAAAACATTAAAAGAACTCCTGGGTCAGAACACAACACAACACACACACACACACACACACACACACACACACACCACAGAGGGAGGGCCTTTATTGATATTTATGTAAGTGAAGAGATTAACACTAAGCAGTCCCTCATGACCTTAAACTACTCAAAACTACAATAAAGTGTGTGGATCTAAGAGTTCACAGAATCCTTGATTCAGTTCAAATAACTTAAATCAATAGAGCTTCACTAAGGGAATGTTAAAATCTTTAAAATCTGGGAAATTGTCCAGGGTTGAAAGTAACACCTGACTTTTAAGTACTACCAATTAGCATATAGTACTGTCAGCTAACATGTAAATGAAAAGCATTCTACACAGCAGAAGACTTCCTTGAAATGTTTGACTCGTATTTCCTCAAAATATACTCCGTGAAATCGTTTTCTCATAGATTTTCTTTGTCTCAGCAAAACCAACAAAACGGTTTGGAGTGGGGGAATAATAGCAAGAGTTGCTAAAAACTTATTTGGCATGTTAGTGCATGCTGATAATCTTAGCCCATTGGACAATGAGGTTGGAAGAAGAATCAAGAGTTCATTGCTGTCCTATGTTACACATGAGAGTGAGTCTCAAAACAATAGTAACAGTTGAGCTTATTAGATCAGAGAAAAGAAAGACGGAAGTGTTTGATAAATGCTAGTTAATTATGTGTTCATTCTTTGAGAGTGCATGATCATACATAATTGTAATATGTTTATTATAATTAAACATCTATTCAAGATGCTCAGGAATTAGATGCCCATATACAAAATCAGGTAGGCACTCACACACACTCATACTCACTCACATACATGCCTGAGTAAATAAATGTTAAAAAAATAAAAGAAAAGAAAAAAAAACTCAGATAATTCCTACATTACAGACTTAAGTACTTTCATGCTTTACACTTGTATTATCAAGTTTCTCTAGAGGAATAACAAAAATAATAAATAATAAAAAAGGATTTATTATATTTGCTCACAAAGTTTGGTCTGGGCAGTCCAACAAGGGTTGTTTCACATTCAAGAGTCTGAGAACCTGGTAGTTTCTTCATTCACAAAATTGGGTGTCTCAGCATTACTGACGTGATTCACAAAACCTAGAGTATTTCTGAAGATGTCCATTCCACAATGGAAGCCCAAAGAAGTGTGTTTCTGACAATAACTGAGGCTGAAGCAGAACAGGGAAATGAACTTGCCAGTGAGACTAAAAGCAAGCATGCCAACGCAAAGCTTTATTCATATATCTCCTTTGTCCAGGGTGCTGCTGAATGGTTCGATGCAAATTTAAGGTGAATCTGTGTCTCAAATAATCTAATAATGAAAAACCCTTCATAGGAGTGCCCAAATGATTATCTATTAGTTGATCCCAGAGCCAATCCAGCTGACACCTAGAACTAAGCATCACAACAGGCATCCTCAACATAGGGCAATGGCAACCTCCAGAACCAGCAAGCATTTGAAAAGCATGTCTGTCACGCTTTTTTTTTTATATTCAGAGTCGATAAAACATTTTTATTTCTCAATAAATAAAAATAGCATAGAACATGCAAGTGAAAGAGAATTTGAATAGGCATCCCCTATTGAAAATATACAAATGAATTAACACTAGAAAAGTGTTTAGTATCATTACTTATTGAAAAATACGAATCAAAATCACGGTTTGATCTTTTGATACCTACTATGGCATATAAAATTAAAGGCTTACACTTTGGTGGGAATGTGGAGAATCAAAACCCATGTGGTAGTGATTTAAAGTGAACAATCACATTGGAAAATGATTTATCAATTCTTCAAGTGTTGAATGTAGAAATACTCTATAACCCAGCATAAGTGCTCTAGAAAATGAAATCACAAATGAAAACAAATGTTAATAAGACCGCTCATAGTAACACAAAGTAGGATTTAATGTCTGTCAACTCATGGATGGATAATAAAATGTGGCAAGTGCATATAATAATATATTATTCTGCAACAAAAGAAATGAATAATAAATGCATGCCACAGTATGAATAAATCTTGAAAACATTACAAAGCAAAAAGGGTCACAAATACTATACTTTGCATAATTTTACTTATAGAAAATGATCAGAATATATGAATCTAAAAGAACTCCTTTGGGAGTAATACATCATCTAAATAAGGTATTATCATAATTGTACACATCAGTGAAAATACAAAAAATGAAGAGTATACTTAGAAACAATAAATGTTATGGATGGAATGTACACTGCACATATATATGATAGTTTTAAAAATCAAAATATTCCTATCTACTACATCTGAGCAGAGGGTCTAGGTTCTCAACATGCATGGCCCTTGGTTGGTGCACCAGTCTCTGCAGCACAATGCCACTCTCCACAGGCCCAGATTTGTTGGCTCCATTGTCTCTTTGTGGAGCTCCTACTCACTTCCCCCTGGTGGAGCAGCCTTCCAGGTCAAGAGGAAGAGGATACAGGCATTCCAGATGAGAACTGATAGGCTGAGGTCAGATGATAGGGGAGAAGGGCTTCCCCTTTCTGAGGACTGAGGGAAGAGAGACAAGGGAGGGAGAGAGGGTGGAACCAGGAGGCCACAAGGGATAGGGCTATAATGGGGATGTAAAGTGAACAAATTAAAAATAAAAATAAATCAAAATATTAGCACTTGGAAGGTGGATCAGCCTGTAAAGACCTTGCTGTGTGGAAATGATGAGGAGAATTACAAATGGCCTGGATTAGAATTGTCATTGTTTGGTACAGCAGGAAAAATATAACATGCAAACGGAACTATGCACACACCAACAGGAGAGAGATAGATGAGTAATTTTCTTTCAATTAAACCACTTAGAACCACACAACAAGCCAGTGAGAACATATGAACCAAAAATCACCCCTATCTGAACATAGAGAATACACAAGGACAATGACCCCAATGAGTCACGCAGTTCACTTGAATTGACAGAACTCATGGACATGCAGACCGCATTTCTTCATTTAAATTTACTCTGTGTGCCTTCCTAACTATGTACTTAATCTGTGTGTTATATTTTTGATAGTAGACCTTTACCAAAATGTGATTAACTAGGATTTGATCTCTGAATTCCAATAACTCATGTTGAAAATCACTCTTGACTACAAGTCATATTTGTATGTTTATTTGCTTATAATTACTCATAAAGAAAATCTAGCATGTTAAAGCATGCTGAACAGGTTTCCTATGGGGATTACAAACACAAATATCTCTGTCAGTCAAGAGCTTGCTTGAAAAAGGATCTGTCATGAGTTCTCTCCCATCACTGTTAACAAACATAAGATCGTCTTTTCATAAGCTATGGCAGCCTCAGTTGTTCCTTGCCTGGATGCCAGAGATAATCTTTAATTTCTTGACCTGTGATATCCCTCCAGTTTCCTCAGACCTAGAAATCTCATCAGCCATTTTTATTTTTGACCATCTTTAATCTATGTTTTACTGTAACACAACATCTGAGGCCAGTCAACATATAAAGACACTTAGCTTACATATCAGGATGCCAACAAGTCCAAGAGCAAATCATTAGCATCTGTTTTGTAGCTTTGATGCTCTTCTGGCTGCATCTTAATATGTTGAGACAGAACAAACATGCTAGCTTAGATCTGTCTTCCTCTTAATTGAAAAGCCACTGATACACCATGCATGATGGTACATGTATTTAACCTCAGCACTCAATGAGGTCATTCAGGGCTTCAGAGTAAGACAGCCACCCGTCTCTAAATAAAATAACCACTAAAGCCACCATGAGATGTCAAAACTCACAACAACTACAGTTTAACCTAACTGGCATCCTAAGATCCATTTCCAAAACCCTTAGTGTATATCATTAAACAATGATACTTTGGAGGACACATTTAAATCATAGAAATTTTCATGTTTTTATTTGCAACTTTGTACACACTCTCAGGGTTTCTTAGATTTTCTTCATGAAGAGGTTATTCCCATTATTAGGCATGCAGAACAAAGATATTCCATTATATTGTTCTCATTACATTACATCAAAGGATATCTGATGCTGCTATGTCTCAGTGCTGGTATTAAATTTTATTACTAAATTAAGAGGCTACCTGTCAAGTTCTCTACTTAAAAATTAATATAAATCTTATATTTGACAACCAATGTGAAACAGTTATTTAATGTAGTGATATTTTGAGAATTTCTTTTCAGAAGTTTTTGAGATTTCTAATTTGTGTATGTTTGGGCTTCTAGGAGACTATTTTGATTAAAAATTTAAATTTAAGAGACACTTATTTATGTCATGACTCCATGTTTTCTTGACTTGGAAGGAATCTGTTCAAACCAGTTCAGCAACATTCCTTAATAAGTCCTTATTTTCTGATACCAAAACAAGTGGCAAAATCACTTTGCATGTTTCCTCCAACATTAGAATCTAACATTTTTGCAGAGGATACTTAATTCTTTTCAGGAAAAAATGAGTTTGACAAACACCAAGGACATGTTCTTCAAATTTGAGTTCATATTCCTGAAAAGTGTACATACCCAAGAATTAAATATAAGTAATTTTACAAATATTTTCCTCTAAAATGATTTTTAATGTGAACCCTAATGTTTATATCATTAATCCAGTAATGCATATGCATTAGTTTCTTTTATGTTGCTGTGATTGAATAGCCTGACCAACACAGAAATTGTATTTTCTTTAAAGTTCTAGGTTGCTACAGTCTGTCATAGAAGGAAAGACATGGTAACAGGCAGGGAAGGCAGGGAATGACTAACTAAATTGCAGGTTCATTCAGGGAGGAGAGAGAGAACAGTAAGTAAGGTCCCACCCACTGAAAATTTCATCACCTTCCCGAACAGTGTCACCAAGTGGGGACCAAGTATCATGCTAAATGATTTACTAATCATAGCGCTTAAAAATAATAAAGTTGTGTAACACTGCTCTGAAAATAGTACAAATGTTTTACTTATAAGAGTTTTAGTGATGAAGTCATCTGCCAAATCAATACTAAAACCTCATTTCAGCTAGCATTGCAGATTTTTACTGCTTATCATCATATACACAAGCCATTTCTAAATATGACTGCCATGATAAGATCCCATGGGAGGAGAAGAATTACAATGTCCCCCTTGAACCTCATAACCAATAATCCCTTGATCTGTGCCTCCCCATCTTTGTGGCAGGCTTAGAAAAAAATATCAGGTCCTCACAAGTCTCATTATCCTGTAAAGTTCAACATACAATCCAGTTACTTGATGTTTTACTTAATAGAACTAAGGACATACATTTAAGTGTCTCTGTTCCCAAAACGAAGGTTCAGTAATTCTCTAAAATGATTCCCAGTACTCTTTGGTAATTATACCTACTCATAAATATAGTTTATTATAGAAACCAGCAAGGAAAAAATAAAAATAAATAAGTAAACAGCAACAAATAAACAAATAAACAGACAAAAGCCACTTTGTACATATTACTCCTTTATTTGTTTGCAGTGGGAAGTGTTTCTGCTTAGATTTACCTAAATGAAACCAAGAAACAAGTGGATTTTGTTGTTTTTAGTTCTTATTTGTTTGTTATGGGATCCATGTATACTCTGCTTAGTTTATCATATACTTATCAAGACTACTGACTCCAAGAAGAAGAATTTCCACCATTAATTGCATTGTTTGTGTCCATTCTAAAGAGGTTTGCAAACAGAATTCACAAACACACAAACTTATCACTGTGGAAAGTCTCAAAACGAGTCCCAGCAAGGCTGCAGGTATGGGCCTCAGGTGCTCCAGCTTCTCCTGTCCATTCTTCCTCATATATCAAGCAAATATCCAGTTGTTATAAAACATTTCCCATGAATATTTCATTTTTAACAGATATATAGTTTATCTTATATTAAGACAGTAAAACCTTTAGTCTTCAAGGTATTTATATTTCTATAATGTTGACCATCAATTTGCTTAATGAAAATCTTTAAATATTAAATTTCTGATAAGAACAAGCAAACCAACTCTTCAAGATGGTTTATTTCAGCCATGTACAGTTCAGAAATCCGGTTACTCTCAATAGAGCCAGGCAGTGTGATCCACACTCCACGAAAACTACTAGATGACACTCAAGCCAGTGAGATCTGACATCAAAACTACTAGATGACACTGCCATGCTTGTTTTAAGTCAAGTATAGATTTTATAAATCAGTTGTTTTCAAATTACCTTTCATTGTTTCCAACATATACTGTCTTTATATCTGGGGACATGAACAACTCTTCCTAAAAAAGCTATGAATTTAGGAAATTTTTTTATCATGAACTGTTATTTTTTCAAAATAATAATGAGTATTTAAAACTTTATGACTTTTTTATAACTACAATAAACACAAAAACCATTCAAGAACATGAATAAAACCCCATGTACTTAACCTTGCATTGTCCTCTTCCAAGAGTTATTTCAAATGAGGATTTCTAATACAAGGAGAAGATTATCCACAATATATTTTTTAAAGCTTGTGAGAAATATAATTATAAGAAATCACTATATTTTTTACCATGTTACGCTTTTTTCTAAAATGAAATTTATCTCATTTTAAAACTTTAATTCCAAGTTTGAATATAATTTTTAGAAATTTAGGTTATAGTGTTTTGATTGAGTTCAGAAATTAAAATATCAAAAAATGAATCTGAGGTCTTGGAACAATGAATTAAAGTACATTTCAGGAGGAAACAATAAGGAACTAAAGGGAGCTACTCTGTCTTTAGGGAGTAAATTGCCCTTGAAAGGAAGAAAGGAAGCATAAAGAGGAATTCATAATATATCTCCTGGGTTCAACAATATTAATTTGTCTTAACCATCTTTGAAGTCCTGGCCACAGTGAGACTTTCCTAGGTGCATTTTAATTAGGGCGATTCTGTCTCAATAACCTGCCCAGCATCGGCAGGGAGCAAGCTATTATCCAAAATCATATGTCATGTAATCTATTACAGCAGGAAATTAATAAATTGATACCCATATGAGAAAAGAAAGTGTCATATTTGATAGAAACTTAGAAAATTATTTCAATGAAGGCTCACAATGTCCTCAATGATTGGTGATGTATGCCAGAATTGAGCAGAGGGGGGAATCATTTGTGACAAGGTAGAGAAGCATTTCCCGACTAGTGTTGGCACTGCTGATATATTATCAGTGAAAGGTTTTTAAGAAGCTGGGTGTTATGACTGCCTTTAACAACACCTCCCAAAGTCCCATCTTTTTCATCATTTTAAGTATTGAGTCACTCTTACTGTGGATAAGCCATCTGCTAGAAGCAATAATTTTAGGAACAGGGTCCCCAAACTGCTTCCCATAGATAGCTGCTGGCAGCTCTGGCATTTGGGAGCATAATCTTTTTAAATTGAAATCTGCCCTCATAGGTACAGATTTCTAGATCTTCAGAGTATTGTGAGTTCTTTATACTTGTGATGAAGGTCAAATTGGAGTTGATCACATTTAAGGTGAAATTAGCTGAATTGTGTCATTACATTTCAAAGTCTAAATAATCAAGAATATGTCAAGGATCTTAAGAAAAGCCTAACATTAATCTTTTGGAAACTATTAACGTTTCATTATTCAGGAGAAACTGAATGAACAGGTTATCTCCCTATAATAAGTGTCTAATTCATCTTTCCAAACTTACATTTCTTTTCTGTCTGATCCACATATCTCCACCCCTGCCTGTCTGTTAATTCCTCGGTCTGTCCTCAGGCATACTGTCTTTGTCCAGAAACTTTGTCTTAGTGAGGGTTTCTATTGTTTCCACAAAAATTCCAAACAAACAACAACAACAACAAACCACCATGATCAAAATGCAAGTTAGGGAGAAAAGGGTTTATTCAGCTTATACATTGGTAATAATCTCCAAGGGAAATCAGGACAGGAACTCAAGCAGGGAAGGAGCCAGGAGGCAGGAGCTGATGAAGAGGCCATGGAAGGCTGCTGCTTGCTGGCTTGCTCCACCTTCTTATCCTACACTCTTATAGAACCCAGTACTACCAGTCCAGGGATGGCACCACCACCCACCATGGGCTAGGACCTCCACCACTGATCACAGTAGGTAATGTTAGTTTGTAGAATGAAACTATCATGTTTAAAAATGATATCTAATTAAGAGACAGATGAAATGAGAAATCAGAGAAAGACTTGACAGAATAGGATATTCCTAGCTCCCATGAGAACAGAGAGGAAGGAGAGGTGATTTAAGAGAGAACAGAACAGAGGGAGAGACAGGAGGCATTTTTTACCTGGAGAGGTTTTTTGTTTGTTTGTTTTGTTTTTGTTTTTGTTTTTTGTTTTTTTGTTTTGTTTTTTGTTTTTTTGGCAGGGACAGGTTGTAGAGAGCACAAAAGAAACACAGGTAAAGATGGAAAAAACCAGAGAATGAGAAGTAACCATAATATTAAAACAGATTGCTAGAGGTAGTTTGAGTCCAAGCAGAGAAATTTAGTCAGAAGCTGAGAGATGCCAATTTGAGTCTGTCAGTTCAGAGAGGAGTTTGAACCAGAACATCCAGTATTCAGAAAGAGCTGAGTAAATGTGAGGTTGTTCAGCAGGGTCTCAGAGATTCAAAACATTCTAGGCCTAAATTAGATTGTAGGGAGGCTAGGCCTAGGTTAGATGGAGGTGAGCAGTAAGCCTCCAAGATGACAATTACATCAGGAGAATAAAAGATACATTACAGATATTTAGTAACAGAACTCTAAATAAGAAATAAATGCTGTTTTTAGAAGATTTACTTTCATGTTTAATTTTGTCTATCCATGTCCGTCTGTGAAGGTATGCATATGTGTATGCAGGTGATCTCAGAGGACACAGAGGGTCATGGCACCTACAAAGGTAAAGTACTGGCAGTGTCAGGGGCCTGGTATGGGTGTCCAGAACTGACAAACTTGGATTCTCTGGAAGAGCAGTATGTCCTTTTAACTTTGAGCAGTCATTCCAGCTGCATAAATACATTTTATGATTTATATTTAAAGAAATATTCTAGATACACAAAATAAATTTAAAATTGTTTTTCTTGCTTTACACTTGCACCAGTTGCTAGTAGGTGAATCACCATTAAGTGTGAATAAAGAAAGTCTATGAGAAATCAGTTAGGCTTTAAACCAAGAAAATCTAAATGGATTAAATAAAAGTATTTATATTTTGATAGGAAAGAAATCCATTCTATCTTCTCCCAGTATTTCTACTTTGCCTGTTATATATACATTGGTAAAAGTTTTGTGTATAGTTTAAATACAAGTGGGGTCCCCAAGGTCCACATGTTAAAGGTTTGTCCCTAGAGGGATACTCGTGAGAAATGCTGTCAGTCTTTAGGGTCTTTGTAGAGGGTCTTTTGGTCACTGAAGGACAACTTTGAAAGGGTTATTGTAACTGCCTATAATCTGTTCCTCTATATCCATATATAATCATAGTCTCTTGATTCATAGTTCAGACATTGATTTCTGCCATTTACCTTGATGTGATGAGCTCAAGGGTGAGTCTGCACTGACCCACAGCTACACTGTTTAAACTTTTGACTCTCAAGTTTCTACACATAATAAACCTTTCATTAGAAAAAACTGTAAGCTAAATCATTTCCTTCTAATGACAGAAAGGTGGCCATCATATTCTATGAAGAACTTACCTTACCGTTTCTAATTTCCTACTCCTGAACTTAGAAAGATTGCATCTCTTTTCATTTTAGAAGAAAATTGAGTATATATGGTTTAACTTTTTTCTCTTTTGGCAAATATGTGCTCAAAAACTTTCTGCTTAGTTACCATAAGTTCAAGACCTCTGAATGGTGAAAGCACGGGCAACTAGATGAGTAACTTCAATTTATGTGTCAAGACTGAAAAGACCATATAGTCTAATAATACAGATGTGTTGTTCCACTTATATTACTCCTGAGCCTCAAATCTCACTAAATTTAAACCTTAGAACATAGAATTTAAAGCCATCTATCTTTCATTTAAAAAAAATGTTATCATCTCAACACCCAGCAGATACATATGTGTATTGAAGTTACGACACAATTCTGGTGGTCTGAAGAAACTTTGGGGAAGGAGATAAAGTCATGAGGGGTTAGCACTAAGGAGTAACTAGTGACTGATAAAAGGGATTAATGGAACTACTTTAGATATTTCCCCTTCCCTTCCATTACAGGAAGACAGCATTTACATGTATATGGGGACCACAGCAAATATGGTCCATATTGGAAGCAGAGAAAATAATTATCATCAGAAACTGCTGGTGTCTTGACCTTGAGTTTAAAGACCCTAGAAGTATAAAAAAAAAACTAATGAGACTAGAGAAATGGCTCATCACTCAAGTATACTTGTTGCCCTTGCAGTGGACACTAGCTTGGTTTCTAGTACCCAAAAGGCAGCTGAAAATAACTTGTTATTACAGTTCTATGTGATCCTCTGGCTTTTCTGACCTCCACAGGCAGGAGTTAGGTACATAGTACTTAAAGGTACATGCAGACAAAACACTCTTATACATTAAATATTTCAAAAGGGTTATAGAGTCAAAAGAGAATAGATTTCAAGTAGGGATCATTTTCAGCAGGTTGGCTTGTTGTCATGTCTATCAGGAATAATATTGATTATGCTAATTAAGTGACTAAGACCTGTCCTCTGTGGGAACCACATAAGCAGTGATTTCTAAGTGATATAAGAGCAGGAAAAGTAAACTGAGCATTAGCATGTATGCATTCATTACTCTGTTTTTGATTATGGATGTAATATGACCAAGCTCCAGCTTCCATGGCTCCTGTGCTATGACTGTATATAACATGAAACTATAAGCTATATAAACCCTTCTCTACATAAGTTGCTTCTTTCAGGGTATTCCAGGGAAACTGGAAAAGAAAACAATATCTTAAAACCACCCTCCAAACCACTTTCCAAATGCCAGGTTCTAAGTCCATCTCAGTATCTTAAAGAACATGGCCTCTCAGCTGGCCCATATCAAACCAGGACCTGTAATTTTTTTTCTCAAATGAGATGAGAGGCACCTCAAGCCTTTCTAGCACTTTCTGAAATCTATCTGACTACTATTTCAACTCAGCTATTCTGACCCAAACTCCTCACCAAGAAGACTGTTTCAAACTGGCTTCCTTTGGCTTCTGACAGAGTTGTTGCTCAGTTTGGCTTCAAACTAATTCTGGCAATATGTTCTAATCTTCTGGCTGTTTCTCATGTCATGGCTCATTTTTTTCTTACCTGTGTCTAGTTAGTTTTCTCTGCAACCAGTCTCTGGAAACCTGTCCGAGTAAAACTTTCAGTTAAAAAAAAAAACATGACAAACAAACAAACAAAAACCTGGTCCCCCTCTCTCCCTGCACTGCTCTTAAGTAGCCTCTCTTTCTGGTCCTTTTCTCTTGAGAGTTAGGCATATCCTATCTCTGACTTATTTTGCCAAATCTTTGTCTTTGTCTGCCCCTTAATTAGACGACCCTTTCAAACATGGCTGCTTCGTTTTATAAACTGACCTTATCTTCATTGTTTAGCATTAAGTGTGTATACTAAGGGCATGTTCTGTATTCCAGCCTGATCATATAATTAAGAGTGTGTATGCATTCCAGCCTGACCATATAGACCTAGAAGTCGTTGGATATGTTTCCATGCCAGAGCAGCCACGTTGCCCGATGAAATTCTTCTATGGAGACCTCTTCCTTCTCAATACCAACTCAGAATCTATGAACCCTAACTTAATTTAGTCTCTGCACATAGAGATTATTAATTCATCTTTTTTTTTATTAAATCTCAAGATCTACTCCTAAAGATCCACAAAATAAATTCATTCCATAGATATAGTTTCAGAAAAAATTCTACAGATCAAGAAACCAAGCTTATACATTTTCCAACCAAAGCAGAAGACAGGCTTACTTGGTGACTCCAGAAATAAGATGGTCTATGGAAAAAAACAGAAATATTGCCAATCTCTGGATTGGATGACACTTAAAGGATATTCCCCTACTTTCTATTCTTCTTCAATAGCTAACATTCAGATTCTATTTCTTTTAATGGCAAAAAAAAAATCTATGAGGAGGTTAATTTATTTACATATTTCCTTTGTTTTCTCTGCCTCGGTGTTTTCAACTAATCTATCTTTGAGTCCATAGATTATTTCCTTTACTTACTCAATATTTTTTTTTCTTTAAGTAAAAAAAGTAACCTATGCTAAATATTTCAGTTTGAACATTTTTAGTTTTCTGACTCTATTGAATTTATTCTCTATGTTTATTTGAAGTTCTCTGAGCACCCTTAGATTTGTCAAGCAGTTAGTGCCTCTGCAATTCTCTGACATCAGTCACTGGTTTTTATACTGCTTCTGGATGTTTCCTTTTGCTGACATCCTGTTGTCTTGCTTCTTTCTGTCTCTTGTGTGTATGCACTGCTGTCTGCAATCTTTGGAGAAGGTACTCACTGGAGTTTTATGACCTTTCTTTGGCCCTTGTTTGTTTTTGTTTGTTTATTTTCCCCTGGTTAAAAAAAAATCTTCACAGAGATGTAAAAAGTAAAAATAAATAACAGAAGAAAACTTTCAAATATTTAGAAAATACAGATATGCAGATACAGAAATATCCCATCATTTAATCAAAGGCTACACTGAGACATAAATAATATACATCATACTTAAAGACAAAGTGAGAATCCTTCTGCAGTGACAATGAAAACTCTCAATCATACACAACAGAGTCATACTAAGGCAAGCAGCATTTTTCTCTACAGAACCCTCACAGTCCAGGAGAGGAAAGGATGCTGGATTAAAAACCTGAAGAAAGACAGGTGACAAGTGTGAATGTTAAACCTGAATAGCTATCCTTTACAAATGAAGAATGGATAAAGGCTTTTCTAGATAAAAATGAAGCCAACAGAGTTCATTGCTCATCACCACTACCTTTATCTTGCTAGAAAAGCAAAAATGGCTTATTTACTAAAGAAAGGGATGCCAGTTAGAAATAAAGAATTGAAGTTCAAAACATAGTGATAAAAATCAAATACAGAACCAAGTTCAGAAGATACCACTATTATAATGGTAGTGGATACATCATGTAATTTTGAAAGCTTATAGTACAAAACAAAATAACAAGAGATATGACTACTAACACTATTGTGTTAGCAGTTTATACTATATTATATAAATATATAAATTATTCTAAACAACTAAAAAAGCATACTTACCAATTTTAAAAGCAATATGTTAAATAAATATAAATGCACTAAACTTTCCAGTTGGCAGCTTAGCAGAGAAAGAAAAGCCTCATGTGGCTAACACGAATAGCAGGGATGACAGCTGACAATCAGAATCAGAATTTGATTGTAATGCTGACCAAAGTACAAAGGAAACCAAACATACAGACCCCACTGCAATCTTTTTTATCAAAGTCAGTACCTTAAGAAAGTATTATCTACTTGTAGGCTTCTAGGACCCTCTGGGTCCTTCTACTTGAACATTATGATAGGCAGATTTGGGCCCAGGGGTCCCACTCAAACTAAGGCGCCAGCCAAGGACAATACAGGCGGTAAACCTTAAGCCCCTACCCAGATCTAGCCAATGGACAGAACACTCCCCACAGTAGAGTGGAGAGTGGGATATGACTTTCTCACATACTCTGGTGCCTCACCTTTGACCATGTCCCCTGGACGGGGAGACCTGGTGGCAATCAGAGGAAGGACAGCAAGTTACCAAGAAGAGACTTGATACCCTATGAGCATATAGAGGGGGAGGTAATCCCCCTCAGGAACAGTCATAGGGGAGGGGAATAAGGGGAAATTGGGAGGGAGGGAAGAATGGGAGGATACAAGGGATGGGATAACCATTGAGATGTAACAAGAATAAATTAATAAAGGAGGAAAAAAATAAAATAAAATAGAAAAAAAATAAATAAAATAAAATGCAAAGTTAAAAAAAAAAAAAGAAAGTATTATCACACTCAGGTCTGAGATACAGGTATTTAATGCATAAATTTCTGAACTATGACTTTCTAAATATTTTTATTGTATTAGACTAGAAATCCCTGTTTTCCTGACCTGCCTGAAGTTCAGTTCAACTCTCTCTCTTAAGTAACCAAGCTGTGTAATATAGCCAGTGGACTTGCTTTAGACATTTTAAGGAACCCATTCCTTACTCATATTCTTGACCATGTCCCTTGGAGGGGGAGACCTGGTGGCACTCAGAGGAAGGACAGCAGGTTACCAAGAAGAGACTTGATACCCTATGAGCATATACAGGGGGAGGTAGTCCCCCTCAGGAACAGTCATAGGGGAGGGGAATAAGAGGAAAATGGGAGGGAGGGAAGAATGGGAGAATACAAGGGATGGGCTAACCATTGAGATGTAATATGAATAAATTAATAAGGGAGAAAAAATAAAAATAAGATCATGAAGATCCTAAAAAGAAAGAACTCCACAGAGACATCTGACATCATCTTTGTCCAGCAAGTCCACAACTTTTTTCTACTTTTGCTTATTCTATAGATTGCAATTCTCCAGCTGCATGGGATTGCCAGAGTGCGGGGTCTCACATATCTGGGATACAGTCTACTACTCCAAGGTCAATATATTACACAAATATGATGTAGTATCTTCTTTGCTCATAAATCATATTTATGTCTGTTTTCCAAATTTTAAAAATTATAGTCTCAAATGTCTCATATATGCATGCTTACTTAGTTCAACTGAACTATTCTTTAGTTGAAACATATTTCAAGTTCACAGATTATACATAGTAATTATTTAATTTTTCCAATTTAAAAAGAATAAACTAAGAATTACTATTTAATGTCTCTTTATAGGTAAAATGACATGGTAATTTATAATGAAAATTGAAATAACTATAGACTATGTTTGCTAAATATCAGGCAGTACATTTATATTTATAATCCTTGTTACAAATGCCAAAATGTAACTAAAAGCTGTTAAGTAAGACAGCAAAACAATCCCAGATAAATGGTAATCTTAATTTAACTGAAAATACTGCCAAGAGATTTACTAAGAAAAAAGCATCAGTGTTTGGCCTAAAGGATATTAGTTTCAAATACATAGAAGAGGGAATCATATTAAAAATAAGGAGCATATGATTTAGAGATTTGGCTCAGGGGCTCAGAGCACTTGTTGCTGTGGTACAGGACACAGACTTAATTGCCAGAACTCACATGGTAGCTCACAATCATTTGTAACTCCAGCCCCAGGTGATTGAATGCCATGTTCTGATGTATGCCAGTACCAGGTCTGCATAGAAATGCACGCAGACAACACACTCATATACGTAAAATAGTCAAATTAATAAAATTTAAAAATAAGGGCACAGAAAGCACTATTAATATTTTGAGGGGTAGAAATCATCTAACTCTTTTAAATGTTATTTTGAAGAGTTCTAAGACTAAAGGGGACTAAAACATGGGGACTAGATGAAACTTGAAATGTAATTGTACATAAGATATGATCATGGAGTTTTATTACCTAAATAAGTGCTTATGAGCTTAATAGCTACTTTTCCTATTGATGCAACAAAAAACATGACAAGAAGAAACTTAAGGAAGAGAGTTGCTTTTACTCACAGGTCAAGAATGTGGTATATTGTAGTGGGAATCATGGGAGCAAGAACTTGAGGCAGTTGGTTATGTTAGGAAGCTGAGGATGATATGAGACTAGAACTCAGCCGACTTTCCCTTTCCATTCAGTCCAGGACTCCAACCCACAAAATACTACTGCACAGAGGTAATACAAGCCTTCACAGCTCAATTAACTTAACATAGATAAATCTCTCATTGACATGTACAGAAATGTATCATAGGTTATTCTATATCTTGTCATATTGACTATCTATATTAAGCATCACAGCTCTACCTCTTGTTAACATGACACTCAAACATACTACCTTTAAGCCATAACCTATTATCCTCATAAGGCCAGGCCATCTCTTTGTTGTTGTTGTTGTTGTTGTTGTTGTTGTTGTTGTTGTTTTCAGGTGATCTCTTAATATAAAATGTATTCAGTTCAACATCAAATGTCCCCATAGTCTTGAACAGTTCCAAATCACTTAAATATCCAATGTCCAAGTCTATTCAGAGAGTCAAAGCATCTCTCAATAATAAGATCCTACAAAATCAATAACAAGTTACATATTTCCAACTTATAAGAATCAGCATTCCCATTCTAAATGGAACAAATGTGATTCCAAGTTATTTTGCCAACTTGAGATGTAGTCTGTTTTCCTTGGACTACACAGCAGCTCTGTATGCTTTGACAGATGAGTCTGCAAAATTGTTGACCAAGGTATTTTTCTAAGGTTGATTTCTTTTCCAACAGGTAACCCCATTGGCAGCATTCTCTATTTAGGTTTCTTCTTTGAAGTACATATGTGTTGTCACAAGTTATGGACCCTGAAAGATGAGATATTACCCCTTGTCCTATTGTCTTAATAAAGAAAATAATGTTTCTCTTTAAAAAATTAGAGACATTTTGTTCTCTCGACTCTTGTCTACAAGCTGTTCATACAACTCCTTGCTAAATTTTGCATTTTAAAAGTATATTTAGTCTTTTTAATTGTAGACTTGAATAAGAAAAGTGATCAGGAGCTGTGTTGGATGCCACGTTTTATTGAATTTCCCTACACTACAAAAGCAAATGGTTTACTGTTTATGCATTTGGTGTCTCTTAAAATCGCAGAGCATGGCCAGATCAGAGCCAGGTGCTTTCCAAGAATACCACAAACTCTTCCCCTGAGCTAGTTCCTGGGAGAGTCCTTATTCCTTTCCTAAACCTCAGTCATTAGGCCTCTGCTGTCCACCATTCTCTCAAGATTCTTATCTTCCGTGATCCCAACAGAAAGTCTATTTAAGTTCTGCTTACAGTTTTTAGGGGATTTCTAGATCAAAGCTCCAAATTTTTCAACATGCCTCCCCCTGAGAACCAGATGCAAATGTTAAAAACTACAGCACAAGTCTCAGCTCTCAGTATTAATTCTTCTATGTTATGGTTACTCATTGTTGTAACAAGGTAGCAGAGAAGAAAGGATACAGAAAGAAGGTTTATTTCGGATCTTACTTCTCAGTTGCCATCCATCTTGACAGGGAAATTAAGGGAGCAGGAGCCTGAGGGAACTGCACCCACAGTCAGCAAGCAGGTAGATGAAAATTGTGTCCAGTGTGTCCAATGGCTTTCTTCTTTCTATTCTATCTAAGAGCTATGCCATCTGACTAATCTGAATTAATGTTTATTTTCCCACCTCAACTGACCTAATGAAATAGCTCATCATAGTTGTGCCTGGAGGCTTTTCTACTAAATAATTATAGGTTCTATAATGTTGACAGTTAATGATACTCATGGTGCCATCTCTTTCCTTTATATCTATCCCAGTTAAAAGCTTATTTTTTAAAAGCAGAAAATAAATTTTTAAATATAAAATATATTTTACTCATTGGGAATATATATGATTCGGTGATTCCATTCATACTTGAATTCTTTAAAATTCACTGTTCATTTTTACTCTCATAAATTTGCATAATTAAATATAGCTGTTTATGTAACACTACATGCAAAAAATAATGCAACCAGACACAAATTCATTCACACTGACTCTTAACAGTACTGAACCTGTCAACTATTGTATTTTTACTTGTTCCTAAAAGTTTGCTTTTTTTTATAATTGTTACAGTAATGGACTTATCCAATACCTATATAATTCTAAAGTATTGTTACTGCATGCATCCTTAGTTGTTTTCCAGTATTAAGTAGAGTCCCATTGATGTAATAGTCACTGGCTTAAGAGTACTTGGATACTTTCCAGATTTGGCAAATATTAATTAATAAAGCTATTACAACATGATTTCTTATTTCTTCTGGATAAATTGCACAATGAAATTGCTGAATCACATAACAACTGTATTTAATTCTATTTGATAAGAACACAAACTCCTTATTAAACTGATTCTAGCATTTTACAATCTTATCTGTGAAAATAGGCCAATTCTAGCCCCCGTAAATCCTCACCAGCCGTCAGAACTGTTAGATGTCTATTTAGTCTCCCTAAATGTTTGAGGAAGTGCATTAATTTTACTTTAATAATGACAAATGCCTGATATATATATATATATATATATATATATATATATATATATGTGTGTGTGTGTGTGTGTGTGTGTGTATACATATGTGCACACACACACACACATTGGTATCATCAATTTTTCACATTTTATTGGAGTTGGTTTTACCACCAAAGCCAATGCATCTATTATATATTATATATAAATATGTGATTTTCAAAATTTTCCAAGTTGAGAGTTGCAATTTTATATTGTCCAATATCTAAGATTCATTCACAATCTTCTGGGCTCCTCCAAAGGGTTTGTATCATTTCTCCAGCTCAGCCATTTACAGTATACCCAGCTTCTCTTTTAGGTTCCTGTTGGATAGACCCCTTCAATCTTGAGCCTTCAATTGCCACTGTGGCTACACTATCACCAATGGCCTCTACTGACCTGTCACAGTGCCAAACCTCAGCTGCTCTCTATGACCCTTTTATGTCTTCAAAGAAAGTAGCACCTGGGTGAGTCTTACAGTCTGAAGTTCATCTTCCAGCATGAGGTACAACCTTGGTCACAACTGGAATAGAGCTTCTGTATGCTGACTCTCAAGAAACGCTTCCCAGAAGACTTCACTTTGATAATGTTGGTCTCTTCTTAGTCATCACTAATTTCTCAGCTCCAGCAAGCCAGCTTTAATTATTCTAACAAAAAAAAATGTTTGCTTTAGTAGTTCTGATATATTGTTAATCACAGCTCACTCGTCTGGTCCAACTACCTAGAACAACAAAATATTAACTCAAAGTAAAAAATGGCTCTGATAGAATCTTTTAAACTTCCCTCTAAATTTCACAAGCCAAACCTCCATTTTACTTTTTATTTTATTTTACTTTATTTTATTTTGCATTCTTCTGAACAGTCTTATCTTTCGAGCTCCAAATGGGCAATTCTGCAAGCATTGAACACTCAATTGCTTTTCTTGCAAAAATTCCTATACAAACCATGGATTCTTCCATAATCCTCCCCAAAACAACATCGTCAGGTCTGCCAGCAATATCCCACATTCCTGGTACTAGCCTGTCTTATAGTTTCCACTGCTGTGACAAAACACCATGACCAAAAAGAAAGTTGTGGAGGAAAGGGTTTATACGGCTTATAGTCTTGTATTTTAGTCCATCATTGAAGGAAGACAAAACAGGGCCTCAAATAAGGCATAAATCTAGAGATAGGAGCTGATGAAGAGAAAATAGAAGTGTTACTTACTGGCTTCTTCCCCATAGATTGCTCAGCCTGTGCTTTCACAATGAAAGGGCTGTGGTCTCACCCGTTAATCACTAATTAAGATAATTCCCTACAGCAAGATCTTAGGAAGGAATTTTCTTATTTGAGGTTCTCTCCTTTTTATAACATTAGCTTGTGTCAAGTTTCCATAAAACTATCCAGCACAATTAGTATACTAAATATACATAATATATAAATTAAGTAATATGTAATTATATTAAATATATCACTAGTAATAAGCATTGTTACCACTTATACAATGTGGAATCAATTGCAATGGTTAAATTGTACGTTTTTTTCATAAAATAGGCAATTGCTTGCTTATCCGAGAAGATTGTTTCAAAATAGGATATATATATATATATATATATATATATATATATATATATATATATATATACATACATATATATGGAAAATACAAGTTGGAGTTCACGACAGCTATCAAGCTACTCATATTCTATTGGTTTGTCACTGAGGTGATTGTGTTCTGACAGTTGGTCAGTAAATCTTTCTGTTTCTTCCCTATCACTTGTGAGAGCCTTCAAATTTCCTCAACAGAAACACACAGAATTCTAGATATGTTACAGAAATAATTCCCAAATATTATAATACCTGAAAACTAGAGGAAAAGAGAATATATTTTTAGCATCCCACACGGCATGGTTTGGCTCTGATGCCATATATTGATATTATTTCTTGTGTTCATTCCCTTCTTGTGAAAGTCCCAACAAGTATGTATATTGTATGAACCATGAGTTACATAGATGAAGAAATTGTTCTCATGACAATAGTTATTGTTGAAAAATCACAAAGTTAGAGATGTTGAGAGCTTTCCTAATATCTAGAACTTCCGTTCTAGCAACTATTTTCCTCCCTTCCATTATTTTCCATGTAAATGAAGGACACCATCATGGCTCTTGCTCTGTCATTTAAGAAAAATATTAGAACTGCACATGGTTGTTTCTTTGTAATATAGCTTTCTTAGTTGCTCATATAGTATTTAGTCTTTGAAACATGACTTAAATCCTTTGTTCTTTATCAGAGCAGTTTATTCCATCTCTATCAGAAGTCTAGACTTACAATACTATTTTCAATGTCATAAGAAACTAAGACTCCAACTATGCTGTTATCTTGAATCTGCTACTACCAAATAATGCAAATCAAATCACATTGCTTATTTGTTCAAAGCATTCAAATGCCTTCTCAATGCATTAATTCTGAAATACATCTCTTGGACTTTCAGTCTTCCATGAGTTTACCTTTTGCCTCCAACTAAAAGCAGAGAATTCCCAGTAATGACTGTCTATACTGTAGGTAAATTGCTTCAATTTTCATTCTACACTTTTTCCTTTGCTGTTCTGTCTTTACTGCTACTTTGCTAGTCTCATGCTGAATCATTTGCACAATTCCATTAATGTGTAACACCACCTTTCCAAAGTGAAGTCTTTAGTATCCATGCAGACACTTATCAGTCTCTTCTGCAGAATCATTGGCTTCCTCCATGAGGATTGACAGACACAGTGCTTTTATATTTGCTTCCAGCCCTGTATTCGTATGGTCTTTGTAATGGGATGAAAGGTGCAGACACCAGGTCTGCCTGAAAACACTGACCCAAATCTTGTCCTTGTCTGTGGCCAAGTAAATGAAAGCTTTAAGTGCTTACTCATCCTGACCCTCAGAGTGCTTTAACCATGTTATTTATATTTTTTCCTTGAGAACTATTTTGAGAATATTTATCAGGGATAACCTAAGTAAATTACCTAATCCTCACATTATTACAGAACAATCAAGAACACACCATCTTTCTTCTCATGACTTCCTGCCTCATCTGCTGGTGCACTCTCTCCCATAGATCTATGTGGTGCTGTGGAAAACACAAACACCAAACAGACAGGATAAATAGTCATTGAATCCTCCTTTATTATGGAAATAATGCTCTTAGACCACTCTTCTGGTAGGATTAAATTTGAACTTGAATATTGTTTAATTAAAACCTTTAAAATAATCGAATTATATAAAATTCCAGTGATATACTTAACTATAGTTTTTCTGGTTTTAATTAAGCATTCCCATTGATTAAAAAAAAAAGAGGAAATGGGATAGCAGAGGAAAGAAATTGACACATAAATGTTTAAATATACAGAAATGGAGATTTTTTAACAGGACTTTTAGTTCTATAGTAGTGATAATGTTTTATTGTTTTATATTTGATTTTAAATGATCCTTGACGTCTTTAAGTGGCACATTAAGAACTGTGTGCCTTGAGTGGTTGTAAGAATAAATGTAGAAATAAATTTTTAAAAATATCTCAGAAACCCCTCTAGCCTTTTCTCTATTATTGTTACTAATATGCTACATAGAATAGTTTTATACGCAGCTGGGAATATGAGGAAATTGAAAGCAATATGCCTGCCTTTTGTGCTAAGTGAACTGCAATAAACTGCAGTATATACCCTGAACACACCAGTAAATCAGACTTAATAGGTTGTTTATTAGCAGTGTAAAGTTGCCACTAAATGGACCTCTCAACTTGTGAAAATGAAGATAACTTTTACCGCTTTTCTGTTGTATAAAATATATTATTGAAAATATGTATTTTAGTGTACAAGTTAAATATTTCCAGAACCACTGGACACAGGGTGTTTTTATTACAATTTTTATAAATCCTTCCATCAAATACAGCTGCATTAATTCCTGGAGTTACATATACAACAAGAAATGGTGTGTGTGGCTCAGACCTAATATGGATACCTGCAGTGACTAGTGGTTCACAGGTGGCTATTAATAACACATATTTTAGGCATAGCTTTATCTACCTAATAGAATAACCCTGTTAATCAGGAAGATATATATAGTTAAAGGGGGTTTTGGAACAACTCTGTTGTGAAAAAATATTAAGTTTAACACTAAGATACTATAAGTTTTAAGTTGTAAATAATAGTACATACACGAAGCATATCTAGTTAAGAAAATATTTACTAAAACTGACTATTATTTCTTTCCTAAGGGATCATTTTCATTGTTATTTGTTTGAGTCTGATCTGGATTTTTGAGAAAGGATTTTCTCTTTTGGTGCAGCCTAGGCTGCAGTCAGAGCTTTTGATTTCTATGATTTTACCTCCCAAGTGCAAGGATGGCAGAGATATGTCAGGATACCTGGCTTAGAGATAATGGTTTTAAAAAGCTAAAATTTTATTAACCAAGATGCTGCTTTATAGTTCTTCTTGCTGTATGTAGTTTATTGCAAATATGTGTAATAATATAAATGTATATGTAGAAAAGGAAAAAAAGAAATTTAAAGACTTTCTTGAATGAAAATAACATTATTATATATCTTCTGGGGAAATATTTCTCCAGTTAATATCAATTGGGTTTTTAAAAAAAGAAAATAAAGAAGACTGCCTATGAATGTAAAGGAAAAAGCTTCCTCAATTCATGAGAGAATTCACTTTAGAAGTTCTAAATGTATATCCTTTCTGTCTTTTTAAAAATAGCTTTTTTTTCCAGACTAATGGCCCCACTTGTGAGCTTTACATGCCCTGGAAATGTGTTTCTCCAGCACTTTGTGCCTTCACTTTGAGATGTAATCACCAACACAGGTAGCACACCTATCATCCTATAACAGAGTTCCTGTGGGAAGATGGAAACTTAATTTTAGGATGTAGTAAGTTCCAAGTTGAAAATCTACTTCCTGTCACTAAAGTTTAGTTTACTTTTTCTTTCACAAGTATAACAAATAGCCACCACAACTACCAAATAAACTAAGATAATGGTATGTGATAAGTAGTGATGTCTAGTCCTCTTTCTAGATGAGTGAATATTTTTGGAATGTGTGTGTGTGTGTGTGTGTGTGTGTGTGTGATAAATCTGTTTGGAAGTATGTAAGGGTGAGATTTCCTTGTCTATTAACCTTCTGCCTGTGAAGGGCATCATAGCTTGGTTAGGTGCTTAATCAACATGAAATAGACTATTTTCCTTCTTACTTTTATGGCCAGGCTTTTGAGTTGGTAAGATTTTGTATTAACTATTCCAGCAGTAATTCTGAACTAGAAAGGTAGTTGACTATGCTCCTCACTATCTTTATAAACAATTGAGAGTAAAGAAACTTTGCAACCTTCTTTGGGGATGCACACTAATTCAGACACCACTTAAAGAAGAATTTCTGGCAATAGAAAGTGTTTGACATTTGTGTTATTATTTTTACAACAGTATAAAAACACTCCTCCTTAGACCAAAGTTATTTTTATTCACGCTAATATTCACAGAATTTTATATCTTTTGCCCTGTCTTTCTGAGATTCTATCATTTTAATTTTTTGGAAAGTTTTTTGTGTTTTAGTAAAAATTATGTGTTTGGTTCATCAATAATATAAAATTTCTTGTAATTGATTCCAAATGGAGAAGGCGATAATATATTTTTAAAACTTTTAAAGCAGTTGGATGTATGGTTGTGGGGAAAGCAGGGACTGCCTCTGACATGAACTCTGGTGCCCCCAATTTGATCACTTCCCCTTGGAAAGGAGATCTGGTGACACAAAAAAAGAAATTAGATGTATATGGAAATATTTTATTTATTAAGAAGATTCACTTATCTGAAAAATATTTCAAATTCATACAGAGAAGCTACATTTAAGTGTTTTATACTCATGTTATATGTCCTCAGTTATATACATGTGAGTATACTGAACATACACCTGTGCACATAGAAGTATATATTTATGTATAAACACATTGTGTCTTTACCTCAAGAAATTTAAATGTGCACATATCAAGCAGAATTGAGTTAAAATTCTACTCACATTACAGTAGTATTGTCATTATAGTTTACTAAAATTGTAATTGTGTTGGCAGTTTGGATGTATAACAAATGCCTTTATACTCTTTATGCATTAAAAAGTCCTTCAGATAGTTGGGTTATAAATTGTAACTCAATTTTAGCATTTGATGGTATAGTAGACACCTTCTGGGATACAAAATTAGTTACTGTCTCTTATAAGCTAAATAGCTACTAGGAATAATTATTTTATATTAATATTTGGTTTATGAATGGATACTTTTAACTATTGAAGTAGTTGTCACCTCTAGAATATGAATCCAATATAACCCATGTTTCTTTTCAAACATGTTTATCCTCTTCTGTCAATCAGAATTTATAAATTTGTAATTTTGAACTTGTACTTTCCTATAAAAGATAAAGAAATGTGATAAGTAGATGAATGACTTTGAAAATATAATTTTGAAAACACATCAGCTTAAATGTTATGAGTAACCTTTCTCTTCATATAAGCATTGAAAGATGTATCCCACTGATATATATCTGGCATAAACATGTAGAAATTTTAATTTGTGTCTTTTATTTTTGTAAGGTTGCCTTAGTTAAGGATTTATCTACAGCTTTTGTAAGCTGAAAAACACTACATTTCTGCGAACACTTTTCATGCATTATCATTTTTACTGTTACTTACACTGATGTAGGCTTTCTTTTAATTTAAGTGGCTTCTCAGTAGTGACTGAGCTGGTTGCTGCTTTTAACGTTACACTCAAATTGTGGTTTGATCAAAACTTTAATGTTATCTGTATGGGCTATAGCTATTCCAAATTGAAGCAGGCAAGACACATACTTTACAGAATGGGTGCCTTAACAAATAGATATCTCTCTTCCTCCTCCTCCTCCTCCTCCTCCTCCTCCTCCTCCTCCTCCTCCTCTTCCTCCTCTTCCTCCTCCTTCTCCTTCTTCTCCTCTTCCCTCTCCTCCTCCTCTTTCTCTTCCTTTTTCCCTTCCTCCCATTCTACTTCTTCCTCTTCCTGTTCTTCTCTCTGTCTGTCTTTTTTTCTGGACCTATCTGAAATCTTGCTGTGTTAACTGGGTAAAAGTTTGTTTCTTCTAAAAAAAAAAAAACCTCAGTTTGAAGATATGATATAGACTTATGAGTTACACCATCATTAATATGCACTAAGAGAAAACAAATTAGATGACTGATAATGGATGTCAGAGATAAGAAAATTTCTTGAAAGCAGATTGAGACCGGTAATCCAAAATTGTGAATCTGGAGTGCACACTCAAACAGGAGTAGAAATTATCAAGATGAAGATTCTATGTGGTACGTATTCAAGTCATATCTGTGTTGGGGCACCAGAGTGTTCAGCTCAGAATGTATGAGTGATGTCCTCTAAGTCTCACCCTGAGGGATAAAAAACAGCAAATTGGACACAGGTATTACTTAGTCTCTGATTCCCAATTGAAAATGCAATGTCCACAGCTGCCTCCTGATCCTGGTATACCTTTTTTGCTGTGACAGAAAGAATTCATTCAACTGTACACACAAAATACTTTCCTTAAGTTTTTTGTCAATTATTTTATTACAACAATGGAAAAAATCTAACATACATATGCTATATAATGGCAAGTGCCCTTTC
This sequence comes from Acomys minous, assembly GCF_964271855.1. Classification (NCBI taxonomy): domain Eukaryota; kingdom Metazoa; phylum Chordata; class Mammalia; order Rodentia; family Muridae; genus Acomys; species Acomys minous. Next base: position 70,326,712 of record NC_140489.1, on the reverse strand, counting down.
GTGTGTCCTTGAGTCACATATCTTAGGTCTAAAAGTAACATTAGATATCATCTACTTTGTGTGTTACTCTATAAGTGAACACATACAATACTACATACATTTTCTAGATTTTTTATTATTATACTACATTCAATAAATTTAGAAGGACAGGAAATCAAGGGTTCTGGTGCCTTGTGAGAAACAAAAAGAGAAATATAAACACAGAGGGGGGAAAAAAGGAGAAAAATGAGACCAGTGGTGACATTAAATAGAAACAACAAAAAGGAAGTATTTAAAAGTGCTTGAGAAATTGCCTTAATAACTACCTGAAAGTTTGTATTCGTTTTTGTATCTATTTCTACTAAGAACTTATATCAAGAAAAAAAGCATTTCATTCTGATGTAGACATAAGTGTGACTTTGAGAGCAGGCATCACATGCCATCAATACTAGCATGTGCCATCCAGTACCATCAGTACCATCATGGGCTACCCAGTACCACTGTGTACCATCATGTCCATTATGTGTCATCAGGCATTATCATATATCATCATGTGACATCATATCCCATTTTTTGCCATCCAGGACCATAGAGGACCATCATGGTAACAATAGGCTATTTCTAAAGAATACTAGTATTCTTGGGAAAACTTGGAGTAAAGAAGACACTAGAAAATATCAGATTTTATGAGGCTTTAGAAAACCCATAAAATTTAAAGGTGAAATTTAAAATTTTACAATTCATTATCCACAATTTTACAGTGAATTATCCACAGTATTATTTGCTTATATGGTTGAAATAGGTGTCTGTGTAGGCTCTAACTCATAGAGAGAATTCACTACATGCAAAATGATTTTTCATAAAAGATATGGAGACATACACAGATTATGGAGATGTAGAAACTTACACTTCATTGCATGTAGTGTAGTGGTAAAATGAGTCTCCCTTCCCTGTGTAGCTTGTGTTTTCTTTACATTTTTACTCCTACCTTTAAAATCAAGATGCTTTCTTTTATAGCTGGAAAGCTTTTGTTCTTAACAAATTTATAGTATTTGATTTCTAATAATACAATTGCATATTGTTTTATAGAAGTTGATTAGATTCTAAGTTTTTTTCAAAGAAGCTTATGGTTCAAAGCTAAATTTGTTTCATTTGAAAGAGATTATGTGGAATTAATGATAAAAGAACAACTAGACCGCACAACTCAATATTGTAAACTTATTAAGCACCAGAAAACTCCTAGTCCCATGCTAGCTGAACATGGAACAGGCTTTGCTGCCTATTTTGTTCTGTACAGAGATCATATTTCAGGCGCAAAAGAGCCATAATGGCTTCTGTCAATTTTAATTTCTAATTGTCAATAGACTATTTTCTTGGCCCAGACTCTTTTGTCCAGCAATCTATATGTTTAGCCTTTCTTCCATTGGGTAGTAGGATCTTATGGTCAGCTTTTTATTTTATTTTTATTTTTATGAGTTTTTTTTCGTCAGATTTTTAATGTATTCAAATAAAAATTCCAGGATAAGGAGGGGATAAATTCCTCTAATTATGTGTGAGTGAAGCACTTTAATGGAGGAAAGAAAACGTCTTTCTTCAAAGAAGAGCATACATGTTCTCGCGAGCAATCTTTGTGTAATGTGTAATTCTACTGTAATATGAGTGACTCCTTATTGCTATTGCTTTTGTGCATGACTTTAGACTTACAGTATAAAAGTGTAGGACCAAAGACAGAGATAAAAACTTTTGTGTGTAAGGTTTATATAGAACATTAATTCATTTATATGTTGTCAATGTCCAAATTGCCAACAGAGTTATATAGAACTAGAGTTTTAATTTTGATTTAGATTTTTCTGAAACAACTTTATTTGCATATTTTTAAATAAAAAGTTATAAATTGTTTTAAATCTGTAAGTGAAAATCAGGAACAGAAATGAAATCTTTGAGTTCACAGATATTTGTTAATGATTTTAATGAAGTAATGAATTAAGAAATAGTTTCTCGATCATCTCTCCATTTATTTTTTTTTTTTTTTGCTGTTTATGTAAGTCATATTTTCTTTCTTTTTTGATTTTTTTCTCCTTTATTAATTTATTCTTGTTACATCTCAATGGTTATCCCATCCCTTGTATCCTCCCATTCTTCCCTCCCTCCCATTTTCCCCTTATTCCCCTCCCCTATGACTGTTCCTGAGGGGGATTACCTCCCCCTCTATATGATCATAGGGTATCAAGTCTCCTCTTGGTAACCTGCTGTCCTTCCTCTGAGTGCCACCAGGTCTCCCCGTCCAGGGGACATGGTCAAAGGTGAGGCATCAGAGTATGTGAGAAAGGCATATCCCACTCTCCACTCTACTGTGGAGAGTGTTCTGTCCATTGGCTAGATCTGGGTAGTGGTTTAAGGTTTACCACCTGTATTGTCCTTGGCTGGTGCCTTAGTTTGAGCGGGACCCCTGAGCCCAAATCTGCCTATCACAATGTTCTACCTGTAGGCTTCTAGGACCCTCTGGATCCTTCTACTTTGCCATTCTCCCATGCTTCTCTCATCTAGGGTCCCACTAGTATATCCTCCCCTCTGTCTCAGTTTCCTGGTAAGTGAAGGCTTTCGTGGGATATGCCCCTTGGGCTAATATGCAGATATAAGTGAGTATATACCATTTGAGTCTTTCTGCTTCTGGGTTAACTCACTCATTATGATCATTTCTAGCTCAATCCATTATCCACAAATTTCGGGAATTCCTTGTTTTTAATAGCTGAATAGTAGTCCATAGTGTATATGTACCACAGTTTCTTTATCCATTCTTCTACTGATGGACACTTAGGCTGTTTCCATGTTCTGGCTATTATGAATAAGGCTGCTATGAACATGGTTGATCAAATGTTCTTGTTGTGTTATGGGACATCTTCTGGGTATATTCCGAGGAGTGGAATAGCTGGGTCTTGAGGAAGCCCTATTCCCATTTTTCTGAGATAGCACCAGATAGATTTCCAAAGTGGTTGTACTAGTTTGCATCCCCACCAGCAATGAAGGAGTGTTCTTCTCTCCCCACATCCTCGCCCGCATGTGGTGTCTCTTGAATTTTTGATCTTAGCCATTCTGATGGGTGTAAGATGGAATCTCAGAGTTGTTTTGATTTGCATTTCCCTGATGATTAAGGAGGTTGAGCATTTCTTTAAGTGTTTCTCAGCCATTTGGTATTTCTCTGTTGAGAATTCTCTGTTTAGCTCCAAGCCCCATTTCTCAATTGGGTTATTTGGTTTGGTGGTGTTTAATTAATTGAGTTCTTTATATATTTTGGATATTAGACCTTTGTCAGATGTAGGGTTGGTGAAGATCTTTTCCCAGTCTGTAGGCTGTCGCTTTGTTCTCTTAACAGTGTTTCTGCCTTACAGAACCTTCTCAGCCTCAAGAGGTCCCATTTATTAATTGTTGACATTAAGGCCTGAGCTGTTGGTGTTCTGTTCAGGAAGTTGTCTCCTGTGCCAATATATTCCAGGCTCTTCCCCACTTTTTCTTCTAAGTGACTTAGTGTCTCTGGTTTTATGTTGAGGTCTTTAATCCACTTGGATTTGAGTTTTGTACAAGGTGACAAATATGGGTCCAGTTGCATTTTTTTACACATAGACATCCAGTTAGACCAGCACCATTTGTTGAAGATGCTATCCCTTTTCCATCGAATGGCTTTGGATATAACATATAAGTAATATGTTCGAAGGTGGAATTAAAAATAAAGTCTGAGTATCCTCTAAGAAAAACATCTAACATACTATCATGTGCCGTCATACGTATCATATATGCAGGGCCAATAAGGTGGCTCCTGGGTTAAAAGTGTTTTTTGCACAATCCTTAAACCCCAAGTGGCATTCTTAGGACCAGTATACATTTTTAAGGATAGGGTCTACTTCACAGAGTCATTTTCTGACTTTTACATGAGTGCCTCAGATTCACCACTTGAAACATACACATAATGATGATGATGATGATAGTGAACACATTTCAATGGTAAATTGCCAAAAACTAAATTAAAATATGATAATAGGGGGATTATGGAGCCATTAAAAATAGACCACCTAACAATAATAAAAGAGTGACAGAAGTCATTTCTTATGGGTCCTGATTTTGAATGTAAATTGACAAAACTCTCTATTTAATAATCAAAGACTAGGTGAATTGTTAATATAACATGATCAACTCTGTGCTGTGTACAGGAGACACACATTACATGTGCAGATATAAATACACAGAAAATAAAATAATAGATACTCTATTTTAAGAAATTGGTAACTGAAATTAAATTGGTGGAGTTTTACTAACATAAGACAACATGGGTATTAAATTTTTAAAAATTAGAAGAGACAGAGAGGAGAAGCACAAATAGACAGAAAAACCAAATCCTCGGGAAGATATAATAATTACAAACACACAGACTTAATGATAGAGTTCCAAATATATAATTCAATAACTGAAGTGGGAAATGAACACTTTTACCATAATAGCTACAGATTTAAATATCTTACTTTCTATAGTGAGGAGAAACCAAAGAAGATAAATAAATGTAGAATTTAAATGGCATTATGTAGCTTATATATTTAATTTAATTGGTAAAAGGCTAGTATACAATTATTTAACATAGACTGTATGTTAAAAATAAAATAATTCTATAATCATTTATAAATGAAATCATCCAAATTTGTCTTTTTTCATTTATATACTTATTTAACCTCTTTAGTACAAAATTAAAGTAGATGTCAGTACTATAAAGATAACCTAAATTAGGCAATGTATTCTTAAAACAACTAAAAACAATTACATGAATAATATTTTATTACTTAATAAGGAATGGCAAAACCATGTAATATACCAGCAAGCAAAAAACAAACTAAGTACAAAGCTGGAAAATTTTGTAAAAATGTTTAAATATTTTAACTTATGAATAAGCAAAGTAGTTGACAGAAAATCAGTGAATTTATAATCCTAAATGTATTGTATCAGTGTCACTTATGGGCTGTGATGCCCTACAATGAACTGTGAATTGATGGTAATTCTGTGAAATGAAGAGAGATATTTTTAAATTGAATACCAATTGTATGAATTTAGAGAATAAGGTTATGGTTTACAAATTTTAAAAAAGAAATTACAGTAATAAAGAAAATCAAGAAATTGAGCTTCCATGTTTGTTTGAAATACAAGGAGGAGTGTAGCATGAGAGTGTTAAGTCCACATTGATGAAGAACAAAAATAAACATAGATTAGTTGACATAGATATCAATCACAACATAAAATTTTCTACAGTTGACTGCTAGAGGATGCAAAATGTATGGCACATCAAAAGTATTTTTGTAAACAAAAACATGGCCTCATATGTGAAGATAAGGTACATTTTTATTAACAAAATTAATACCAACATTATAAATCCATTGATTGTAATATTTCATTTTCTGATCAGTTTTAGGAATACATTGCTCTATCCTGTTTGACATAAATGCATTGTGACTTGTTCTTTCATTCAGTATTACACAGACGAGTTTTCACACCACCAAGTTCAGGAAGACGGGACAGGAACACAGAAGAGCTAAAAGTAGAAGAAATGCAATAAATTCTGTTTTACTATTTATTACGTCACTGTCAGAGGAGGATTTATATATTGGGGCAACCAAGACACTGCAGCAGAGAAGACTGGAGAGCAATGAGGAGAGAGGTGCAGGCCCTGAGTGAAGATGGCTTTCATAAATTAAGAGTTGGGCCAGGGAAAATTTTGATGATCCAATGTGTAAATCTAATTGTGAAGTCAATTTATCTACTTTTTTTTTTTGGTGTGTTCCTATTTGTTATTTATGCTTTTAATTTTGGCTTCAACAGCAGTCATAAGTTTACTAAATATACAGTTCTCTTTGGATTTGCCTTTGGGAATCAAACTGATTACATACATCTTTTGCCTACTTGCTGGAACTGGATTAGACCTTTTGAAGATATAAATATAACCGTGGAAGGAAACGGAGATTGGTGAAGACCTAATGTGATTAGTTTTATCTTCAAAACAGGTGACTTGACTTCAGAGTTAGAAATAACTTACTTTTAGAGTTCAGTAGAAAAGAAAATATTTTATGTAAGTACTGCTAACGGCTCAGAAATAACAGGATCAGAGATTATTTCAAAATCCCAAAAGGCAGTAATCATAGAAAAAAAAAAAAAAGAAAAAGAAAAAAATCAGAACAATAGCTATTTGAATGGGAGCTTAAACGTGAACTGTACAGCTTACTCTACTGATTTTGGAACACGCACACATTTCCTGAGACAGCCAAAGAAATGACGACATCAGACCAGAAAAATAAGCCTTATTATTTCAAAGATCTTAGTCCTTTTATGGAAATAAAAATGCAATTAATATGTTATTTTTATCTAATGCAAAGAAATAAGACATTTAAAGTATTTTAGAAAGCTGTCTTTGGTAAACTTTTAGCATGTAAGTTTTTTTTCAACACAACGAATTGCCTTTCTTCCGGCATGCATCCACATTCAACATTTAGTGGTCCTGAAGAGAGTGGGGAACATCACAGTGAGCCAGGAGGTCAGACCCACCGGTCTGTAAACACGGTGACACAGAGCTCTTTCAGGTCCCTGCCAAAGGTCTGAGGAGCAGCACTGAAATCTGAGTCCGCAGCTTCCAGGCCTTTTGTTCCAGCTGTCAGCCTCTACATCAGACCCGAAGGGTGGCCAGGGTAACAGGAGAGCACTGTTCAAACCTATTCAGTGTATAAAAAGCACAGCGATTATGGGAAAAGAAACCAGCTCAGAACAGTGTGCACTCAGAACTCTCCCCATGGCCTTTCTCTAGGTGGAACCACCAAGGGTCCTGAGCGCTGGCCGCTCTGAGTCGCCATGACAGCTCTGTACACCTTGAGACCTGAGCTCAAAGCTCACACGCTGCTGTTGGTGGGGCTGAGGACGCAGCACTCCCTTCCCAAGCTGGTGGCAAGTGCATGAGGGTGGTTCGGAGCTAAGTGAGGGAGGCCAGGTTCTTCCAATCTCATCTGACGGCTTTTGGTCACAGAAAGTGTTGGGTGGTAATGGGCAACAAGGGAGTTGAGGAGAGCGGAAGCAGCACCCCTTGATAAAGGTGGGGAGACGGGAAGCCCTGAATTCCTCACCCACAGCCAATTTTAGAGGGAGGGGAGGGTTACAATCTAAGCTCTGGCTAAGAGTGGGAGTAGGGACAATGGCTTGGATGGGGCCATGACTTAAGACTTAAGAAAGCAGGGGTGTAGCCAAAGCATCCCCAAGCCCAGCAGTAGTCCCAGAGCTGCCACCTGAAGCCGTCCCATCTATTCTAAAGGCCACTACACAGCTGTAGTGGGACAAATGCAGACCCAGGCGATGTGCCAGCGGCAGGTGATTGTGTGACACTTCTGTTCACAGTTGCATTAGCTGTGCCCACTGCTCCCAGAGGAAACTGACTTCCACACACCTTGATCTCAGTTCAACCAGGTAGACAGCAGTTACACTGGACAGTAGATGTTATACAACACAGCTTAGGTATTTCACACGGACAAGAAATTAGTATCAGAACGTGTCTCAGCGGGAAGTCTGAGCGGCGCTTCCTCTCCGTACTTTGAGATGTATCTAGAAAATTCACTGCTGTAGAAAATGAGGGGATGCCAGAGCTCTGGTGACTAGTTGCTGTAACACTGTACTTCTGGACGCTGTGGCAGTTTCATGATCTCTTTTGACATCATCAAGCATGAAAGTTCCTTCAGGATGACTTTGATGCTGTGGGAGTTCTGCCCTGCTGTGGTTCTTGGATCTACCACTCCATTCCAACTACTCACAGTGTTCATTTGACTTATGTTATTCATCTGACAGACGGTGGTGCTTCTAGGTATTTGGGCCCACATTCTATTTTAAGGCTTAATATTTGGTTTTCAAAATTGTTCTTGGAGGTTCAATTATTATCCCTGTCCATCTTGTAAGTGTCAGGGCCGTGGCCTCCTCTAGACCCCAGCTAGGTGTGCCCTTGCCTATTCCTTTCTGGTCTTCTTCCAGCTCTTCCAACACTTAGAAATTTCAAGGGACTTTCATTCCCTAGCCTGTGGTGGCAGCCAGTTTGTGTTTCTGCTGCTCAAAGACAGGCCACTTCTTCACTCCCTGCTACCCCCGCCCCTTGAGTTTCCTTAGCATGTGATATTTTGATATATTATAATTTATTCAGATTACACCCCAATGGTTATCCCATCACTTGAATCTTCCCCTTCCCACCCTCCCTGCCTCTTCTACCCTATTCCCTTCCACTAGACCTCTGGCAGAAGGGGTCCTCCTCCCCTACCACACGGCCACAGCCTACCAGGTCTCATCTGGATAGCGGGCTTCCCCTTCCTCTGTATTCAGGCCGGGCCTCCCTACCAAGGGAAACTGATCAAATCAGGGGAACCAGAGTTCATGTCAGAAGCTGTCCCTGCTTCCCCTACAACTGTGGAGAATGAGCTGTGCAATGGCTGGATCTGAACAGCGGGTCTAGTCTCACTGCATGCATTGTCCTTGGTTGGTGCAACAGTTTGTGTAGGTCCCCCTTGGTCCAGATTCTCCAGCCTTGATGTTCTCCTTGTGTGGCTCCTGAACCTTCTGTGTCCTTCCATCCCCCATTCTTCCAGACCATTCTCAGCCCTATACCAGGAGTCCAGTAACAAATCCCAGCATCTGCCCCATCCACCGTGGAGTCTCTCAGAGGACATCTATGTTGGACTAACAGCCACTTATAGTATGAGGATATACTATGCATGTCTTTCTGTGTCTGGATGACCTCACTCAGGATGATCCTTTCTAGTTCCATCGATTTATCTGCAAATTTCAAGATTTCCTCATTTTTAATAGCTGAGTAATATTCCATTGTGTATATATACCACACTTTTTTAAAATCACTTCTTCAGTTGAGGGACATCTAGGTTATTTCCAGGTTCTGGCATGTAATTTTTAAAACCTCTGGTTATTCTATATATTTATCCAATTGTACACAAACCATTGAAACAAAGTAGAAAACTATTAGAACTTATTAACTATAAAAATCAGTAAAAGCACAATATAAACTAATGAACACTATTAAATCTATGAATATTAAGCTATCTGTATGTTTTCTGTGTTTTGAAAATATGTGCTTCTTCAAATTTTATAATGAAAGTGGGTTTTGAATTCTCTCCTGACAAATGAATAGGATTTTAAATTCTATCAAAATACTTTTGAACAATCCCATTTTTCTATACTTCTTTAATAAGAGATTTTATTTGTTTATGTGAAGTTCCTGAAACCTTACATATTGTGACTTGGAAATGCAAATTAGCAAGGCACCTTGGATAAATGTTTAGAATTTATTATTAAATGTGATATACACATAATCTTAAATGTACCAGCTCCACCTGTGTTTACTCATCAGAATTGAAAACATACGTCTACTAAAACCTCAACTAGCAATATTCATAAGCCATCTCACAATATACAGAAAATGCACGCTACCTAAATACTAATAAAGGAATAGACAAAATGTGATGTATACTCACAACAGTATAAAAGCGATTAAATAAATATATTAATGATAGGATCAGTGATATGAATGTAAAAATATGATATTTTAATAAAGAATTATTACTCAAATAATACTAAGTGCATAATTTTAATAACAAGATTATTTTTAATTCCAACAAAATTATTCTGGGGTAAGAGAAATTTAAAACTAACTAACTCAAGTAAGGATGAGATGAATGGAAACTATCCTAAACAAACTTACTGGTGAAATAGTCAGGGTAGCCATATGGATGTATACAATGTCTTGTTAAAATCTTACCTAAATGTGTCTAAAATCAAAAGTATAACAAATACTTTATTCACTCTGTAGAAAATATTACAAATAAAGACATAAATAGTAATTTTAGTAATTTTCAAAATGTCTAGACCATGCAGAAAAGACAAAATAGACTTCATCTCAATTTACATTGGCCCAATACTGTTTTATCCCATGCATATAACTGCTCTTGTCACTTGAGAGAATAGAGCAGCAATTAAATGAAAAAGTAATATTTGTTTTTATTCATTCATTTTTTTCACTCAGTAGATTTGCTGTGATTACAGTGGTGTGCCAAGTCTCTACTTTTATACATAATTTTGCAGCATGAAATTTAATAAATTAACTGAATGCAGCTACATATCATAGAATGGTGATTAATGTTATGAATAAAAAGCAAAAATAATGTGAAATAATATGTTAAACATATGTTTGGGGATTTACTATGAGAATGATTGAGAAGCTTCCTTCTGGTAACATAATCCTTTAGAGGACAAATCTAAATTCACTGAGTGAGAAGATGCCAAAGAAAATGTATGTGATACATAAAACCAGAGGAAGCCTATAGCTAAATCCACATATGAGAGTATTCTCTTGGTGTTCCAATAACACAAACTATTGAGAGGATCATTGCCTAATCCAAGTATGTTATTTAGGATTCTATAGAAAACAGAACTAATTTGTGACTGTCTTAGAGGCTGTGGTCCAGCTAATTCAAGGAGGGCTGTCTACAAAGAAAAAGTTAAAAAAATCCAGTAGTTGTTCAGTCAGCAAGGCTGGATGTTTTAGCTTGTTTTCACAATAAGCCAGAATTGGATTCATGAAGAAATGGGGTCCAATGACAGTGGGCAAATGGACTTAGCAATGTGAGGGCAAGCCGGTAAAGAATAAAGGATTACTTCCTCTGTGTTCTTTCTATAGACTATCAGCAGAAAGTATGACCAGGTCAGATGTGGATCTTATCACTCAAATGACTTCAAGCCAATCTGTAAGAACTTTTACACTAAGAGAACTACGCAGTACAGAGTAATACAACCAATTCAGAGTCATAGCAATTTTTAGAATCTCTGGTGAAACATGTGTACTTTGACATAGATGATAGCATTTGTATCCTGTTGGTAGTATGTTTTACCATTCTTATAAAATGAAAATAGGATAAAATTAAACTATTTTGACAACACACACACAAACAAACAAATCCAGATTAAAAGTGGGACTTTCCAATTATTTTTTTAATTTATTCATTTCATATCCCAATTGTAGCCCCTTCCCTCATCTCTTCCTGTTCCCATCCTCCCTCCATCTTTCCCCCATCCCCATTTCTTAGTCTTCAAAAAGGGGGGAGCCTTCCTCCTCTACCAACTGACCCCAGTCTACCAAGTCTCATCAGGAATACCTGCATCCTCTCCCTGTGTGGCCTGGCTAGATCACCCAAGCAGGGAGAAGTGATCAAAGAGCAGGCAAATGAGTCTATGGCAGAGGACTTGCTCTCTTGCTGGGGGACTCACATGGAGACTGAGCTGCCTATCTGCTACATCTGAGCAGAGGGCCTATGTCCTCTCCATGCTGTCATGATCCCTCCAGTGGAGTCTGTATGACAAATGATACTGCACAATGCGAGGCGACGACCCCTGCCCAGGGAGAGCCTCCTGGAATAGGCCTGATGTCCCTGCCAGGAGTAACTGATTGCAGCCCCCCTTTCTTATTACTTATTGTTTTTGGAACATTCTGTCTGTGTTTTTACTTTCTTATAAGAACTTTTCAAATGTAACCGTGTTTCTCGGAGATGCCCCAAGTTGGGAATGCAATCAAGGGCCATTGAGGTAATTTTACCACCAAGTTCCTCTCCACTTGTTAATACAAACATGGCTAAGAATTAATCATTAGTTAATAGTTTATATTATGGCTCATAAATAAAGTGTTTAAGAAAACTCCAGATAGTGATGCGAAGCGCTAAGGAAAAAACTGTCTTGACTGACAGATGTTTGGCATAATGAGAAAATATTGACCTTTGATAAAGAGGGCACATATGTTCTGATACCAAGCTTATGACTTAGGAATGATGATTCAAGATTGATGACAACATTATTACTCTTCATCTTGTGTTTTCAATTGTATGAAAAAATGTAGCCACAAAAACACGCCCTGTTCCAAAAAAAAAAAATGTGTACAAAAACCTAGCTTGCTTGCCTGCAAAATGCATTCAGACATATCCTCTCCCCTGGGTTTGTCTGATGCTTAGAGAACTCTCATTCCCAAGGTGAGACAGTCTGCAGCACATGCATGGTCTTTTTTTTTTTTTTATGTGCTTTAGTCTCCACTGCCCCCTCTCCCGAGCCCAGATGTGTTGGCTCTGTTGGTCTTCCTGTGGAGCTCTTGTGCCCTCCAGTCCTGCTATCCCCCACTCTCTTCCATAAGATTCCATGAGCTCTGCCCAAAGTTTGTCTGTGATTCTCAGCATCTGCCTCAGTCCCCTGCTTGGTGAAGTCTTTTAGAGGACACCTATGGTAAGTTTCCATCATGTTTCCTCTCTTCAATTATTAAAATAAGAAAATCCAACAAGGTATACATAGAATCTTGGGTTTCAGTTAATTTTAGATGTAGTAAGTTGACAACCAATATTAGTGATCATAGGTATGATAAAGACATCAATCACATTTAGGGCTGAGTGTTCCAAAATCTCTTATTCTCTGCACATAGTCTTGTTTTGAATCTCTTTGTTAGCTACCATCTACCATAAAAGGAAGACTCTATGATGAGAGTTGAGAGATGTTCTGCCCTTTGGGTGAAGTAATATACAATTTGGAGTCATTATATTGATATATTTCTTTAGTAAAATAGTAGTAATAAATTTTCCCCATAACCATGGTTTATGTAGTCTCAGGTTCTTGGGCAATTGAGTGTTGTCCGGTACCAGTTTTAGCTTATAGAATGATCTTTAAATCCAGTTTGAAAGTTATTGGTTATTCCTATAACATCTGTGACGTTATTGTAACATTATACCTAGCTAGAATATCTCTGTTGTAGGTTTGTAGATGGGTGAAATGCTAATTAATTTTCTCCTCCACTAGTGTGTAAAGTACCTTCCAGTACTCTAAACCCTAGTCATTATAGGTTATTCTTCTGATTGGACACTAGCTCCATTTCTCCATGTTCATTACATATTAAGCTGTGTATTCAGCAATATATCCTTGCCATCGGATAATGCAAAGTAAACAATAACTTTGGCAATAGTGTCTGATGTTTTCAGGAGCAGCTATGGGACTACTTTAGCCAACAACGACCAAGATGTAATCCATTCCTGGGACTGGAAGTTGTACTTGGTACAATAAAACATCTAGTTAGGCCATTATCTTTCCCATTATATAATAATTATAAGTTGGCACATTGGGGTCTTCACTGTCAAGAACCAAGGAATAGTGCAAAGTCACACCATGCCACAGACCTCACACAACTGATTTATGGAGGAAAAGAATAGGACAGCAGCTACCTCTGAACAGGATGAGAGACAGTAGTGGCCTGGGCAGAGGGGAAGGCTTTTATAGGATCTTTAAAGCTAGTGGAAAAGTACAGCACAGGCCAAATACTGCTTGGCCATTCATAATGAATCATGAGGGTGGGGATTTCCAAGTCTCAGAGCTCTAGATCAGGCCAGGGGCAGAAGGTTTTTCATTAGCTTTTCAGGATATATTTCTCTCCTTTTTGCATAACTATCAGAGGTCAGGATAAAGATAATGTTATTGATAGATTATTTCCTACTGGTAGCTGTTTGTCCTTGGGTGAAACTTAATCTTCACAATCAGTGTGTGATCAGGAGTGTGGTCCTCTTGTACATCAATTAAGGGATGATGATCTTATAATAATAATAACTGATTACATATCTGGTTAGAATATTTTTAACTTGTTGTTGAAGAAATATAGACAAAAAGTTTATGAAGAATGAAAAGTTCCAGACATTTTACTTTACCAATTAAGACTCAGAAGCCAGATCTTGGGGTGAAAATTTGTTAGCTCAGACAGGCATAGAAAGCACACAGCTGACCTTCCTTGTCAGCTGACATCCCACAAGGAATATCCCTTTCTTATTCAGCTCATGAAACAGAAGGAAAAAGCCCAAACTTCTCTACACTGTATTAAATACCATTCACTCAATGTCCTTCCTTTCTGTTTAATCCCTGTCATCTGGTTTCTAGCTCTGCTTCTTGCCCTAGGGTTGACTTTATTTACCTCTTGGATTAAAGGTGTATGCTAGGGTTGAGCCCAAACCACAAGTACTTGTTTACAGTAAACAGAAAGCTCTTTGGTTAAAGGTGTGTGTTAGGGCTGAGCCACTCCATAACTAGAAACAGGTTGTTTCAGTTCACAGTCTCAGAGTTCACAATTGGATTAATTATGCTATAACATAGAAGTAGGCTGTTAAGAAGTGCAATATCCAATTTCATATTGAACTATCAATGATCTACTACTGGCTAGAAGCATCTACCTGTTCCTTATCTTTTTTGAAGATCTGTCTAGAATTGTTGGATAGTCTCTTTTATTAAACCCAATTGGTTGACATAGAATCAATATTATTCCTTGACGAAGAAGCAAACGCCACCCTTCTCTGCTGTTAATAGATGTAATTCGCTCTAGTTTTCTCTCATGGTTTTTAGTGGTTTGCATTGAAACTTGAAACAAAAAATTTTCTTAAAGCCACACAGTAATGTCCATGTCCTGCATAAAACAGGGGTTGAGTGTCCTTTAATATTGTAGAACTATTTTAGATAATGAATCGACCTATTGATAGATTTTGGTGTAACAGGTACCTTTTCTGGCATACCAATAGGCACTATAGATAGCCAGTTGTTCCCTATGCCAAGGAGTTTCCCTTTGACCTAACACTCCAGTCTTTTCTAGAGGATAAGGAGCAATATGTTCTTTTCTGCAACTACTTCTTTCTGAAATTGGGATATCCTGACCAGGCTCAGGAAGGCTGGAATGCTAGTCAAAGTCAGGGAGGGGATTCAGGTAATGGGGAAATCATAGAAAGGATCTGATTCACTGACCCAACTGAACAGACAAGGAGCAGTCACATCAGCTGGACGAGATCACATCAGATTTCAGCAAGTTCAGGGATCACAGCCATTTGTAACAGTTTGGAGTTTTCAGCTCATTCCTGCATTGGTGTCTGTCAGCTGAGTAGAAATCTGCTGAGACATATAAAGACTAGGGACAGAAGTTAAAATTTAGTAGCTTAAAGGAAAATCATACTTTTGGAATTTTCAGGTCCATTGTCTTGGTAGTTGGGAAAGGAAAGGAGTCCCAAGACCAAGGGATAGAGAGATTATATACTTAGGAATAGGCAAGTGGGAGAACTTAGGGTCCATTTATCTGGGGTCCATTGGACCTGTGAGGGTCAAGTCTTATGACTCACACAACTCCCTGAAGCTTACATAAATTTTTGTTTAGAGGAAGATATGACAGTCTTAGATATATTAGCATTCCTGTTTTTTGCAATCTGAACTAAAATCTACATTGTAGAAAAGGGACCTAGCAAGTGTCTCACCTTCATAACATAGCCAAAGCTCTGAGTTTAAAAGCAAGAATATTTTCTTTTGTCTGTAGACCTGGACAATTAGATTGGACACCAATGCTTTTAGCATGATGATAAGTACTTCTAAGTCTATACTTAGAAGACAACCAAAGGGAATTTATATTCCTGAGCTTGTTACTGATAATAGTAGTCAATGTTTTATTGGCTTATCAGAACTGTAACGATCAATATTAAAACTGAATCTTCGAACTAGAAGGGCAAAAAAGTCTGAAGCACGTTTCATTACCTCAGAAGGAAAATTTATTACTTTCTTATACCTTCACAACTTTCATTTACATACCTTAAAACTCTAGATTTCATATCCTCAGCACTATGAGCAAGTAAATCTTGTATATACAGTGATGACTGACCATTTATATTTTGCTCCTTTTTATACTAACATCAAAAAAAAAATAAATGGTAGATGAATTTGCTTCCTTTGAATGTAATTTTATTTAATAATAAACAAACAGTTACTAAGTATGCTTTATTATTCTGTGGTGTAAACAGTAAATGAATCAGGAAAGGCACTTTATGTTTTCTTGGTTTGTAGACAAGTTATATTAGTAAACTGTTATGAACTCTCCAGCTTATTCACTGTTACCTGAGTTTAATTACAGAAGTGGCCTTATATACTACTGTAGGAATTAAACACTGTAGAATGTAATATTCATAGTGTTTTAAGGACCAACTTTTAAACTATAATAATCCTATTGGTTGAAAACTCTATCATGCTATTTTTTAGTATGTATGCCTGGAAATACTTGTGAATTTGTTATGAATGAGTCAAGAAAGTAAGCAAGTCATTCAAAAAGTATTTTTTAAATGCACTGTACATCAAGGCCTGTGCTGCTCAGAATTCAAGACTATCTTGCTCTCAGGCAGAATTAAAGAACTGAAGTATAGCAGCTGTTCTAGAGCTCACATGGCTACTTTCTTACACCCTCTTTAACATCCTCAGACATTTATTGAAACTTTTTTAGACTTTAGATTTTACCAAGCTTTCACATTTTCCATCTAACCATTTACCAGATATATAAGTAGTCACTACTGAGAACAGGCATTGAGACATTCAACTGAGCCTGACCCATTTTTGTCTCAGCTCCCATATTTTCCACAAGACTTATGGATACACAGAAAACACGGACCCATTGGAATATACACAGACAGAAATGTTCCCAAATGAAGAGAAACTAGCAGGTAGGCAACATTTCACATTTTGCTCTAGACAGGAGCGAAAGATTTTTGTATTGGATGATGAAAAGAAGATAATGTTTGATTACTGCCTTAGTTAAGCTCTCTATTACTGTGAAGAGACATCATGACCCAAGGAACTCTTAAAGAAGGAAAACATTTAACTAGGGCTGGTTTTCAGGTTCAAAGGTTTAGCCCACTATCATCATGGAGGGAAGCATGCTAGGACGCAGGCAGACTTGGTACTAGAGAAGGACTTTAGAGTTCAACATTGGAATCAGCAGGTAGCAGAAGAGAATAAGCCTCTAGGCCTAGATTGAGCTTTGGAAACCTCAAAGCCCACAACCAGTGAAACACTTCTTCCATAAGGCCACACCTACTCCAAAAGGCTATACCTCCTAATAGTATTACTCCCTACGAGCATATGGGAAGGTTCACTTTCAGTCAAACCAGCATAGCTATAGAGAGATTTTGGGTATCCCATACCCAGGGACATACTGGAGAGGACAGGAAGGGAAAAGATATGTAATGTTGTGAAACTTAGAGATGGAAGATGGAAATAGCTGGTGAGCCTGTGGGTCAAGAGAATGAAGAAAACAAAGCAAAGACAGACTCCAACTTTGGTTAAGAGGACCTTCCCCAACAAGGAAACAAGATAGATTGGTACCACTAGTAGGAGTAGGTAAAGAGGAAACCCCTAAAGATACATCTAAGCAGTAGGGTTTGGTAAGTGTAGTAAGGCTGTCCTTGACAATAGTGCCACAAGAAGGGAGATAGGTCCTCAAATCTCCATCTGGACTGAGTAAATAATCCTGGTGTCTAGAAGGAATGAGATAGGTTGCTCTAATACTATGATAACTATCTGTGGCTCCTGTTGGAGATGGTAGTGGTCGACCAAGGGGGCCTGGGACCCTCAGTTGTCCATGACCAGGCCTAAAATGTCAGCCAGAGGGTGATCTTGGCCTGATGCTCCCATGCCACAAGAGAATGGGTTAAGTCAATGGATTAATGTCCATTCTGATGTCACTTTGGACATGGTCAAGGTAGTTTTTGAGGGATTGGACAAGCCCAGGCCCAATGATCCTCTGATTTGGGGATTGGGAGGTAAGGGAGTCTGGAAAGTTGCTATGCTATGGTCTGTTGAAAGGCCATAGCCAACATAAGGTATTTTTGTTTGGGGGTTTATTCACATCTCCCATGACACACTTTGAAAGCCATCTCTAAGACCTTGGCCTGGAGTTAGGGGTCCTCTCTCTGTGCCTCTAAGTTTCGTCCTACTGTCAGAGAAACTGGGAGAAGAAGTAGGCCATGAGGAGTTATTTTCCATCAAGGGTCTCAGGATCCAGAGTGGTATATTGTAAGAGGGCTTTTATACGTTGGCCTAGGAATTGAAACAGGCTGTGTGTTTATCCTGGATGATTTCTTGTTTGTTTGTTTGTTTTTCATAATTTAACAATTTGGTTGCAGCCTTATGGGACTTAGCCAGGAGGAAAGCTATACATTGGTACCTAACATGCCTCCTGGGTTACTGCTGCATGAGCAGCATTAATTTGATGAATTTCATCTTCATGTATCATATAGCCTCATGCCAAACAAACAAAAACAAACAAACAAACAAACAAAATGGGATTTACTTGGGATAAACTGGTTTACACATGACCTCAACATTTCCCCTACTTGTACAAACAACAAGCTTATCTTGACTAACTTATCTTTACCCACATTCCTAGTTGGGTTATAGTTATTATTGCTGTGATGAAACACCATAAACTGAAAGAAACTGGGAGAGGATAGGGTTTATTTCACTCACATTTCCATAAAACAGTTCATCATCAAAAGTATTGATAGCAGAAACTCAAGCAGGGTAGGAACTTGGAGACAAGAGATGATACAAAAACCAGGGGAGAGGGCTGATTACCTGTTTGTTACTCATAGCTTCATCAGCCTGGCCACATCCACATTGGTCTGGGACCTAAAGGCTTGCCCACAGTTGGATGTTATAGAGATATTTGTCGGCACCGCACCGTCCAGTGGAAATAAGACACCAACAACCAGACTTCTTCTCGAGATCTTTACTCAGGATTAAGCTCAGTGGGAATGGCCCCAAAGAAGGGAAGGGCCAAGCTTAAGTACAACTCAAGGGCCAATCAGCTCATGCTAGGTGCCACCTCCTCATAGGTCCGTGTCAGAGCAGGACTGCTCATCATCAGATCACCAGTTACCCTTGCACAGCCTTTTGCCATATATGGACTTGTTTATCTTAGAGAGCGCTCGCCGTCAGGATGGCGGAAACCTGCGCCTTGTTAAGGCGCGGCACCTCGCAGCTCTCCAGATATTTTCTCAAATGAAGGTGCCCTGTTTCTGATGCCTCTAGCTCGGGTCAAATTGACATAAAACTAACCAGCACACCCACTTTGACAACCCATTATATTCTGTTGTAGTAATACAATATCACTCATTGTCTGCTAAGTGTTATAAAAGAGCATGGGGTATTGAATCCATTAAAAATAAATAATAAAGCTATGTAAGTTAATATACCAGAGTGTGCAAATAGGATGTAGGGACCATACTATCTCCATTCAGTCATTCTGTGCCTCCTTTTCTTTCCCAAAGTTTCTATGTCTTCCTTTACCAGTCTTCCCTGCTTGCTTATATGGGCTTATAAGGGTCAAGGTGGCTGAGCAATATCTGTGACTTTTGCTACATATCAAGTGTGCTATGTTCTTCAAGTGCACATCAAGCCAGGTGGTTGACATTACTGGTACTTGGTTTAAGTTTGCTATACCTGTCATAAAAGTGGGTACTTTACGGCTATTTACAAGTTGCTAATTGCCTTTCCTCCTGCCTATAAGCCAGACACAAATGATTTCAATTTTTACATTTACCAAACATTGATGGGGAAATGTTCGCAGGTTACAAAAAAAACAAAGAAATCTCTGCTACATTTCTCACATACTCTCTGAAGAAATTCTGGAGTAGAGTTGCTTTAAAACAATGGTGTCATAAGTTAATATAGTCTCAAATTTTTATTACAATAAAAATGTTAGCAGCAGAGAGAATAATTTTAACAAATTTAAAAATGCCAAGCTATGAATTTTTCATAACTGAATAAAATATTAAAAGTACCAGTAATCTCTGAAGGATTAGGCACTCCAGTATAATATTACAAACTGAAAGATATAGTAAGTTGTATTTTATTTGTTTTTGGCATAAAATGATTCCTGATATCAACAACTTATGACAAGAAAAGCTCCCTTTGGTAGATGCATCATAGCTTTTAAAAGAAAAAAAAAGGACTTGTTAATTGGATTAGCATTGTTTTGTAACTTTAATGAATGAATGGTGAAGAAGAAAGGAAAGAAGTATGGTCACATGTCCCTTGGAGGGGGAGACCTGGTGGCACTCAGAGGAAGGACAGCAGCTTACCAAGAAGAGACTTGATACCCTATGAGCATATACAGGGGGAGGTAGTCCTCCTCAGGAACAGTCATAGGGGAGGGGAGTAAGGGGAAAATGGGAGGGAGGGAAGAATGGGAGGATACAAGGGAGGGATAACCATTGAGATGTAACAAGAATAAATTAATAAAAAAAAAAGAAGTATGGTCACATGTGAGAAGGATTGCACTTCATGACCCGCTAGAGAAATGTCAAACAAATGTACAGTTTTGCTCAAACTTCTACTTCCCAAACAATAAGCAAAAAGAAACAACAGCAATAGAAGCTACAACAACAAGTGTGTGGTTAAAAACAGAGAAATATAGCAACACACAACATAATTCACAGTGAAAATTTCTTAGGAAAATTTACCTACCTTTATCAGTATAAAGAAAGTATAGAAGATAAAGAAAAATATGGAGAAGAATATCTTTTAAAAGGAACTTAGGAAGCCAATTAACCATTTGAAATGTAAAGCTTACATTTTACTATTTGTAAAACTTGCTTCAAATAGTTTGGGAGACATAGAGGATGAGGATGTAGGCAAAATAAGACTGGAGAAGACTAGATACTTTCAAAAGCTGAGCATATTGGAATATTACACTATTGCCTCCACTCTGGTCCATTACTGACAATTGTAGTGGTTTAAAGGAGAACAAAACAATAGAATGCTATAGCATTTTGTCTATGTCCTGAATAACTACCAAAGAGGATATAAGAATGCACATGTTGATGACTTAGAAAAAAAGTAATAAACCAATTGCACCAGATTAAATAAATTGAAGTCACAAAATGATACCTTATGATTCTTTCTTTATTAAATATGGAGACATGAACTACTTTTTCATCTTTACAATTTAAAAGGTAAATAAACATATTAATCAAAGACAAACAAAACAAGTAAGCCAATAAAGGAAAAAGTGGAACACTTGGATTGGATTACAGATGATAATTTGATCAACAGAAGAACTGAATAATTCAGTCTTTAGAAAGGATACTAAAAGCAAAATTGTAATCATAGTTAAAATGAAAATTAAATTTAGTTACAATAGATACAAGAACTAAAGTAATGAGAGGAACATTTCAAATTCTGTATTAGTGTGTTAGAACATATTAGCAAGACTAAATCGTACCAGCATTTTTGAAACATCCTATCATCACATCTAGTTTTATACTAAGAATGAAAGCCCAAATCAGTTTTAAGATGCTTATTAATATATCATATTAACCGTCAATAAAAGCCCTAAAACACTAAGTGTCTCTTTTTAGACATTCATCTAAAATATAAAGAGAACAGCTCCACATACATACTTCTGGCTCTGCATCAAATCAGCAACTTGATTTTGTTATTTCTACAGTTCCTAGTTCTCTATCTTATTCTGGATTGCATTATCATAATAACGCTTACATTTATTTATTTGCTAAAGGTAATAACTCGATGATGAGACAGTTCAGTGGTTAGTCATAGGCTATCCGAGCCTGAGGACCTGACTGTAGAAGTCCACTGCCCATGTAAAATATTCCCAGACAAGGCAATAAGCGTCTGTAATTCCAGCTCTGGGTAGCAAAGTCAGACAGATGACATGGCCAGGCAGCCAGCCTAGCCAAATGTTGAGCTCAAGGTTCAGGAAGAGATGCTGTCTCAAGAAAATGCAACAAAGTGAGGTGGAGAGAAGATTGAAGACAACATCCCCATATTAGTCTCTGGTTTCAAAATATACCCTCTCATTTAAGCACACATTTTCATATAATACATGCACGAACACACACACACACACACACACACACACACACACACAAATAAAAATAATGAGTTAATTTCCTTCATTCCAGTTTCTGTTTCATTCATTAACTTGGTCTTCATGTGGGTCCCCTAACAAGAGGAACAGGGGCTATCTCTGACATTGGCTCTGTTGCCTGCTTTTGAATCACCTTTTCCAAGCAAGGCTGGTTTTTCTGGCCTCGATGTGCCCATGTAGGTTTGTATGAAGGGAGGGGGGTTCTCCTCTTTTCTGAAGAGAAGGGAGATGGTGTAAAGGGAAGAGATAGGGAGGCAGGACAAGGAAGTGAGGAGGGAGGGGGCTGTGATTGAGATGTTAAGTAAAAAAATAAAAACAGTCAACAATTGTTTAAAAGAATGTCCAACTTGAATTTAATGTAATTACAAATAAACTCTAAATTTTTTAATGATTATATTAATTTGTTTTCACTATTAAGATATCTGTGTATTCACTCTACTTTTGTGTCTGTTTTTCTTTGGTTTCATTCATTATTTCAGAAAAACAAAAGTAAACAAAGAGAATCTGTTGAAATAAGGTTATTGTATAATTCAAATGCTGACTTATTTAACCCCCTCCCATATCTGGTTAAAAATCTTGTTTTGAGAATCTCCTTTCTCAATATTGTATAAATTCTGCTCCTCAATTGTCCCTCCTATGCCAAAAACACAGCTTAGAGCCAATCACTGAGCAAGAGAGAGTATAAGGCTGAGCTTCCTGCCAGCCAGTGGGGGAAGAGTTATAACAAAAGTAGGGTATCACCCACAAGCAGAGGTACAGGAGATATAAAGAAGATTCAGCTGGAGCAAAGAAACGAAAAAGCTAAAAGGCAAGTAACTTGGGGATTTTGGCAAAGATGTAGTCAGGATAACACAGAGGGTTAAAAACAGCCTTAAGCTGTTCAAGATTTTGTTGTAAAGCTTTATAAACAATTATAAAAAAGAATCCAAATTATTTGTGTGATAGCAGGATTAAGAAATAAAGTAAGAGAAACAAACAGTTATATAAAAATAACCATAATAAGAACCCTTCTCACTGCCATCACTGGTGCATAAGCATACCTTCCTATTTTCATGATTTTTATGACTTCCATGATCATGTGGTACATATATTCCAATGAATGTTGTTTATTTACTATCTTACTTCACAGAAGGAAAGCTCTATAAGGTGGGATCAGTTTCATTTTTCTTTCCTTTTTTTTTTTTTTTTAAGTTTTTGGTCTTTACACTTAAATTCATGGGCATATATGGATGTTCACTTAATAGCTGTTGGATACTTGCAGTGGATCATTAAGTGACGTTATACACACAGTATATGAATCATAATCAAGATCATGGTCTCACGTTTCAGCACCCAAGGAAGAAAATCACATGAATCATTCTAGTAATGAAGGAGAGAGAGGGGGGAGGGGCAGGAGTAGTAGAAAGAATACAATCACAAAGAGAAAACTCAGTAAAGACAAAGCACAAATTGCCCAGTGTCAGCACTAACAACATTCTTTTGTCGTTGATGAAACAATTACGGATATTACCTCTTCTTTCCCAAATTTTAGAATTTAAATAGTTGTTGATGACAAATGATACCTAATATAATTCTTTTTTTCATCCAATACACCAAAAGTTTAGCCCAAGATATTATGCACATCAATAAGGCTAGATGGAATGAAACAATTTGGCAAATTAGACACTATAAGCAATGTTTCAGAACGTAAGTATCCAAGACTGATGTATGTCCTTGAAAGCACATGGCTGCAGTATCTCTATGGGTCTATCTATAGCACAGTGCTGTGCCATATACAACAATCCACATTACAGAATGAAAAAAAGGAAACTTGGCTTTAAATCCTGCATTTACTTTTTTATGTATGTAATCTTACAGAGCTAATGTAACTGATTCTAAGTCTTAGTTTCTTCATGCCAAATATTCAGTTAAATCATTTTCTGATTTGATTGTGAGGCTTAATTATAATAACGCCTTCAAAAATACTTCTGATCACTAATATTTAATAAGTAAGTCAATGCTAGGCATGACAGTAGGCACCTACAATCTCAGTACTCATGAGGCAGAGGCAGGCAGATCTCTATGAATTCAAAACCAATATGGCCTATATAGTCACTCCGGTCTGCAAGGGCTACATAATGAAGCTCATCTTTAGATAAATTTTGAAAAACTTCTTTTATTCTTTAAAATAAATATTTGATTTAAAATATTAGATTATAAAAATAGACTTTAGTTTTATGGTCTTTACACACAGAGAGAGAGAGGGGGGGAGAGGGAGGGAGGGGGGTAAAGGAAGAGGGAGAGGGAGGGGGAGAGAGAGAGAGAGAGTAAAGACAGAAGATGACGTAGTTGACCTTGAACATCTGATCATCCTTTCTTTACCTCTCAAGTGCTAGGATTATAGGTGTTCACCAGCTACATGCAACACTACATAAATATTTTTAAATTAGAATTACTCATCTTATTGTCATAGGTTTTAAATATCACAGAAACTGCATTTGTTAGTAATTAAGAGCTGGATAAAACCATGGACTAAAGGCTTTGTGTGTGGCTTTAAGCTTGAAACACAATATCTGCAAACATATTAGATTTCTAATCTCTAGATTAAGGTTAGAAGAAAGACAATTTCTGATGCAACACTTGGATATAAGAAGCTATGTGTGATTTCTAAACTGTCACTTTTTAACTTGGTGAACTGTAACTATTGACTGCCTCACCCAGCATATGCCAAATATTCTTAGGAACCATTTTGAACCATTATGATAAATTGTGTCTTCATCACAGCATGTATAATATCTACTTTTCTACTCACTAAAGTAAGACATTTTTAGTGGTTCTTTCCTAAATAATAAAAGCAAAAGAAAATTACTTAAAATTGACTGTATTTATTTTCTCCATACAGGAAATCACAACAGATCAAGAATATTCATGTTTTACAAAGGGTTTAACTTAGAATTTTAAAGATTGAGCTACTATTAGTTGTCTCTGGCTGAAGACTGATGCCTGCTGAAAGTTAAAAATAGGGGTGATTTTACATTGTAGCCTAAAGAATGGCTTTCCTGGGGCTGAGGAGGATGTCTCAGTAGGTGAAATGCCTACTGCGCAAGTATGAATACTCTAGTTCAGATAGATAGAACCCACATAAAAATCCAGAAAATGGTGACATGTTTCAGTAAGCCAAGCACTAGGAAGGCAGTGACTGGAGAAACCCTAGAGCTGGCTGAACAGCATGTCTAATCCATCTCTGAGCCCTGGATTCAACAAGAAAAAATGTTTCAAGATACCAAGGAGGAAAGCAATAGAGACATTCAGGTTTCCACACTAACCTGCCACTTCCTCATGTACAGGTACACCCCCAAACACAGATGCAGACACATTCACATGGAATCCAGGCAGCTGCACACCTACCTGCACAAACGCACAAACACATACACATACAATACATGCACCTTTACACCCACACTCACATATACACAAGCACATACATATTTAGTACACACATTAATGCACGCACATACGTCCTTGCATACATTCACACACAGCTTTCCTTCATAACCTCAATAAATAGGAAATGAGTTTATATACGTGGCAGTTTTTAGTGTTTTCAAAAACTGTGAGAGGAGGATTATGCACCTCTTTTATGACCGAAAGAAATCTGCCCATGCATTAATACTCAGCAAAATAGTTGCCTTATAACTGCTGACTTGCATGACTGAAGAAAATCGAACAAAAACTGAAGTATGAAAGGAAAATTCTATAGACATATATACATTCTAAGGGTTTCCTTTAGTAAGTCATTAATAAGTAAAAATGGCCACTTAATCATTAATTTCATACATACTCCCAACATAGCATTTATATTTACCAACCATCTGACTTAATAACAAAAATGGCTCTGATAATAAAATTTAAGAGACTGCAGTTTGCAGTTTGCACAACCACAATTTAGTGTTTTTCCTCAAACAAGCATTAAGTAGTGAATGTATTCTCCTGAAGCTGACTTCAGCAGGGACCATGATTAGGGTCCTATGGTTCTGCTGCTACTGAAGAAGGTAACCACCTATTGATGAGGATAAATTAACTCCCTGCAGGTGGAGAGCTTACCTTTTGCTACCTGTTTCAATGCACTGGGCCCAAATTTGCAAACTCTCCCACTGATAAACAGGCTTTTGTAATTCAAAGGGTCTTGCAAAACTTCTAGTAAATTTTCAAAGGAAAACATTAAGCTATTCAAAACCAAAGGCTGTACCAACTGCAATTTAAGCAAGTTTATGGAGGACAAACACCAGGGATGAACCGAAATAGTCAGTGAGTCACTCAGAAAAAGCCTGGGAGCTCCTTTTTTACCCATCTTTTTGCTCAGGGCAAAAAATTAAAATCTTACACATTTTGGAAAATACAAGTGTTCTTAAAGTAAAATGAAGAGATACACAAAGCTCAAAGTTGAGAGTGGCTATTCAGTTATACAACTTTCCTTTATAAATGTACCATAAAAGACAAATTTTTAGTGGAAAGAGAAAATTTTCTAACAGTGCACAGTGTCCTTAATATTCCTCAATTTCACCTGGCCATGAGACAAGGACTTTCAAACTTTTGAAACTTTCCAGCTAAAATTAGCATTTAAGCTTTCTGTGCACCTATTCTGACCATGAGGACAAACGAAATTCACTCTATGCCACAGACAGCTCTGCACAGATACATGATGCATTGCTTGCAAATAACCTGACCCCCACAGTTCAGCACTACAATAGATGAAATGTCCAGTTGTGTGTTCTGCTACCCAAAAGTTTGAGGAATCATATTGCACAATGTAACTCATTGATTTCTAGATTTTCTGGGGGGAAAAAAGCTGTTATATCAAAGTTATACAAAGAATGTTTACTGATGAAAGGGATGGTTACATGTAGCAAAACTAATGAACAGTTACCTTTTGCCTTAGTAGTCTTGATTAATATAAGACATTGTGGTTCTAAGAGAGAGAGCTTTGCCTTTCCTGCCAAATTAATATTTAGCCTCTGAATCTATGATTGAGAAAACACCCTCCTTGTTCTGTTCTAAAAATAATTCCCTCCCTGAGACCAAATTGTCTCACCTGAGTTGAGGTCTATGGATAAAGCCATTGGAAAACAGGATGAAAACCTCCACTACTGAATGAGATATATAAGTATTAAAAGTGAAAAGAAGATCCATGCATTTGCCTGCAAATTTCATGATGTCCTTGTTTTTAATAGCTGAGTAGTATTCCATTCTGTACATGTACATAATTTCTTATTTTAATTTTATTTTTATTAATTTATTCAGGTTTCAACCCAATTGTTATCACATCACTTGTATTCTCCCATTCCTCCTTCCCTCCTGCTTTCACCCTATTCCCCTACCCTAGTTCTATGACCGAGGGGCACCTCCTCCTCCACTATGTGGCCATAGGCTATCAAGTCTCATCTTGGTAGCCTGCTTTTTCATTCTCTGAGTGCCATCAGGCCTCCCCACCAAGGGGAGGTGGTCAAATATAGAGCACCAGAGTTCATGTAAGAGTCAGTTCCCGCTCTCCACATAACTGTGGAGAATGTCTTGTCCATTGACTAGATCAGAGTAAGGGTTCAATGTTTACTTCTTGTATTGTCCTTGGTTAGTGCAATAGTTTAAACAGACCTCCCTGGGCCTCAATCCACTCATCAAGAAGTTCTTCTTGTAGGTTTCTAGGACCCTCTGGGTCCTTCTATTTCCCCATCTCCTATATTTCTCTTACCTAGAGTCTCAGTAGGATGTCCTCACATCTATGCCAAGCTCCTGGTAAGTGAAGACTTTTGTAGGACATGCCTTTTGGGCTAGTGTCCAATTATAAGTGAATATATACCATGTGAGTCTTTCTGCTTCAGGTCAACTTACTCATTATGATCACTTCTAGTTCCATCCATTTGTCCACAAATTTCAGGATTTCCTTGTTTTTTACAGCTGAGTAGTATTCCATAGTGTAAATGTACCACAGTTTCTTTATCCACTCTTCTACTTGGGGACATCTAGACTGTTTCCAGGTTCTGGCTATTATGAATAAGGCTGCTATGAACTTGGTTGAGCATATGTTCTTATAGTGTGGTGGAACATTTTCTGGGTATATTCCAACGAGTTGAATAGCTGGGTCTTGAGGAAGCCCTATTCCCAATTTTCTTAGAAAGCTCCAGATAAATTTCCAAAGTGGTTGTACAAGTTTGCATTAACACGAGCAATGAAGGACTGTCTTTCTTTCTCCACATCCTCACCAGCATGTGGTGTCACTTGATTTTTGATCTTAGCCATTCTGATGATGTAAGATGCAATCTCAGAGGCATTTTGATTTGCATTTCTCTAATGACTAAAGATGTTGAGCACTTCTTTAAGTGCTTCTCAGCCATTCAATATTTCTCTTTTGAGAATTCTCTCTTTAGTTCTGAGCCCCATTTCTCAATTGGGTTATTTGGCTTGGTTGTGTTTACTTTCTTGAATTCTTTATATATTTTGGATATCAGATGTAGGGTTGGTGAAGATCTTTTCCCAGTCTGTAGGCTGTCACTTTGTTCTGTTGACAGTGTCTCCTGCCTTACAGAAGCTTCTAAGCCTCATGAGGTACCATTTATTAATTGTTGACTTTAAGGCCTGGCCTGTTAGTGTTCTGTTCAGGAAGTTGTCTCCTATTCCAATGTGTTCTAGGCTCTTCACCACTCTTTTTTCAAACTGATTTAGTGTCTCTGGTTTTATGTTGAGGTCTTTAATCCACTTGGACTTGAGTTTTGTGCATGGTGACAAATATGGGTCTAATTGCATTTTGTACATGTAGATATCCAGTTAAACCAGCACCATTTGTTGAAGATGCTATCATTTTCCATTGAATAGAATTTGCTTCTTTGTCAAAAATAAAGTGACCATATGTTTTGGATTCATTTCTGGGTCTTCAATTCTATTCCATTGATCAATCAGCCTATTACTGTTCCAGTAGCATACTGTTTTAATTACTATTGCTATATAACACAGCTTGAGATTGGGTATAGATATTCCTCCTGAGGATCTTTTATTGTATAGGACTGTTTTAGTCACTCTGAGTTTTTTTTTTGTTTTTCCATGTGAAGTTGAGAATTGATCTTTCAATGTCTTTAAAAATTGTGAGGTATTTTGATAGGGATTGTATTAAATCTGTAAATTGCTTTTGATAAGATGACTATGTTTTTACTATGTTAATTCTTTTGATCCATGAACAAGCAAGATCCCTCCATCTTCTGACATCATGTTCAATCTCTTTGTTCAGAGATTTAAAGTTTTTTTCAAACAAGTCTTTCAGTTACTTGTTTAGAGTTACTCCTAGATATTTTATATTGCTTGTGGCTATCATGAAGTGTGTAGTTTT
This sequence comes from Acomys minous, assembly GCF_964271855.1. Lineage (NCBI taxonomy): Eukaryota > Metazoa > Chordata > Mammalia > Rodentia > Muridae > Acomys > Acomys minous. The sequence goes on along the minus strand of NC_140489.1, from coordinate 70,297,553 downwards.
CCTAATTTCTTTCACTTCCACTGCATGTTTGTCATTTGTATATAGGAAGGCTATTGACTTTTCAGAGTTAATTCTGTATGCAACCAATTTGCTGATGTTGTTTATCAGCTGTAGGAGTTCTCTGGTGGAATTTTTGGGGTCACTTATGTACATTATCATATCACCTACAAATAGGGATATTTTGACATCCTCCTTTCCTATTTGGACCCCTTGATCTCTGTTTGATGTCTTATTGCCCAGGCTAGAACTTCAAGAATTATATTGAAGAGATACGGAGAAAATGGGCAGCCTTATCTATTCCCTGATTTTAGAGAAATTTCCTTGGGTATCTCTCCATTTAATTTAATGCTGGCTATTGGCTTGCTCTATATTCTTTATTATATTTAGGTAGTTGCCTTGTATCCCTGATGTCTCCAAAACTTTGAACATGAATGGGTGTTGGATTTTGTCAAATGTTTTTTCTGCATCTAAGGAAATGATCATGTGGTTTTTTCTTTCAGTTTATTTACATGGTGGGTTACATTGATCTATTTCTGTACATTAAACCATCCCTACATTCCTGGAATGAAACCTACCTGGTCATGATGAATGATATCTTTTATATGTACTTGTAATAATTTTGCAAGTATTTTACTGAGTATTTCTGCATCATGAAAGAAATTGGTCTGAATTTCTTTCTTTTTTTTTTTTTTGTGGGTCTTTATGTGGTTTAGTTATCAATATGACTGTGGCTTCATAGAGTGCATTTGGAAGATCTGGTAGAATTCAAGCCCCAGGCTTTTTTGTTGTTGTTGTTGTTGAGAGACTATCAATGATTGCTTCTTGTTTCTCTGGTTGAGATAAGACTATTTAATTTTTTATCTGATCTTGATTTAATTTTGGCAAGTGGAATCAATCAAGAAAATTGTTCATTTCCCTTAGATTTTCAAATTTTGTGGCATATATGCCTTTACTGTAGGATCTTATGACTCTGTATTTCTTCAGTTTTTTTGTTATGTCTCGCTTTTCATTTCTGATTTTGTTGATTTGGATAGTGTCTCTCTGCCTTTTAGTTAGTTTGATTAATGGTTTGTCTATCTTGTTGACATTCTCAAAGAAGCAGCTCTTTGTTTTGTTGATTCTTTGAATTGTTCTCCTTGTTTCTAATTTATTGATTTCAGCCTTGATTTGATTATTTCCAGATGTCTACTCCTCTTGGATGCTTCCGCTTTTTTTCCCCTAAGGCTTCCAGATGTGTCATTAAGCTGCTTATGTGGGATGTCTCCAATTTCTTTATAAAGGCACTTAGTGCTATGAATTTTCCTCTTTGCATTGCTTTCAATATGTCCCACAAATTTGAGTATGTTGTTCCTTCAATTTCCTTGCATTTCAGGAAGTCCTTTATTTCTTTCTTTATTTCTTCTCTGACCCAGGTGTCATTAAGGAAAGAGTTATTTAATTTCCATGTGTATGTAGGCTTTTTGTTATTTCTGTTGTTGTTGAAGTCCAGCCTTAGGCCATGGCGATCTGATAGGATACAAGGTATTATTCGAATCTTCTTGTATTTGTTGAGGCTTGCTTTGTGACCTACCATGTGATCAGTTTTGGAGAAGGTTCCATTGGGTGCTGAGAAGACAGTATAATCCTTTATGTTCGGGTGAAAAGTTCTGTAAATATCTGTTAGATCCATTTGGTTCATGGCGTTAGTTAATGATGTTATTTCTCGTCTTAGTTTATGTTTCAGTGACTTATCCTCAACTGAAAGTGGAGTGTTGAAGTCTCCCACTATTAATGTGTGGGGATTGATGTGTAGTTTAACCTTTTTAATAGTTCTTTTACAAATGTGGGTGCCCTCGTGTTTGGAGCATAGACATTCAGAATTGTCTGTGATGTTATCTTGATTGATTTTACCTTTGATGAGTATGAAGTATTCTTCCTTATACCTTTTGACAAATTTTTGTTGAAAGTCTATTTTATTAGATAATAAAATGGCAACACCAGCTTGCTTCTGTGACCATTTGCTTGGAATATATTTTCCAGCCTTTACCTTGAGGTAATGTCTGTCCTTATGGGTGAGATTTGTTTCTTGAATGCAGAAGAATGTTGGATCTTGTTTATGCATCCATTCAATTAGTCTGTGTCTTTTTTTCTGGAGAGTTGAGACCATTGATGTTGAGAGATATTAATGACAAGTGACAGTTAAGTCACTTAATTTTGATGTTGATTACAGTAGAGAGTTTGTGTGATTGTGTTTTTGTAATGTTGTAGTTATGTTTTTCCTGTGTAATTTTGGTTGTGGCTTGTTACTTTGGGGTAGAATTTTCTGTCTAGTAACTTCTGTAAAGCCAGATTTATGGATAGGTACTGTTTGAATTTATTTTTGTCATGGAATATTTTGTTTTCTCCATCAATGGTTATTGACAGTTTCTCTTGGTATAGTAGTCTGGTCTGGCATCTGTGGTCTCTTAGTGTTTTCAGGACCTCTGTCCAGGCTTTTATGGTCTCTGCTGAGGTGTCGAGTGTAATTTTGATAGGTTTGCCAAAGTATGTTACTTTGCTTTTTCTCTTGCCACTTTTAATATTTTCTTTGTTCTGTATATTTTGTGTTTTTATTATTATGTGTCAGGAAGACTTTTCCTTTCTGTCCTATTCTATTTGGTGTTCTGTAAGCCTCTTGTATGTTTATATGCATCTCCTTCTTTAAATTGGGGAAATTTTCTTCTATGATTTTGCTGAAGATATTTTCTGGGCCTTGGAATCGGCCTCTTCTCTTTTCTGGATGCCTATTATTCTCAGGTTTGGTCTTTTCATGGTGTCCTTGATTTCTTGGATATTTTGTGTCAGGAATTTTTTCAGATTTAGCATTTTTTCTTTGATGGTTGCTTCGAGTTCCACAATTGTATCTTCTAGTCCCGACATTCATTCCTCCATTCTTTGGTTTTGTTAGAGAAGCTCACTTCTATGTTGCTTACTTTCTTCTCTATGGTCTCTCACTACTGTTTATCTTCTATCTGTGCTTTTATCACTGTTTTCATTTTCATCTTCAGATCTTTAACTGTTTTATTGATTTCCTTCATCTGGTGGTTTGTATTTTCCTGAATTTTTTCCAGTGCCTATCTATAGGCCTTTTTTAATGTCTTCCACTTGTTTGGCTGCATCTTCCTACATTTGATTATGGATTTCATTCATTTCCTCCATTATCATCTTCATTACTAAGGATTTGAGGTCATTTTCTTGTATTTCTATTTTGCTTGAGTTCTCAGGGTTGCTTTCTTTGGGATAGCTGGGATCTAGGGATGCCGAATTGTTTTGGTTTTTATTGTTTGCATTCTTATGCTGTCCTTTAGTCATCTTGCTGTCTCTAATGTTGGGTGGTAGCTTCTGGTGTCCTTCACTGGTCTTTGAGAGTGGGTAGTTAATGAGTGATTATAGGTCACATGCCTCTGCCTGTTGGAATCAGGGAGTTCTTCTCTGTAACTGGCAGGAGACCTGGTTTCTGCTCCACGAGACTTTGCTCTACACCTTTGCTCTAAGCTCCTGACTGGGTCAGCAGAGGTAGGCTTATGCCTGATGCCATTCACACTACTGAGGGGATTCAGACCAGCTGTGTTGGGGGCCACTGTTTAATTTTCTGTCCTGACCCCTCGGAACAGTCTAGCCTCTCCTTAACCTGTAGGAGACCATGCTGGGCCCTGGGTGCTGTGGCTTTATCTACCCAATTGTCCAGGCTTGGAGCACTGTGGTCCACAGAAAGGTTCTTGCTCCAATCATTCTAGATAGTAGATCAATCTACATTGTGCATCTTTGGCAGCTCAGAGACATGGAGCCACAACCACAACTCAGACTCCCCTCCAGACACCTAGGAGAATCTAGCTTGTCCCACAAGTATGGGAATCCCTGCCAGGCCATGAGGACTATCCTGGCTGGGCTTCTCCTGCCCAACTGTCCAGGCCTGGATTGCTGTGGTCTGCAGATAGGTTCCTGTCTGGATTAGTCTAGATTGCAGACCAGTCTAGAGTGCACACCCTTGGCACAATTCAGACCCCTTTCTAGACCCTCAAGGCAGTCTAGCTTCTCCCATGAGCATGGGAGTCCCTGCCTGGCCATGGGGACTGTCCTGGCCAGGTTCTATCAGCCCAATTTTGCAGACTCGGTCAGCTGAGGCTGGCTGCTTGGCCATGGCTTGACCCACCAAGACTGTGCACACTGTTGCTGGGCACTGTGGGCTCTGCCTAGGCCTCCAGGGCTCCCCTTGGAGACAGGTGAGGAGGATAGTGATGTCCAAGGACAGATTTACTTGTTTCCCTGAGACTTCCCCCAGGTCAGGAGCTCCGGACTTCCACTGTCATACACACTGCACCTGGGCTATACAGGCTGGCTTCAGTCCACAAATGGGTTCTAAATCATGGAGTGTGGGTTCAGGTCCTCCATGGGCTGATGTTTGACTTGGTGCCAAGCCTGCATGTGGTCTGCACTGTGCGGGACCTCATTTACCTACTGTTCTCCAGGTCTTGCAGTCTGTGGCTCCCCATCTGGTCCCTGGTCTCTGTGAGGTAGATCAGATACAGTGCATGATAGGTGCTGCCATCTTGAAACTCCAGATGTACATAATTTCTTTATCCATACTTCAAACTGAGGGACATTTATGTTGTTTCCAGTTTCTTGGTATTGTGAATAAAGCTGCTATGAACATACATGAGCAAATGTCTTGGTGGTGTGGTGGAGTATCTTTTGGATATATGGCCACAAGAGGTACAGCTGGGCCTTGAGTTAGTATTATTTCCAATTTTCTGAGAAAGCACCAAATTGATTTCCAACGTGGTTATACATGTTTGCACTCCCACCATCAATAGAGGAGTGCTCCCCTTTCTCCACATCATCACCAGCATGTGCTGTCACTTGAGATTTTGATCTTAGCCATTCTGAGGAGTGTAAGATGGAATCTCAGAGTCATTTTGATTTGCTTTTCCCTGATGACTAAGTGCATTTCTTTAAGTGTTTTGGTCAAAGCATAGAGAATCCTGTGGGAGAGTGGAGGTGAAGGATTGAAAGACCCTTAATGGACAGGAATGCTGCCACAAGATAAACTGGGTCAACTAACCTAAACCCACAGGGGCTTACAGAGATGGAAGCACCAACCAAAAAACAATCATGGACTGGACCTAGGCCTCCTACACATATGTAAATGATGGATGGGAATCCTGATCTTCATGTGGGTCTCCTAGGAATTTGAGTTGGTGATATCTATGATGAGGACTCTTTTGCCTGGTTTTCCTGCACTTGGCCTTAATGGGGCTGCCTTGCCTGACCTCAGTGGATGCGGATGAGATCAGTCCTGATGCAACTTGATTACTGAGATAGACCGCTGGGGTAGGGGAGAGGTAATGATCCTCTTTTCTGAGGAGAAGGGGAAGAGGGATAGGAGCAAATGGGTGGGAGGGTTGGACTAGGAGGAGAGAAAGGAAGTTGCTACTAACAGGATGAAAAAATGTATATATAAATATAAAGACAGTTTTTAAAAGTGGCAAGAATATCACTTTTAGTTGGCTTCATTTGTTGCACTCTTGGAATTTATTTATTTATTTATTTGAGTAGTAGTTGATGAAAGAACCACTTCCAGGCCTAAGCAGTAGCCAAATGCCTTTTTCTCTGCTTCTTTGTTTTACAATGCTTGCCAGCAAACAGACAGGGAAAAACAGAAGGTAATATAAACTACAGAGATTGTCCAGAGGGTCCTAGAAACCTACAAGAAGAACATTATGATGGGTGGATCTGGGCCCAGGGGTCCTGCTCAAACTATGGCACGAGCCAAGGACAATACGGGAAGTAGACATCGAACCCCTACCCAGATCTAGCCAATGGACAGGACATTCTCCACAGTTGAGTGGAGAGTGGGGTATGACTTTCACTCGAACTCTGGTGCCCATATTTGACCATGTCCCCTGGTAGGGGAGGCCTAGTGGCACTCAGAGGAAGGATAGCAGGCTACCAATAAGAGACTTGATACCCTATGAGCATATACCTCTGTGCTCCCCCTCAGTCCCCCTCAGTCACAGTCATAGGAGACGGGATTAAGGGGAAAATGGGAGGGAAGGAGGAATAAGACTATACAAGGGATGGAATAACAATTGAGATGTAATATGAATAAATTAATAAAATATATTTTAAAAAATAAATAATGTAACATTTATATAATTCCTGATTGTGTCATGGTTCTTCTTGCCAAAGGTAATCTATTGTATATGTGTATAACAATATAAATGTATATGTACAAAAATAAAATAATTTTTAAAAAACAAAAACAAAAAAAGATTCAAGTGTTATTACTCTTGGTTGAGCCCAACTTCAATGTCTATGCAATTGACATGCACATGCCAAGTTCACTAGTTTAAATGACACACCCATACAAAATTGAAATATAATACACAAAGAGATGAGATATGTGTGTTTTGAATATATATATGAATGCAATATAGATGTATAACTAAGAGTAGGATGAATGACTATGTAATAAACTTCATAAGAGCCAATCAAGGGATTTTATGAAATTATATGGTAAATAATGTAAACTACATCCCTTACCCTGATTCACTGGCAATTATCATACATTTTCTTCTTTATTTTAACTGTAATTGTTGTATAGGGCCTGGAGAGCTGGCTTAATGATGAAGAACATGGTCTGCTTTGCAGAAGTAAGAAATAGATTTTGATGGTTTATTTTCAGTATGAGGTTCACATGAAGTATATCATAGTCGCACACAAGCAGGAGGTGCCAAGGCTCTCTCTCCTCTAGCCAGCAGATAGCACCTGCTTATCTCAAAACCTTGAGAGTTGGAAAAGTACAAGGAGTCTGCTATGTAAGCTCACATCAGAAAAGAAGGTCAGTCCCAATTCCAAAATTATTCATTGCTCTAAGCATATAGGAGAAGAGCACAGGAATTTCTCCTATTTTTTTTTTAAAGTATTACTTTGTACTAGACAGAGCGCTAACCATTTTGCCTTTTCTCTATGCTGGCAACCTGTACTTCAAAATAGTATATTTAAAAGCTGCTTCATATAAGTAAGCCCCTCAAATTTATTATCTTATTTCTCATACAGAGGACATCACAGCTTCAGAGATATTTGTTGCCTCTAGCCTCCAAAGACACCTGCATTCATACGCACATATTCCCTTCTATACAAATGCATAATTTGAAAAATAAAAAATAATGAAAAGAAGCAAATAGGCAGAAGAACAATTATACTTAAACATACATATTGAGCTATCACTATAAACTAGTAATGCATTTGTATTTCATAAATCCATGATAGTAATTGGTAAGTAGTTTCATAGAAATCAACTCAATCATGAAGATTATTATATATTTCTAAATTCTGTATTTATAGGCAGTCAAAATGAGAGTGTGTAATACCTTTTATGTCTACAGACCTCTTTGTAAATACTATTTTTCAAATAATGAAAGCTATTCTTTGTGTGTATACATAAGCAATGCAGCTTGATGCAGCCATAGCCATCATGATCATAGTGTGACTGCCATGTGACCCTGGCACAGATCCCAAACACTGCAGTAAGTACCATCAGAATCAGCAGAACGTTCTGTGCTAGGAAAAACTGTTCAACTGACATTTGATATGCTGGAAACATTTGAGAAATCCCAGGAACATTCTGGCCACAGAGCACCTTTGTCTAGCTTAGCCTGTGAAATATTCCCTCCTTTCTTTGTACTCAGGATCCTCCTGTCCTTCCCATTGCTCCACTAAGAATTCAGTCCACTAAGTCCTTAAGAATGCAAACTTAAAGGATCCTGCATGCCTTTGCCCCTTTGGTCTCTTTTTACCAGTTACCTTTGATAACCAGTTTTTCAAGATTTTTCCAGTGTCCTCTGAACAAGAAATAATGACAACATAACATCTAGAATCCTCTGTGGTCTACCAGATACTTCTTTCCAATAGCCAAACTTCACAGCACTAACTTTCCTAGTGACTGTCAGACTGAGTGACGTAGTAGAAACATCTCTGAATAAATGGGTCAGCAAAGGTGGGGACTATGCACACAGTTGTGAGACACTGATGAGGCTACAGAAGGGTCAAATTCAGGAGGAAATATAGCAGCATGGCAAGAAACAGAAACTAGTCAAATACACTAGGAAAAAAGAAAACAGGTCACATTTATCTACAGTTTGACTTAAAACAAAAGCAGTTAGGATTTCGGAAACTGTAAATTATTTTATTTTATGTTTTCTTTCTCTGAAAGAAGAGTGATGTGAAGTTGGTAAAAAAAAAAAAAAGCATATTAGTTAGAAGAAGAGATGCATTTTAAAAGGAGAAAGTAGAACAGTGCTAATATATTTGTTTGGTGGGCAGTTTGAGTGGAACTAGCAATTTTCTGAACAGTATTTCACTGACTGCTTCCTCCCAAATGTTTTAAAGATCCTCCTTTTAAACATTTCCTAAAATTAGTATTTTGACCTTGTACGTTTTAGATATGAAAGCGCTAAGGAGAAATTTGGAGTAGTAGTGGAGCTTGGAGCTAGAAGGGACTCTCTTCAGAACACATAGCCAAAGTATACAAAAAGACAAAACTAATAGAACAGACAGATCAAAGCTGCTGGGGGCAATTCAACATGGAAGGCCTGGAGTAGGAGCACTAGAAAACAACAGAGTTGGAAGACCCAAGGAATGTCAGGTTCTGCTCCCCATTAATAGAGTCACCCTAACATCCTGCACTACAAACACAAGCTTATTTGAGCATTAGGGATTTGTTGAACCATTACAAAAAGGGGAAATCACTGATAACACTGCTTTGACCTAACAACTGAGTTCCTGGGGCAGGAAAGATGGCTCAGTAGTTAAGATCACTATCTGCTTTTCCAGGGGTGCTGAGTTTAATTCCCAGCAACCACAGGATGGCTCACACCCATCTATAAAGTGATCTGATGCCCTCTTCTTGTATGTAGGTGTAGACAGAGCACTCATATATGCAAATGTGTGTGTGTGTATGTATGTGTATTGTGTCTGTGTGTGTCTCTGTGTGTGTAGAGTTGGGTGACTGTTCAGGCAGTAAACTTTCTCAGTCATTTTTTTTAATTTGGGAAGCTGCTAACCTGCACCCCAGGTTCACTCTGGTATTTAAGACTTTGATGGGCTTAAAGACCAGATAGTTTAGTCTTGCAATTAAGCTTAGTAGGTTAGTGGTTAAGATGTTTTAAGTTAGTAGTAATGAGATACAATAGATATTAATCTTCATTCGAAAATTTAAACCCAACAAGATAGGAAAGATGTTTCAAATTTGCCAAATACAAGTAGCCAAATCACTATAAATGTAACATTTATATAATTTGTGATTATCTCATGGTTCTTCCTGATATATGTAATTTATTTTACTCATGTGTAATAATATAAATGTATATGTTTAAAAAATAATAAAAATAAAATTTTTCAAAAATATAATATTTACATATTAAGCCAAGTTTCAACCATCAAAGACCCTAGCATGCAAAGTTTGGAATTCAGGTGGTGTAAGGAACAATTACATACAAGAATCTTGAAAAATGAAATGTGTAACCATATACAAAATGAGAAAATAGAATTAGATTAATATAAAGTAGTGGATGTTATTCTGGTGGAGGTGATAATCCTGAAACGTAGCATGAAAGCCTGCACCTTTGTATTTAATTAATTAATGATTTATTTATTCTGATATTAACTAACAAAAGAAGATATTAGTGACATCATTAAGGATTGCAAAACACTTGTGACATATGAAATCCGTAAACCTTCTGAGTGGGTTCTAGGGAAGTAGGCATGGAAAGGAACTAAAATAATTGGTCAATTAAAAAAAAAGAAATACAAGGAGATAAAACAACAATAAAGAAAGAAAAAAACAATGCATCATACGCATTCAGGATAGCCCAACCTGTTACATATCAAGATAGAACCTGACGTCTCAGAGCAGAAGATAAAGAGCCAAGGTATTGAGCAGAAACTATAATTTCCAGGAATATGTGTGTATACTTTCTGTCTTTTGCCATCACTACTCTACAGTTCTGATGAAATGAAAGACAAGGAGCGACAGATTTATACAGAAGCCACAAGAGGCTACATTGGCTAATTTCTCCATGATATTATAGAAAAAATTAACATTTTCATGAAGAAAAATTTGTAAAGACAAGTATTACTTAGAACTTAATAGCAAGATAAATCAGAGCTTAATATGGAAACTAAACCTCCTAATCATTTCAGTGTAATTCTATTAATATTTAATACTATATATGATTTATACAACAGGATAATAATTTTGGAACATCATAAATACCTTGTATCATAATAACATGTTGCATTGAAAAGAGATTATTCTGTTGAAATCATGAGGGAAGCTTCTTTATATTGGGTGAAGTTGTTTAAGTAATCACTTTATAAATGTAAATATACATGTTCTCACATATGTATTCCCATACCTTCAGCTATATACACATGTATATGCACACATGTGCATGTATATGTATTAAATCTAAATGTTTCCTTCAGTGCCACCTCTTGCAATAATGATACTGTTTTATGATGAGTAAAGACACAGTTGTGTAGTTTTTTTTATTTACTTCATAGACATGATATCAGAATACAGATGTTGACATTTAATGTTATTATTACATTTGATAATATCTGTTCTGGGCTAGAATAACTATGATATTAAGAAAGCTTGGGTACTTTCTCTTACATTTTTTTCCTTAACTAAGAGCAAAAATAAATAAAAAGATATGATCTTTCATCATTTGTAATAACATCCAAATTCACAAAGCATTTGATTTAGATGAAAAATAAATATATATTCTCAGTCCTAGGTAAATACAAATAAATAATAGACAATAAGTGTTTATCAGGTATACTCATTTCTATATACTGTTCTTCACACAGAAATAAAATCCCATGTTGCCAGAGATGACCTGATGCAGTATTGCACGTTAACGTATACATAGGCCATAGTTATTGCTCAATAAGATGATTTTTTAGCCATGATTCTATAATTTTTCAATTTTCATTTTTTAAAGAACAGCTGCACTCTTTAGACGTTCACATAGATCACAGAGACAGGAACTCAAATAGGTACAACATGGTACACGATTAAAATTGTTCAAATAGAATTTATCAGAGATGGTGAGAAATCCTGATCCAGGCCAGAGGCAAGGACACTGCACAACGACTGCAGGAGACAAAGTGTCACTGCTGTGTAGGACTTGTCCCTCTAACAGGATGACATCAGATCAGTGCCCCACAGCACCTGAGAGTTAGTTACTTCTCTGTGTAGCTACATACCAACACCAGTAAATAGGAAAGGGGACAGTTTGCACTATGACAGAATTTGTTTTAGTAATATAAAGCACAGTGTGTTTCTAAGAGATGGTTTATAGCTTCTTTTTCTACCTAATCTCAAAAGAAAGTGGGGAAATATACAACATTAATTAGTAGATTTCCCATCTGGGAAAAAAAAAAAGATTAGTCCACTTTGCTCATGCTTGGTTTTGGTTTTCTTTTCACTAATTTATGTAAATTATAATGTTGAACTAGAATACAGAGACTAAATCATCTGAAAATCTCCTTCCAATTCTAGAGTTTATGATCCTCTGTTACTTTCAGATAAAAGTAAGTACAGAATTCTCCATATATACAAATGGTGAGCAATTTCCCTGCCAAATACTGCTCACAGTAGACGGGAATTATGTTGAAATGTTGAATAATTTTCTTTACTATATCAACCATACCTTCCATGAAAAAACAGAACAAAGCAAAATTAAAGAGCACATTAAAAACACTTTCTCAAATACACCAGGTACGAATGTGCATGTGTGCACGCATGCACACACACACATACACACACACACACACACACACACACACACACACACACACACACAGGAAGGGAGGGAGAGAGGGGGGGAGGAGAAGGAGAAATAGGTAACTTACAAAAAATTTCACCGAACATCTCTTCTTTTCTTTATCTTTCTTTTTCAATGGTAGAAGTAAATGGAAATAAAAGCAGTGGGGCATTTATTGATGCATCAATGGGAACATTAAATATGTTTTTTTCAAAATTTTACACTTAAAATTAAAACCTTGAGGAAAATGCCTCAATGCTGACTTTTAGACATCTTTGTGACTATTTCACTGTTTTCTTCCCCTTTTTTCAATGTTCCAAACAAACCCTAAATCTTTCCTTTCCAATCCCTAAACAAGCTTCTTCATGAAGGCAATCCCATGCTGAAGTTCTGTCTTTCGTTATATACTCTCTGACTATCTGTTCCCTAGGGCTTTCATTTTATTTGTTTTTTAATGTCTATTAGTATAACTCACTACTGTAAATACTAAATATATTAATAATGAATGCATTAATAACATTTATTATTAGCGTTATCAAATGTTTTAAAATATGTTTGTCTTTAATTTGAAAAAATACATCTCTGTGGTTTTTTATTTACTGGTATTAAATATTTGTATATCCTTTAAAAATCATCTCTAATAATTAACCAGCACTGTGAAGGATATGCTTAAGCAGTGTAATTTAATTAACTAACAAGATCAGTGAAGTGGTAAATTAGCCTTCCTTAGATGAAATATTTGACATGTATCCTCAAAAGAGCAAAAGTTATTTCTTAAAAGGCACATCAGCTTAGCAGAGCCTTGTGGAGTAGAATCTGAAAGCTTGAAAGTCCTTGCCACGAATAAAGCCAAGGTTGTCATTCACAGTCTGCACATAGCTCTCAGGCTTGAAAGTATCACCAGTGCAAACTAGTGCTGCTTCACTCTGCTACAGAGAGACATAAACTATTACTTGAGGCTCAAGCATAATCACAAAACTACCTAGTTTTCTTAGTTTTATTTTAATTAACAAATTTTAATTACTATATACATCATTTCCCTCCTCCCTGTTCCTGCCTCCAACACCTCCCACCATGTCCCTTCCTTCCAATACTTCCCATTGTCCTCATCTCCCTCTCAAATTGATGACTTGTGTTTCTTTATTATTACACACACACACAAACACATGGTATATAATGTAACATAATCTATATTATATATTATATTGTTGTATATCACAAAATATATGTATATACATATGTTCTGTTGAGTCTATTTTTGCTGTTCATGTGTACATATAATTTTACTGAAAATCACTTTGTATTGGTCAACCAGTTAGGGAGCTCCCTCTTGGAATAGTTAATTCTTCTCTCTCAAAAGTCATCAGTTGCATGCACTTCATTACCTAGGGATGAGACTCCTTGAGATCTCCCCTGCCCCCACATTATCCTATCCACTGATATTATTGTTCAGATCATTTTTAGGTAGTTTTTTCTAGCATATGCCTTCTCAGAGAGACATTGCATTCCTCTGGCTCTTAGAATCATTCCTTTGTCTCTTTTTTGTTGTTCCCTGAACCTTAGGTTCAGGACTTTTTTTGGAAGATGTATCTATTTTGGCTGGGCTCCCTACAATCCACCAATCCCCACGTTGTGTTCAGTACAGTGCTCTTTAATAGTCTCCATTTGCTGTAAAGAGAAATGAACACTAGAGTTGTCTGTGGATATAAGGATTTTTAGAATGTAGTTGGAATTACTCAGGCTTCAATAAGTACCAGTAACAAGTTTGTCTCTAAGATCCACTAGCCCTGGATATTTGGATAAATTTCTAATACCAAGCTTTCTGTCCTGCTCAGTGGACCTTAAATTTAGTTAGGGAGCTTTTGGTTACCGCCAATATATGAGTGCCATTATTTTACTCTTAGGGATATTTTGCCATGTTTGTCAGTGTTGTGAATCATTGGCCTCTCAGATGGGTGGAATTACTGATTTATTACTCCCTTGGCAGGTTGCATTCTACATCCTGCTAGTAGCAAATCTAGACCAAAAGAGGAAAACTTTCAGCTTAGATTAAATTAAAATCTTCCAAATTCTGTGTCCTAAGTGTGTGGTGCCTTTAGGAATAGGGACTTACCTTCACTCTCTGAGATGGAACCAAGAGGAACATCAATAGTATTCTTAAAATCGGTATAAATGTGGGAGGAAAATCTGTGCATGCTCCCTATGAGGCCAGAAAATCTATCCTTTTATCTTCTGTTTTCTTTATCTTTTACTCCCTTTTCTTTACACTTTCTGGGCATGCTCACATGTATTCCCTCCTCTGTGTCTCTCGGTTTCTGTCTCTGTCTCTCCCCTCTCTCTCTCTCTCTCTCTCTCTCTCTCTCTCTCTCTCTCTCTCTGTCTCTCTCTCTCTCTCTCTCTCTCTCTCTCTCTCTCTCTCTCTCTCTCTCTCTCTCTCTCTCTCTCCTCTGCCTCCCACCCTCCTTCTCTTTCTCTGCTTCCTATTTCTTTTGTCTCAGACCTCACACCCACGCCCTGGCCTCTCTAACACATTCTGTTAAATTTTTTTCCAGTATGTCAGTGAAACACTATCACTCTGACTCCATTTTTAAGTTCACATATGCAAATCACCAGAGGATCATCTTGGGGAAAAAAGATATAGTTCAGCTCTGAAACAATGGAGAGGACATAAGAAACAAACAGAAAAAACTATGTTTACTAATTTAAAGTCAATTCAAGTGTTATGGAAGCACAATGAGAAATGATCTGAAATTTGAGGCATATTTTTTTATTTAGTGTATGCTTATAGTTCAGGCAAAGCTTCATTATTTTATTTACTATATTTTGTTTTATACTACATAAAATAACTAATTCAAAGCACCTGAAACATTTAGTGCTCAAACATTTTTACTATTTATAAACAGGAAAATTAAGGAATTATCATTTACTGGTAAGATACTTTGAGGGTTAAAAAACGAGCATGAGAAAGAGAGGCAGACAGAGAAGAAATTGTCTTTAGCTCCTAATGATACTTTCAAATAGGTTATGCTGTAACTTATATGGGCACATGTGCTAAACACCTCCAGCTTGTGACAAAGTAGCTCCCACCATGATGTTTTATGCCAGCACAGTCCAAAGGCAAAAGGTCTGTTTACCATGGACAGAAACCACTGGAACTGTGACCCAAAATAAAGCTTTCTCTCTTTAAGGTAATTATCTCGGTTGTCTTCTCACAGTGAAAGGAAGCTCATTAACAAAGGACAGACAAGTGCATTTAATAAGAGTCCAATGTGCCTAAATATTAGAATGTAAGGCTTTTTATACATCTTGCCTTCAACTTAGCCTTTAATTCATTTGCAAATCCCAAACCATGCTTTCTTCTAATTTATCACTACCATATCATCCTAAAAGTGATTTGTCTTGTTTACTCAGAATGAAACTCACAATAAATAATCCAAATGTTTAGTCTAATTCAGCTGAGGCAAGTGTTTAGTACTCTACCATCATATCTGCAAGAAGACACATTTGAATTAATTTTAGGCTCATTATAAAGGAGAGCATATTTTGTATGAACTTCAATGATGTTATGTCTTGTGGAAATTTTTCTAGTTAAATACTGTTATGCAAAGTAAATAAATTTTATGTGTTGCTTAGTTTTTGGTGACCTTAATTTTTTTTTTTTTTTTTTTTTTTTACATTCCATGGGCTAGAGGGTTGGCTCAGCAGTTCAGAATACTGGCTGTTCTTTCAAAGGATCCAGGTTCAATTCTAAAAACCTATATGGTAGCTTACAACCATCTATAACCTGAGTTCCAAGGGATTTAACACTCTCCAAGTGCACTGCACCCACATGATGCACAGATATACATGCAGACCAAGTACTCATCTACATAAAATAAAATATTTTAAAATTTTGCATTTTGTCTGCTCCTATTAAGAGTTAAAAATTAATATTGGATTTTGAATCTTAAAATTAAAATCTATTATTCATTTCACTTGTATATGGAAGTAGTTTTAACACAATTTGTACTTACTTTTTAATATTACAATAAGTTCACATTTATTCTAGACTGCTAAATGTATAAAGTGAAGAGCTAATAAGAGTAAAATGCTTACTTAAAGTAAATAAAAGTTGTTATTTTCCTTAAATGTTTTTAGTGATCTAATATACACTCGGATTTTTGGTACGGACTGGGTTTTTGTAAATAGAAATACTTATCATTAGTTCTACAGGATGTCCAATTATTCCTATTAATTACATTAATATTAAAGGGGTGTATTATGCAGAAATGAGATAATTGATAGTCTATATAAAAATAAAAGCATAAACTTTTTGTGAAATACAAATAAAACAGTAAGTCAAATAACTTATAGTACCATAAAAATTAGCTTCTAAGGAGATATAAAAACACAGTAAACATGAAAAATATTGTCATGGTATTAATATATATCAAAGGTGAGAATAAACTAAAAACTGCAAAAATACACTTTTTAATATAACAGTGCAAAGATTTTTAAGATTCATTTATTTGTTCATACATGTATGTGTGTGTGTCTCTATATATTAGTTCATGTCTGTGTGTATATATACCAGCATGCCAAAAGAGTTCAAAAAATGGCACTATTACAGCAGTATCTAGAAAAACAATGGAGTCAATGTCTCTGAACACCATTTCTCATGTGTAAATACCCATTGTGTTGGTGAGGATAAGAAAGCAAAGGCTGTGAAGTTGGGTACAGTAGGATAGGAAAAGTTCACAAATTTTCTACTATCATTGTGTCCCTTTGACATCCTTAAATAGCCACGCTTAACGCTCAGTGGAATGTTTTTTAAACATTTTAAGCTTATCTCTTGCTCTGTGTGATATGTAACTAAATACAATGATTATTCTTCCACGAATCTTAAATTACTAGTTTTTTGTGTTACAAAATATGGTTCAATATTCAAGTAATGCTCTTGATTCATAATGCAAATCCTTGCATCACCATTTGATTAAAATTAATTCTGAGTCCACTAACACTGTAATAACATTTAATGTCAATCATTTAAAAATTGTTCTGTGTCATAAGGGAGAAAAGCTATTATCAAGCCTAAGAATTAGTAAAAGTGTCAGGCAAGTAAATACCCTGTCATATAGCTGTTAATACTGATTAATCTGCAAAGTACCATCCCTTTCATAAGTGAAAAGAGAATTAGGGCCCAGTGAGCCTACCAAACCCCTGGGGAGTTTTAGGAGCAGCTATTTATTAGTCAG
This sequence comes from Acomys minous, assembly GCF_964271855.1. Lineage (NCBI taxonomy): Eukaryota > Metazoa > Chordata > Mammalia > Rodentia > Muridae > Acomys > Acomys minous. Next base: position 70,280,467 of record NC_140489.1, on the reverse strand, counting down.
ATCTTACCATTCTATAAATTAGCTTAAAACACTTTTCATTATCAATGCTCATTTCACATAATTCTACCATCATGGAATGCCAATTAACCATAGAAAACATATAATGTACTAAGTAATCAAGTGTATGACAGAAAGAAAATGAGAGAGGTAAAGGAGGGAGAAAGAAAGAAGGAAGAAAAGAAGAATAAGTAAGAAGTGAGAGAGAAAGAAAACAATGCAAAAAATATTGAAACAGAAAGTGAAAGAAAGGAAGAGAGGAGGGAAGTTAGAAAGGAAGAAACTTGACCAAGAAGAGACTTGATACCCTATGAGCATATACAGGGGGAGGTAATCTCCCTCAGTCACAGTCATAGGGGAGGGGAATAAGGGGGAAATGGGAGGGAGGGAAGAATGGGAGGATACAAGGGATGGGATAACCATTGAGATGTAACAAGAATAAATTAATAAAGGAGAAAAATTAATAAAAAAATAAAAGTAAAAATAAAAAGAAATAAAGAAACTTGAAAGGAAATCAATCCCACAGGATGCAGAAGTGTGACCCTGTGAACCCTACACTCAGGAAGCAGAGGCAAGATCTAAGCCAGTGGAAGACGGGGTACAGGCTGAGGCTGGAAAGGGACACAAGCTTCCATCCCCTAACTGAGAAGCTACTATCTCCAGTAAGTAACTGCTGCAAAGAAACTTTAGTTGGTCAGCATTAGTTGGAAGTTCCTTCAGTCTCTGCTCTATCTGCTCTATCTTTATCTCTGCACATCTTGTAAGCAGTGTAAACTTGAGCTGAAGTTTTTGTGGGGGTTTGGGGTTCCCCTCCCTGTACTAAGAGTCTTACCTCTTCAGTTTCTATGGTCCCTACTACTTGGAGTCTCTGCTAGGGTCCCCCTCATATCCTCTCAAGAGCCTACCTTGACTTAAGTCACCAGCTTCTCACAGAGATGTCCCTGCTCCCTCTATCTTGCTCCCTCTCTTCAACCACTGCCTCTGTCAATTCTACTTCTCCTTCTGGGTGAGATTTAAGCATCCTCCCTTGTACCTTTCCTGTTACTTACCTTCTTTGGTTCTGTGCATTGTAGTATGTTAATCCTGTCCTATATGGCGAAAATCCACTTCTAAGTGAGTACATACCCTGAAACTATTAAAGATACTTTGCTATGATTGCAGTCAGGATCCTAGCAGAGTTGTCCTCTGAGAGGCTTCACCCAGCAGCACTGCAACACAGATGATGAGACTCACAGCCAAAACTTGGGAGACACAAGAGTCTTGTGGAAAAGTGAGGGGACAGAGAAAAGAATGTGAAGATGACAAGATCTTCACAAGAATTACCAACAGAGCCAACTAACCAGGAACCAGAGCGACTTTCTAAGACAGAAGCACCAATCACGATCCCTGCGTGCGTTGGTTCTCGGCCCCCATGGATCGGTCTCGGTATTATCAGCTCAGACTTCACGTGGGTCCTCTAGAAATGAGAACAGGGAGACTGTCTCCTATGTCGAGAGAGCTAGGGTATTTTTGCCCAGTGGCTAGTCATCTATTAATGACGCTATCTCCAAAATGAGATTTTATGATGCTCATCATCTTCATTGAGGTACTCTATGAGTGTTGCCAGGAGCTGACACGTCTCAAGGCCTTAAATTAATAAAAACATCTCCAACATAATAGAGCATGAATGGTTGACTGACCAGGTAGTAAACTGTCTCTGTCTTCTCTGTGTTTTGGAAGCCGTTTGCCTGCACTTCTTACTTAAATAATAATTTCATTCCTTCTCAAGCCTCTGATGAGGTTCAAGACTGAATATTTATAGTTTCACAGTTATTCTTACATATTTTTAGGTTGTAGGGAAAATGTTTTAAGTTCTGAAAAGATGTTTTTAAGTTGATAAATACAAGATATGATATAATGAATTAGGTACAAAACTTTAGACTTACTTAGAGATGATAGATAGTGTTTTCTTCAAGGTTGCCAAATACAAATGAGCTAAACATTTTAAATGTAACCTTTACATGTGCTTTTTCTGTTTGTTTCACAACTGTTCTTACTGCATATGGCTTATTATAATTAAATGAATAAAGGATGTGAGTTCGAGGCCAGCCCGGTCTACAAAGTGAGTCCAGGACAGCCAAGGCTACACAGAAACCCTGTCTCAAGAATTTTTACCTGCTAGAACTGCTTAACCTTACGACCTTCGGTGCTGGGTGCCTCTTGGATTTCTGGTAAAAGGATAAGAGCATTTCTTTTTTTTTTTTTTTAATTAATTTATTCTTGTTACATCTCAATGGTTATCCCCTCCCTTGTATCCTCCCGTTATTCCCTCCCTCCCATTTTCCCCTTACTCCCCTCCCCTATGACTGTTCCTGAGGGGGATTACCTCCCCCTCTATATGTTCATAGGGTATCAAGTCTCCTCTTGGTAACCTGCTGTCCTTCCTCTGAGTGCCATCAGGTCTCCCCCTGCAGGGGACATGGTCAAAGGTGAGGCACCAGAGTATGTGAGAAAGTAATATCCCACTCTCCACTCTACTGTGGAGAGTGTTCCGTCCATTGGCTAGATCTGGGTAGGGGTTTAAACAGTACCTATCCTCAATTCTCCAATAAAAAGAGCATTTCTAAAAAGCCAGTTTGGGCTGTGGGGGTTAAAGGATGGAGGCTAGCAGAGTGAGAAAAGCATACAATTGGTGGAGAAGATATCAGGAGACAGTTGACTCAGGAGAAATTGAGCTGAACAGATGGGATAGGAAAGCTGTTATAGTTTGGAGCTGCTAGTTTTGTGAAAACTGGGATAATGGTCTGTTTGAGAAGATGGTTAGGGACCCAGAAACTAGAAGGAGGATTGGCAAGGAATGAAAAGAACTGGTTACTGTTGTAAAAGAGCTAGCAATCTTACAATCTTCCGTATATAGTGTGTTTTTATAAACCTGCACCCCTGGTGCTATAGAATGAACTCCATTCTGTTCCATCCATCAATTAGCTTCCACACAACTTCTCCTAAGCAGAGAATTCTTGGATAGGCTGTAGTATAACAACCATGACACTTGGCATATGGACACCAAAAATGATATTAACCTCAGCATAAAAAAATTCCTCCAAAGCAAAGCAAATCAATTGATGTGTTTCAGAACAATTTGTGTGCTTAGTGCAGAAAGACGCCTTATTCTGTATTGCCTGTTTACAGGACTATCACTCTGTCCTCCTCCTGAGTCTTCAACCTGCCTTGACTGTATAAACAGCCTTCATATCTGCCTCTCAGGTGACTGGAATAGGAGTCCTGATTAAGAAAGACAAATGCCTATGAGGGTCTGTGCCTAGTCTTATTGTAACTTGTTACTCCATGCTGAGTTGATATTTCTAGGAGGTTTGTCGAGGGTTTCTGAATGAAAACTGAGGAATAGGTCTGAGTAAGAGGAGAGTTGGAGGTAGGAGCCTAGAAGGAGTGGAGGAATAGGAAACTGCAGTTGGAATGCAATGTAGGAGAGAATAAATAATAATTTAAAAAGAAAGAAAAGAAACAGAATATGAAGTGACAAGGTAAAGTTTTGACACATCTTAGATGAAACATTTAAATGGTGAATATAGATTTTTCAATGTCATATTTTCAAAAAAGTTTACCATCATTATCAGTTCTGAAAATCTTGCACACCTCTGTGTATATTCATTGTTATTTTCATTCTAAACATGATATTCCTATAAGTTTGTACACTTAATCATAGCTGAACTATTAGTGCCTTCAAAACAAGGGAGCTTGGAAAATAACAAATTATGCCTTGTATACTTAATGAAAATCTAAAAGGTCAACAGCACACTCTAAGCATTTTCTTTTGAATATCAGTGCTTAAAGCAAAGACTGTTAAATTATATCAACAAAATATAAATACTGCCAGTTTTGGATATGGGAGGAATACATAAACCATTTTATGTTGTTTGTTAGTTAGTTTGTTTGTTTATTGGGTTTTGAAGAGAGGGTTTCTCTGTATAGCCTTGGCTGTCCTAGACTCTCTTTGTAAACTAGGCTGGCCTTTGTAGGTTCTCTCTGTACTTTTGGAGCTGTTTAGGGAAGAATATGTTTATTACCAAATTTTCCTCTCCTCATTAATGTTATCAATTTACTTACATATTTTAACTGTAGACTGAAAAATTTTAGAACTATTTGATTTCTTCCCTATATCTCATAGGTTCATTATTCATATGCCCCCTGCCCTTGCTATTTCCTTTACTTCTCTCTCTGATAATTATTTTCTTTAATCACATCTCAATTACTCAGACATTCTCCTAAGTTTCATCTTATTTTTTTGTTTTCTCCCTACTATGCTCTACTCCAAGTCATTGGCAAAGTACATAATTTCTTTTGTTTTTATTTTATTAAATTTATTTGTTCATTCATTTTACATTCCAATTGCAAGCCCCTCTCTCCTTTTCTTCCATTCTCTTCCTCCATCTTCTTCTCCCATCCCTCTTCCCTTTCTCCTCAGAAAAGGGGAGTCTCTCCTCCCGGTGGCTCAGCCACTAAAGGCTGGGCTAACAATAAAAAATATAAGGGTACATCATTTCCTGCATACTGCTTTCATTAAATAATGTTCCCTTTGTAAAGTACCTGATGTTAAAGAGGCAAACCATGCCCTTCCTCCTGTTTTTAAACATTTGTGATCCAATGTCTCTAAGTAAATGAGTTGCTTCCTTATTGTGTACACAGTTTCAGAAATCACCAAGGAAAGTTGAACTTTATATCCCACAATGGCTGCTGACTGACGATGCTTGCTACTTAGGCAAAGCAGCTGAGGATGTTTGAGTGCCTCCAGAAGCTTAGTTTCCACATATCTTTGTGAGAATCCAATGTGGACCAAAATTCTCCTTCAACTCTTACTTGCAAGAACTTGAGTGAATTTATGAAATGGAACTATAAAAAGAAAGTGGAGCAACTTTTAAGTCTTATAAGATTAAAGCTATTTTAACTGATTGTTTAAATGGGTAAAAGCTAATATTTTCTTTAATGTTCCATTAATCAAACTACATTGATTTTAGTTGTATATGTAAGTTTTCTATTTATCTCTATGATCACAATTTATTTGACATTAATTAAATACCCTGGTATATCTTTTTATGTGATGTTCTATGATTTTATATTTTATGATTTTTGTTGAGCCTCATACATTTTTGCAAAGTAATGCGAATAAACTCATGTTCACCCATCAAAATGGCTGAAATAAAAAAACTCAGGTGACAGCACATGCTGGCAAGGATAGGTAGAAAGGGGATCTCTCCTCCATTGCTGGTGTGAGTGCAAACTTGGACAACCACTTTGGAAATCAATCTGGTGCTTTCTCAGAAAATTAAGAGCAGTGCTACCACAAGACCCAGCTATGTCACTCCTGGGCATATATCCAGAAGATGTTCCACCATATAACAAGGACATATGCTCAACTATGTTTACAGCAGCTTTATTCATAATAGCCAGAATCTGGAAACAACCTAGATGTCCCTCAACCAAAGAACGGATAAAGAAACTGGTACATTTACACAATGGAATACTACTCCCTATTAAAAATGAGGACATCTTTAAAATTTCAGGCAAATTGATGGAAATAGTGATGATCATTCTGAGTGAGGTAACCCAGACAAAGAAAGGCACACTGGTATTTAATCACTTTTACATGGGTATTAGCCCAACAGCAATGTCCTCTGAGAGACTCCACCCAGTGGGGTATTGGGTCAGATGCTGTGACTCTCTACTGGACTCAGGGTGAAAGTGGTATGGAAGAATTGGGGGGTGGAAGGTCCCAGAAGGTTCAAGAGCCCCGTAACAAAACCATCAAGGCTAGTGGATCTGGACCTGGGACGTGAGGTGGGGAGGGGGAGTGGCACAAATTCACATACATTCTACCTGTTAACCAATGGGCTAATTGAGAGTTTTTCTATTTTGATGAAGTATCTTTCTTGTGCAACCTTTAAGAACGATCAAGAGGTAAAATATATAAATACATAAATATATGTGGTAGAAATTTGAAAGATGGATTTAATTGTGAGAAATATAGTTTACAGTATCACATTACTGTCCGTTTGAAAACAATTCCAGCTTGTTTTATTTTTTTTTAACATGACTTAATTTCTAGAATTTTTATTACCCTCTTTTTCATAGTTTTAAGGTAATTTCCAAGGCATCCTAACATGATACATCCCATGAATAAAGTATAAAAACTTCCTATGGGTTCTGTCTTTATACATAATATTGCACATGCCACTTTCAATAGTCCCACACATATCACTCTGGACAGCCCTATACATAACAGTGGGCATCCCTACACTTTAGAACTGAGAGGGGCAGAGATGGTGCCCTTGGAAGATTGTGTTATGGGACATTCAGTTTATATGATCTGAAGAGCAATTGAAGATTTGGGCAGAAGAAATGTCAGATTTTGCCTAATTGAAGTCATAATGTATATGAAGAAGTTCAAAGGAACAAAATATTTGAAGATAAGCTATCAAACTATCATTAGATTTTGAGTCAATGATCATTCTGGTAACAAAAATAAAATAAAGTGAGAATTGGGAAGAGATAATACTTTGTTATGATTCTTTATTGAATCCTTTATCAAGTTAGGACATAAAACTGTGCCCATTGAGAAGGATCAAGACATACCTTAAGCACTTCCTTGTGACAAGTTTATAATGGATTTTTAATAATCTATTCTCCACTTAGATGCTGATAGTCAAAACAATTCTAGAACAGTTTCTATTATAGAATATTTTGCAACTTAACTGTGAATACAAGAATAATCCTTACTGTCTTTTGCAAATCACTTCACTCAATTAAGGGAGAAACACCATATAAAAATGAAAAGAAAATTATTTTACACATATAAATTTTCCCTAGTGTAAATTTCAAATAATTCCAATAAAAATCATAGTAATATTTAATACTAAAAATAATTTTATTTAATTTAAAAGAATAAAGCTGAGCCAGGCATAGTATCACATGTAGTTAATCTCAGCAGTAGGGAGGAAGAGGCAGAGGGATCTCTATAAGTGAGATCAGCCTAGTCTACATAGAGAGTTCTAGGACAGCCTAGGCTAAAAATCAGACCCTATACTAGAACAAACTAATAAATAAACAGATAGATAATGATAGGTAGATAGATAGATAGATAGATAGATAGATAGATAGATAGATAGATAAAGAGAAAGATACCCTTGAAAATCTGAGAAGAAAAGTATTTTGTGAGACAATAGTAGTAAGAAAAAAATAACCAAAGTATTGTGGTCTTGGTACAAAGGTAGATAGCAAGGAAAACAAGAGAAAGGAAGAAATAGAGAGGAAGCGAGGGAAACAGATAGGGAAGGGAAAAGAGAGAGGAAGTATTGGAGACATCTGATCAGACAGCAAATGCCTCACATGATTATGTATTGGGAAAACTAAAGAATGGATGTGAATTTTGCTTTTAAAAATTCTTATGTTTTTAAGAGTATGACAAATGACATTAGCCTTCTTTTTTTCTACGATACAAGCCCTTCTGTGACTGTGTCTATGCAGGCTAGAGACAATAACTACTGCATTTTCTTGACATGGCACAGGCTATTTCTGTTGGACTAATATTCTCTCGCTTTCCCCCTTACCATGCACTTGCCATTGGATTTCCTTCAGATAAGAGAACTACATCATTCACAAAAGTAATTTCCACTGAGTGTTGATCCCTATTATATTCTTTAAATGCAGGGCACAGAAGGACTGATTAGAGAGTGATGCTCAGGACCATAGCTGAACATATAAGACCCAGGAGCTGTGTGTCCTGAAACATTTCTAAGAGCGTTTAAGTAGTTTGTTATCTGTTTTATAAGATGCTTTTTAAAATTTTGCACCATAAGATTTTTAATATATATAAATATATAATTTATTATATAATATATAGTATTATGAAAAGTGAAAGAGTGGGGGATAAGGAGAGAGAGGCAGAGGGAAGGAGGGAAAGGCAGAGAGAGAGAGAGAAAAGCAACAGATGAATTTATCAATTTATCAATTATTTTGGTAATAACCTCAAAAATCTTCTCTTCCATTTGTATGGGAAATTCAGCCCAGTGTTTGTTCATTTGTTTGTTTGTTCTTTTGTTTTTAGCATAGCCACTCTGCTATGTAAAAGAGAGCAGAGCTTATTTCCCAAACTTTTGCTGACTGGCCACTGAGAAATCATTATCTCCTCCTCCTCCTTTGTCCACACTCAACAATATCTGGTAACTGTTGTTCTGCTCTTTGGTTCAACTGAATCATCTCTTTTAGATTATATGGAAGTTGAACTATGTGATATTTTTCTTTCTGTTCCTGACTTATTTCACTTATTAAAAATGTTCCAGTCTTATACACTTTGTTAGAAAATTGAGCAGAGTATAATTCTATTGTGTGGCCAGGTGATATTTCATTAAAAATCTGCAGCACACCTTGTTACCCACTAATCTATTCTTGCCACCTACATTGGGTCCATAAGTAGGCTAATGTGAATAGCGCTGTACCAGAGTACAAACTTTTGGTTTTAATTTTGCTGTTGTTGTTGCTATTGTTACTGTTATTGTTGATTTTGACACAGTGTCTTACTATGTATCTCTGGCTGGCCTTAAACTCATGACATTCCTACCGCCTGAGTTTATCAAGTGATAGGACTACAAGTGTGTAGGACCATATTCAGCCATAATTTTATGTTGACATCCTTCCTAAAGCTTTTATATCTATCTTTGGGCTTCTAAAAATATAATATTTTTATTAATGATTTGATTACTTTATAATATTGCAAATATTCATAATGTTTATCATATTCCTCCCCTAAACTCTTTGGAGATTTGTCCTTCCATCCCCCCCACCCCTTCCAGCTTTGCATCCTGCTTTTATGTTATGAATCACTAAATTCAGTTAGTGCTGCCCATATAATTATGTGTGTGGAGCCATCCACCTGAGCATATTAAATCACTAGGAGGGTCACACTCTGAAAGAAAATAAAGTCTTCTTGCACCATAGCTATCAGCTGCAAATAACTATTCCACTGTGAATGGAAAGTTTCTCTCTGCAAAGGTGCTTGGATGTTTCTAGAAAAGATAAATGGCCATTAAGGATCTTTCTTAACTACTAGCTCATATTTTTTTCATCTTAAAAAGTTATGATATCCAGGAATTTAATTTTAGCCATTAACAAACTGCATTATTATATGAGGAAGTTGGGGCTGCCAGAACTGCTAACATAATGCCCATACCCTACCTTGTTTACCTATTAAAAGGCTGTCCTCTCCTTAAATCATGCCCTTGACCCCCTTTTTTTACCTGTTAAATGACTGGCTTTTACTCCCAGCATAGGACCTGGGTTGAGCTTGCAGAGTTAAACTGAAACTTCATCCAAAAATCATCCAAATGGAAAAATTAAGTTCACAAATTACATGTGGTAAATACACTCTAAAATATGGCAGAATTATCAATATTAACTATATATTTTAATGCCAGGCACTGAGGAAAAAAATCATAGGCAAGAGATGACATTAAGATGAGATCCCCGAGGGAAAGATTAGATTTCTGCATCAGCGTATGTGATTTCCAGAGGAAGCTGAATTATGTCTCTTCCCAATCAACTTTCACAAACATCAGCAGCATGATGCCTTAACATGGAGAGTTAAACATACATTAGTGGATGTCAAGGAATGGATGAACTAGTGTAACTTCAACTTCATTTTTTTCTCTTCTTTTCACATATTAAAAATAAAAGGAAAACAGAGAAAAACCTAGCCTACTTTCTTATTAATGCATATGAAAGAAATTAAATCATGTTTACATTTTCTGTTTTTAGTTCTGGTTATATATTTTATGACACATTTAATAGGACAGAGTTATAGAGAATAAGCAATAGGATTAGATGAAATATAAGCTGTCACATTGCAGAACCATTTTTCAAAATTCTTGGTCTTAATGTTGTGCAAAACATAACACACCTAATTACAACTATAATCTACTAAAGGACATTCCAAAAATTAACTTCATACCATCATATAGCCTTCAGAACTCTTACTTACATTATGATGATGATAAACAGCATACTTAAAGAGTGTGAGGTGTAGAATCTACAGAAATGGAGGTAGTTCGGTGATTCCTAAATTTAGCATTCATGAATTTTCTGCACATATTCAAGAGAAAGCTATCAGTGACTAACCAGGGAACTAGTAGCCTTGGAATTCCTGGCCGTATTTACTATTCTATTAGTATTATTTGCATAATTTTAAATAAGTTGGTCACTTATATTCCAAAATATTATACTAATTTTATATTAATATCTTCCAGTTAATGTTAGCAAAACAAAGAAAAAAACCATAATTTCACTGTGAGTTACATGTACAGCAGAGAAGGAAGGAGGTGAGATGCGTGGCTGATTCTCCTTGTTCCCTCTATTCTGCATTCTTTCTGGAATGACAATAGTATACCTTTCAATGCTGAATCAGTCTGAAAGTTAAGGATGTAATTCCTAGCTGTCTAAACTGTCAGTTTGGATAGTTTTTACTATTTGGAAATTGTGAGTGCTCCCTTCCCCCATGCCCTGCCGTGTGTGTGTGTGTGTGTGTGTGTGTGTGTGTTGTTTTGGTTAAGGATTTTAAGAAAATATATTCCATACATTTGGACCTCCGGGTACTTTCACAAAGGTTAATGCTAGGGAAAAAAAATATCTTTAGCTGAGAGCATGATGACTTCATTTCTAGTCACTACGTGAGAGAAAACTTGTTATTTTTGGTACTAGCTCAGTCTCAATTTGATCAGTTTATTTCTTCTTAGAGTCAGTTATTTCAATTTTTATAGAAACTTTTACCCTGAAAAACTAAAATTTAAACATCAAGCAAACAACAAAAGAGTATATGTTTCTGCTACACATTACACAATTAAATGACCTAATTCTAATACTAAAAACCACTGCAAGAGTTGCTGAATACTATGATTTATATCTAAATTATAAGATACTTGATAGGAAGAGGCTTTGTAATAAACTTTAAAATTTTACAATGTCTTTTATTGTAAAAAGGATCATTAATAGACGAGGCTGGCTTCGAACCCCCAGAGATCCACCTGCCTCTGCCTCTGCCTCCCAAGTACTGGGACTAAAGGCAGAAATTGTATGTCTTCTTAGAAAATGTGTAGTTTAAAACAAGTTCAGAATTGCCTGAGATTATTTACTACTCCAGCTCTCTCCAGTACTCTTACTCAGCTACTTTACTGTCCTGATTTTGCTTCTCTACTCTCCATTACTGCACATCAGCTTAACTTAATGACCTTGTTTTATTTACTTTTGGGTATATTTTAACTGTCTAGAACTTAAGAATGACTATATTGGGAGACATGTTAATATTTGTCAAGGAATAATATAATATTTTCCTACAGATGAAATCTATTCATATGTTTTATAAAAGTACATATCTAAAAAGATTAGTGAAAATTAGAAACTTTTTATTGTAAGTCCAGACTTCTCTGTGATTTGCTGCAGCAAATTTTGTTGTCAGCTTAAGTCCAACACTGTGGTTTTGATTGCTAAGTCAGACATGCATAGATCATTTCATGGTTTTTAATGAATGATTGATTAATCTGCTTTTAATTCAATTCAGTTTTCTATTTATAAATACTTTTGAATAAACAAATTTTATCAGAAATATACATCTTTAAGTAATGAACCTAATCCTAAACCTCACTGAAACACTGATCCCAGAGGAAGAAGATACAGGAAATGCAAGCTATAGGTCAATAACTTTCCTCCATGATACTATATAAATCCTTAAAATACCAGTAAGTCAAAACCAGCATTTCATGTAAAGAATAGCACACATCCAGAAGGTTCACAAAACATCCCAAAATGAATCACCTTAACCTATCACTGCATCATAGCTTAAAAAAAAAAGAAAAAAAACATGTAATCATCTCACTTGTCAAAATACTGTATCAATTTATGACTAAAACCTACATATAAATAAATATAAATATATGAACATCTCTAATTTGACATTTAAACTCTGCAATCTCTCTTCTGCGTTTAGTTTTCTAACAGCAAGAAATTATAAACTATTTGCTAAACTCAGAACAAGACAAGAATATCTTCTCTCAGAATCTACTATATACTCTATGGAGAGTCAGCCTTTCAGACACAAGAACAGTCATGATGGTATAAAAGGAAAAAAAGTAAGACTTTTTTCACAGTTGAATATCGTGTAGAACATACCAAGGAATCATACCAAAAGGGTGTTAAAACTAATAGATTTTAAAAGTTACAGGATACAGGTAAATTTACAAAGTCAATTGATTTCCACTATATCAGCAAAAAAAAATGGTATTTCCAATTCATAAACATTAAAAGCATCATTCAAACATGAAATGGGCACAGATCTAATATATGAATAGGAAAAGTATAAAGTAGTAGGAAAAAAATCAAGAATCTTAATAAATGGAGACTTTAGATGTAATATTTTTAAGTGAGAATTGTTTTCAGCTTCATCTATGGATTCATTAAAACCCTACTAAAATATTGAATAGATATTGATAAAGTTATTACAATGTAAACTCAAAATGAAAAACTTGAGGGGAACAATTATAATAGAGATAGAATGTAAAATGCTGAAGAATCGTCTCTATCCAGTTTAAAGATTTCTAGTGGTATTGCAATAATGAAGACAGTACATCACCAAGATAGACTAGAGACTCCATATTTTAATGTTTATATCTCTCACAAGTTCATATGTTGAAATGCTTATGTCCTTATTACCCAGGATGAGTGTGTAGAGAGAGATTAGATCACAGGATAAGTATAATTATAAAAGCGGCCCAAGGAAAGAAGGAGATTGCTGAGTAGGTAAAGTGTTAGCATCAAATCATGAGAGCTTCAAATCAAATCATTTAGATCCCTAGCACACACCCAAAAAACTATGTCTGTTATCATGTCCATTTGATCTTGGCATTGAGAAAATCAAAACAGAAAAGTGTTTCATGTTTCCTCCACAGCTAGTCTTACTCAGTAGGGAACTTCAAGTTGAAAAACTCAGTCTGAATGAAATAAAATAACAAAATAAAGTAAAATAAATGAATGCCAGAGATAAAAATGCTCAACATAAATCCCTGGTCTCCATATGCATGTATACACACACATACACATGCAAACACTGAGAAACATGCACATATAGATATAGGTACAGATACATACATACATACATACATACATACATACATACATACATACATACATACATAAAGGTAGATGTATAAATATAAAACACCCAAATAAAAGTCAAAATAAAAAATTTTGGAAAATATATAAAAGAAAATACATGTATTTAGCTTAATAAAATTTAAACTACAATTCTGACAACAATACTGATAGTATGATCCATGGATATATTAATTATATTTTCTTCAAGCGAAATTTTGTGCTTTGTCAAGTACATTAAGAGAATAGAAAGACAACAGACTGGAAATATACATTTGTGAAAAAGATATCCAAGTAAAGACTAGTATAAAAACATACTAAGAACTCTTAAAATATATAGACTGTTTTCCAAAGAAGGCAAATAGAAAATAAACATATGGGACACATGAGCAGTTTGGGGCTTGGACCTCTCTCCATCCATTCCTCTCAGGCCTGGCCCATCTGAGACACACAGTTTGAACCAGCAGAGGTGAGTTTAACATGAGCCACAACCCACATTAACTACCATACCAAGAAAGACTGTAGGACACCCAAACATCTTTGGGCTTGGATATCTCTCTGCCTCACTGGCCTGGCCCATCTGGGGCACAGACTGCAAACTAGCATTGCGAGTCAGGTGCTGACCACAACCCACATTGTTCACCATATGGAGGAGATCTGAGAGGGCACCCAAGCAGCTTTTGTCTTGAAGCTCTCTCAGAACTATTCTTCTCCTGTCTGACCCAAGTGGGAAAGAGACAGAGAACCCATCAGAGATGAGCTGGGTGCAGGCTCCAACATCCATTGTGCACCATACTAAAGAGGCCTCTGGGGAACCCTAGCAAGCACGCTTCAGGTTGGAGCTCTTTTTGCCTGTGCCCAACCTTCCTGGACCACTTGTAACATAGACAGTAACCCCATGGGAGGAACCTCTAGGTGTATGAACACCAGAGACAACCAGATGGCTAGAGGCCAGTGTAAGAACACAATCAACAAAACTCAGAGCCATATGACAGCACTAGAAACAAGTGGTCCTACAATAGCATGCCCTGGAGATATTAACACCCCTGAAGTGCAAGAAGAAGCTTTTAAATCTGAGATGATGAAAAAGATTGAAGGGGGAAACAGTATCTCAAGGAAATACAGGAAAATACATTTAAACAGATAAAGGAATTGTAAAAAAAATCTTATAAACAATTTCAGAAAAATAAAGTCAAACAAGATAAATAAATAAATGAATAAATAAATAAATAAATGAATAAATAAATAAATAAATTCAAGACCTAAAAAGGGAATTAGAAGCAATAAACAAAACACATGCTGATATTAGGGAAGAGGGCTCCACTGTCTGAGTGTTAAGGGAGGGAGGGAGGAAGGGAGGGAGGGAGGGAGGGAGAGAGGGAGGGAGGGAGAGAGAGGGTGTAAGGGAGGAAGGGGGGATGAGGAGGGAAAGAGGGAAGGGCTACAATCAGCATGTGAAGGATTTAAACTGCAGAACAAGCAGGTAACTTATATTGCAAATCCCAGCTTATAGGACTAGCTCTGAGCCTGGCTGAAATGTGAATGTCTAGGCAGACAATGATTCTTGTTGACTAAAGAACCTCTTTGAATTACTATTAGGTGTCATTCTTCATAGGGCATCAAGATTTACAGATGTCTTCTTTTCCTGCCCATACAAAGAGCAGAAATCCATCCTTATTTGTTCCCTGCATCACGCACACCTTTTATACACTTATGATTTTAAGACTGTATAATGCTTGTGAGAAATTATATGCTTTTAGAATAAAAGAACCATACACTGACATTGGATCAGACCTGACAGGATGCATTCCTAGCAGCATACTGGACATTGACATCCCGTTTGGAGAAAGTGGTTGAAAAGAAAGAAGAGGAATATAGAAATGTAGAGGGAAGATAAAACAAGAAGTAGATTAGTGAATCTACTCCTCAACTTAATGCCTCAACTCTCACTCATAAGATATTTTTAATTCACTGATATAGAAATTGGGATATAGATGCAAAATAAATTCTAAATATAGTGGTATAGAATTCAAATGTAAGATTATTCTTCACAAACAATATATATATTTATTTATTATTCACATACTACATATATATACATATTTCTACTCTAATATGAGTTAGTGTGCCCATATAACTCAATCATAATACAAGGTTTACTTCCAATGCTTTTAAAGTGCTAGAGCAAGCTGTTTAGGAGAAATAAGTTATACAAATTAAATTTTAGTAGATTAAATCATGGTCATGTCAATTGCTAGTCTACTTTTATCACAAGAATATACATCTTAGGTGCAGCAGATATATATGACACTATAGAAAGATAAGGTCTTCATTCAATAACCCCAGAGAAATTCAGAATATGACATTTAAAATGTTTTTTTATTACTTTAAAGATTCATTGACAATGAGACAGGTTAACTCCTGGCAACACTCAGCCTACCTCAAAGATGATGATGATGATGAACATCAAAGAACCTTCTTATGGAGATTATTTCAAATGGGGCAAACTAGTCACTGGGAAAAAGGTCGTCATTTCTACCACAGACAGAATTCTGCGTAAAAAAGGACAAGCTTGGATGCAGGCAGAGTCGAAGGCCAAACTCTGCAAAGACAGGGTAAGCAAGTCCTCAATAGTTCCTACTTCACAAATATGTCTGTCAGATATATTGGGCCAGAAGGCTGAAGAAGATGCTCCAAAGTTATAAGGAATTTTGGGTGACTATTCAGGTAGAAAATTGTCTCTGTCATCTTTTCATTTGGAAAGGTATGAACCTGCACTCCCAGTATACTCAGATAATCAAGTTTATTCTTTCTCAAGTCTCTGATGGAGTTGAAGACCAGGTAGCTTAGTTTTACAATGAAACTTAAGTGTTTAGGGTTAAAGATATTTTTAAGTCTAGACAGATGTTTTAAGTTGATAATGACAAGATGTGATAGAGATTGATTTATATTCAGAATTTCAGACACACCAATAAAAAATTCACAAAGATGATGTTTCAATCTTGAACATGTGTGCCCTAAAGGCACGAGCATCCACATTCGTAAAAAAAAATTACTAAAGCTTAAATTCTTATTGAAAACCACACATTAATAGTGAGAGTGTTCAACACACCACCCTCACCAATAGACATATCATCAAGATAGACTCTAAATGGAGAAACAATAAAATCAATAGGCATCATAAATCAAAAGGATTTAATGGATGTCTACAGAATATTTTACCCCAAAACAAAAAAATATACCTTCTTCTTAGCACCTCATGATGCTTAGCACCTTCTCCAAAATTGATCATATACTTGGTCAAAAAGCTTACCTAAACAGATACACGAAGTTTGAAATAATTACTTACATCTAATCAGACCTCCATGGATTAAAGCTGGAACGCAACAACAAAAACAAGAGATGGCCTACAAACTCATAGAAACTGAACAAATCCCTACTCAAAGAACTCTGGGTCAGGGACAAAAAAAAAAAAAAAAAACCCAAAAAAACCAAAATCAAACAAACAGAAAAAGAAACAAACAAAAAAATATAAAACATATTAAAGGTTGCATAGAATTCAGTGAAAATGAAGGCACAAAATTTCCCTAACTTACAGGACACAATGAATGCAGTGCTAAGAGGAAAGTTCATAGCACTAAGTACCTTCAAAAAGAAATTGGAGAGATCTGATACTAGCAACTTAACAGCACAGATGAATTCTCTAGAATAAAAAGAATCAGACACATCCAAGAGGAGTAGAGGGTTAGAAATAAACTCAAGGCTGAAATCAGTAAGATGAAAACAAAGATTACAATTCAAAGAGTCAATGAAACCAAGAGCTGGTTCTTTGAGAAGATCAACAAGACAGACAAACCCTTAGTCAAACTAACTAAAAGGTAGAGAGATACTATACAAATAAACAAAATCAGAAATGAAAAGGGAGACATAAAAACAGACACCGTGGAAACCCAAAGAATCATTAGGTCTTGCTTCACAATCCTATGTGCCACAAATTTGAAAATCTCAATCAAATGGAAAACTTTATTGATAGCTACCAATTACCAAAATTGAATTAAGATCAGATAAACAAATCAAATAGTCCTATATCTTTTATGAAAATTGAAGCAGTTGTCAAAAGTCTCCAAACCAAAATGAAAGCCAAGGGCCAGATGAATTCAGCAAAGAATTTTACCAGACCCTCTAAAAGAGATAATACTAATTCTTTTCAAACTATTCCGCAAAATAGAAAAAGAAGGAACATTACCAAACTCATTCTATGAGGCCCCCATCACTTTGATACCTAAACCCCATAAAGAACAAAAAACAAAGAACGAGAATTTCAGACCAATAAAATACTTACAAATCAAATTCAAAAATGCATCAAAAATATCATTCATCTATCAGAAACAAGGAAATCTTGAAATTTTCAGACAAATGGATGGAAGTAGAAATGATGATGTTAACCCAGATCCAGAAATACATGCATGGAATATACTCACTTACAAGTGGCATAGATGTCCTCTAAGAGACTCCACCCAGCAGGATACCAGGACAGATACTGGGAGTCACAGCAGGATATTGGACTAAGAGCTTCCAGTTGTATGGAAGAGTCGGGGGGTGGATTGTTAGGAGCTCCACAATGAGACTATCAATAATGGTGAATTTGAACCCAGGGTGGCTTGCACAAGCTGATGCACTAACCACAGACATTGCAAGCAGAAAACCTAGACCCCTTGTTCAGATATAGCCAATGGACCATTCATTTTCCATATGGGGAAGGCTGAGGGAGAGCAGGGGACTGCCTCTAACATGAACTCTTGTTTCCACGATTTGATCACTGCCCCTTGGAGTAGAGTCCATGGGGGGAACACAGGGAAAAGGAATGTAGAGTATCCAGCTGAGAAATGACAGGTTGTGGTGAGAGGTGATGGAGGAGGACCCCACATGTCAGAGGTCTAGGGGAGGAGAATAGGACAGAAAAAGGGAGAGAGGGTAGGAACAAGAAGATAAGAGTTAAGGGATTGCTATGAGGATATAATGTGAATAAATTATAATAATTTTTAAATATATCATTCACCATGAACAAGCAAGTTTTATCCTAGCTATGCAAAGGTGTTTCCATATACAAAAATCCATCAATGAAATCCATCATATAAACAAAATGATAAAAAACAGCTCATGATCATCTCCTTATATGCTGAAAAAGCATTTGACAAAACCCAACACCCATTAATGTTAAAAGTCTTGGAGAGATCAGGGATACAAGGCACATACCTAAACTTAGCAAAGGCTATATACAGCAATCCAATAGCCAACATCAAACTAAATGGAGAGAAACTTAAATCGATTCAATGGAAATCAGGGACACAACAAGACAACAAGACTGTCCACTCTCCCCATGTTTTTTCAATATAGTACTTGAAGTCCTACCTAAAGCAGTAAGAACTAAAGGAAATTAAAGAAAGTTGGAAAGGAAGAAGCCAAAGTATCACTATTCTCAGATGATATGATAGTATATATAAGTGATCCCAAAAATTCTACTGAGTAACTACTACAATTTCAGCAGAGTGGCTAGATACAATATCAACCAAAAAATCAGTAGCTCTTCTGCATGCAAGTGATAACCAAACTGAGAAAATAATTAGGGAAACAACACCCTTCATGGTAGCCATAAAATCTTAAAGTATCTTGGAGTAATTCTAACCGAGAAGTTGAAAGATTTGTATGAAAAAAACTTCAAGTCTCCAAAGAAAGAAACTGAGGAAGGTATCAGAAGATCAAAAGATCTCCCATGCTCATGGATAGCAGAATTAACATAGTAAATGGCCATCTTAACAACAATATACAGAATCAATGCAACTCTCACCAAAATGCCAACACAATTATTTATAGACTTTGACAGAATGATTCTCAACTTCATATGAAAAAACAAAAAACCATGAGTAGCAAAGACAATCGTATGGCATATAATATCTTCTGGAGGTATCTCCGTCCCTGATCTCAATCTGTACTATAGAACAACAGTAATAAAAACTGCATGGTACTGGCATAGAGACAGTCAGGTGGTTCAGTGGAAGCCATCAAAGTCCCAGAGATACCCTCACCCACCTATGTACACTTGATTATTTAAAAGAAGCCAAAATCATACAATGGGAAAAAGGTAGCATCTTCAACAAATGATGCTGGTCGAACTGTTTGTCTATGTTTATAAAAATGCAAATAGATCCTTTTTTTAATCACCCTTCACAAAAACTAAAGTGGAAGTGGATTAAAGACATCAACATAACACCAGACACACTGAATTGCTTCATGCTCATTGGCACAGGAGACAACTTCCACAACAGAACACTAGCAGCTCAGGCTCTAAGATCAACAATTAATAAATGGGACCTCAGGATTTCCTTATTTTTGATAGCTGAATTGTGTACATTTACATTGTGTAAATGTACCACAGTTTCTTTATCCATTCAGCGGTTGAGGGACATTGAGGCTGTTTCCAGTTTCTGGCTATGATGAATAATGCTGTTATGAGTATAGTTGAGCAAATATCCTTGTTTTATGGTAGAGTATATTTTGTGTATGTTCCCATAGGTGTAATAGCTGGGTCTTTAGGTAGCACTATTCCAAATTTTCTGGGAAAGAGACAGGTTGATTTCCAAAGCAGTTGTACAATTTTGCACTTCTGTTAGATGTAGGGTTGGTAAAGATCTTTTCCCAGTCTGTAGGTTGTCATTTCATTCTGTTGACAGTATCCTTTGCATTGCAGAAGCTTTTAAGTTTCATAAGTTCCCATTTATTGATTGTTGATCTGAAAGCCTGAGCTATTGGTGTTCTGTTCAGAAAATTGTGTCCTACAGACTGGAGAAGGATCTGTATAACTGACAGATGGCTAATGTCTAAATATACAAAGAAATAAAAAAATTAAACACCAGTAAACCAAATATGCCAATTAACAAATGGGATATAGAAATAAACAGGGAGTTCTCAACAAAAGAACACTGAATGGCTGAGAAGAACTTAAATGCAGATACTGAGACTCACAGCCAACCTTCAGGGTGGAGTACAGGGAGTCTTATGGAAGATTTGGGCTATAGAAGAACCTGAAGGAGATAGGAGTTCCACATGGAAGACAATGGAGTCAACAATGTGAGCCAGAGACTGATGCACCAACCAAGGACCGTGTATGATGAGGACCTAGAACTTCTACTCAGATGTAGTAGATAGGCAGCAGCATCTCCTTGTGAGTCTCACAATGTGGAGAATAGGGGCTACCTCTGACATGATCTCTGGTGGCCTCTCATTGATCACTCCCTCATGGTGGGGTGGCATTGCCAGGTTCAGAGGAAGAGGATACAGGCAGTGAAGATGAGACTTGATAGGATGAGGTCAGATGATAGGGAAAGAAGACTCCCCCCTTTCTGAGGACCAGGGGAGGGGGGAGGGGGAATGAGGGAGGGAAGCTGTGACCAGGAGATGATGGGGGAGGGACCTATAATTGAGATTTAAATTGAACAAATTAAAAAAAAATTAAACTATGAAAAGAAAGAAAATAAACATTTGAAAATATGTGAAAGAACATTGGTTATTAGTGAATTCCACATAAGTGCAATAAGCAAATATAAGTTCACACAAGACTAGCTAGAACGCAAAACTTAGCACCATCCAATGACAGAGAGCATATAGACTGACAGTGACAAGTGTCATAGCTGGTGAGGGTACAGAATGATATGGACACTTCACAAGACAGTGTCCTAGAAAATTGTGTATAGCATTCGTTTAATGCTAAGTAATTATATCCCTAGGCACTTTTCTAATGAAATGGAACACTTTCCTAACCTGAGATGTTTACATGTGTATGTCAGTTACATTTAGACTGTGACAAGTACTTCCAAGAAACAACTTAAGGGACAAAGTTTATTTAGTTTGTGGTTTCATAGGTTCTAGTTCATCATTATGGGGAAGGTATCATGGATGGAACACCACGATTCATGGTTGCAGAAGCATGTAGTGGTTCTTCATATAGTTACAAAGAGGCTAGGGTTGACATCTAGGCTATTATCTCCATAGATCACCCCTAGAGACAAACTTCTACCCTCTAGGCTCCAACCTTCATAGGTTACACAACTCCTCAAATAAAACCACCATTGAGGACAAGGTTTTTTAAACCCATAGCAGTTATTTTATACTTATCACATAACAAGAGTATTTTGGGTGCTTAGTGATAAAGCTATTATAAACATTTGAATAAAAACTATAGAAGCTGATAACAGAAAGAAAAATAGATTTGCTTATAAGACAACACTTCAGCTGACATCTATATTTTACCCAAGTGAGATTGTGTCACATTGCTGCCCTAAAGAGCTGTTAATAAATTTGTGTTATTTTAAGCTACTAATTAATTTTTTACAGCATCAAGGGGAAAGTAATACAGTCATGGACAATGAGATCATACTGTTGAAGTGCAAATGAACAGAAGAGATTAAAATGATCAATTTGATAATGGCTGGGAGTTGGTGACATCGAAATACAGTCTTAGCTTATTATAATATGGCTATCTGCTGACACCATTCCAAGCATGTGAATGTACATATGTTAATATGTATATACACCTCTATGTACTTTCAGGTAGAGGAAATGATGGCAATTCAGAAGCAATGCTGACACCTGTCACAGAATTTGCATTTAAAGGAACCAGAGCTCCTTAGAGAAATGGCTGATAATATAGTACTAGGGAAAGACAGAAGATGAGAACGGACTATTTTCAGAGAAAAACAGAAGAATTCCCAGTGACCAAAGCTAAAAACTTATGAACAAAAATAAATAAAATATTAATAGAATTATATCTTCATCTGTAAAACAGGTAGTCCTCATTGAGATAAATGGTTAGCAAAACAAACAAGGTGGAAAACATAAAGCTCTGAACATAAGAATTACAGATGATTAATGCAGATGCTTTTCCCTGAAGACAGTACCGCACACACTCTTCCTACATGTGGATTGCACATAGTACCTTTAATGTCAGTATATGCAATACAGGTTTTTAAAAGCAAAATTAATTTTATGGTGTGGAAATCTAATAAATATTTCCAAAATTCAGCTGATGAGTATAGCATCAACATTAATAAATCATATTGGTAGCACAGACCCTTGTTGTACAGTGATGGTGATGTCACCCTACAGAGTGGCTTCTTCAGAAACTCACTGTACAGGCATGCTGCAAATTGCCATAGGAGTATCCTTAAGACAGTCAAGGTTCTCATGGAAAATGAAAGTTTGAGAAGCTGTCATAATGAATAAGTTTCTAAGGAGATACGATTATAAAAAAGAGAGAAAAGTAATCATCTACCTTACATAGCTTTGAATCCTCTGAGTTCAAATAAAATGACTGGTCTCAGGCACTATGTGCAATAGTGAGTTGTTAGGGATATGAAAACCATATTGGCACCAATATCTGTGTCAAGAATCAATCGTTAAAAAACATACACTCTATTGTAGAATCTGTTACTCTTCTGTTAAAGGAACATATTTTTGGACTGATTCCTAGTGACTCATTGCTATACCTATATGTTAGTACATCTCTTAACCTTCAGCAGAGAAACTTCTTCCTGCAGTAGATCATGATTAAAGCAGAAATCCATAACTGGTCAACCTACAGAGAATAGGAGACTGAAAAGTGGTTAGCCCTGAACGGAAAATCTGTGTCATCCCTCCTCCTTCCAAGGCTCAGTAATCTCTGTAGAAAGGAAGAGTTAAAGGTTATAAGAGATAGAGGTCATGACAAATTCAAGAAAAAGACAGTTTTACATATAAAACAACACAGTTATGCATATAAACTCAGAGTTATTGTGCAGAATGCACAAGACCTACCTACATATGCTCAAGCCAGACAAAATTCCAGTATGTACAGGCGATGTGGAGACAAAATCTCTCTGTTAGCTGAGAAGCTATTGTCAGTTGGTAGCCTTTCTTCCTTCCTCCCTCTCTTTTTCCTACATTCTCTCTCTCTCTCTCCCTCCCTCTCTCTCTCTCTCTCTCTCTCTCTCTCTCTCTCTCTCTCTCTCTCTCTCTGCCCCTCTCTTTCTTTCTATTCTTTTCTCATACAATGAGTCCTGACCACAGTTTATTCTACCCCCCACTCCTCTCAGTTCCTTCGCACACCTCCGCTCTCCCCAAGATATCCACTCCATTTCTCTTCTGAGAAGAGCAGGCTTCCTAGGAATATCATCTAAAGATACCATAACAAGTTACAATAAGAGTAGACACAAACACTCATATCAAGGCTGGATGAGTCTACCCATGGAAAAAAAGTGTCCCGCGAGCAAGAAAAAGGTCAAAGTCACCCCAAACTCCTACTGTTAGGAGTCCCACAAGAAATTCAAGCTACACATCCATAACATATATGCAGAGAACCTAACAAAGGGCCATGCATTTTCTGTGGTTGTTGCTTCAGTCTCTGTGAACCCCTATGAGCCTTGGTAGGTTACCTAAGCTCCACATTTTGGCCTTATATCCAAGAGTATTTGACTAACACAAATTAAATGTGATAGGGTTTTAGACAAACTGGTAAGGGAAATTGAGTGGGTAAAAGGTGAGGGTGGGTCTGGAGGGAGATAGGGTAAAGGTGAATATAATCTAAATATACTCTATAAAACTCAAAAAAATAAATAAATATAAGCCGCATTATTTTGTAGCTCACCTCGAGCAAGAACTAAAAGTCAATGATGAAGATTGTGTTTCCCTCTAAGTTATGTCAAGGTATTTGGTTCCAGTGTGCATTTTCTACCTTTTATTAAAAATTAAAATTCATAAGTACAAAAAAACTCCCAACGAATTAATATAAATATAATTTAACTTGTGATGTGTTCTGAATGATGATCTTAGAACAAAAGCAAATTGGATCTTAAGAACCAAAGGAAATTGGTATGATTAAACACTAAAATAATGCAAGAATTTAACTGCAGAAGTATAATGAAGGTTTTATAGAAACCCACTGCATTTGTGCCACAATAATTCCTTAATTCAAAAACTATTTTGAAACCACTCAAATATCTATCTGTTGGTGAACACAAACCCATGAAAGGTGAAAGGATATTTTCCCTCAGGTCAGTATAAAATAAATAGGTCTGTCTTTTTTATCTTCTTATGAATGTTGAAGCCCTTGACATGCGCTATTTTACCTAGGGAAGCTGAGCCTAAACATGTGATATTCTTCAATTTTTATTTTCAGAACATATTATGGGAATGACAATGATGGCATCACTCAATATAATGAAAAGTTAAAATATATTTTTCTATAGATGTTTTTGTTATTTTACTGATTAAGAATGGAGGTGTTCTTCTTGTAGGTTTCTAGGACACAATTGAGATGTAATATGAATAAATACATAAAATATATTTTATAAAATGGAGGTGTTTCAAAAATAAAGATCGATATTGTGCCCCAGGTATGAGGGATAAGTAGGATTTTTTTTCTGAGCAGCTAAACTTAGTTTTGCTTGATTTAGGCAAGTTTTCTATACAACAGTTAATGGAAAGTTTTATCTTAAGACCAAGACAAATTTTTCTACATTTTAAACCCTAGGACTAAAAACAGTGCAAAATTTTTATCAATGAATGTAGTTAAGGTTGTCAGCAAGCTAACAAAAAAAATTAAAATTTCAAACCCTTTAGCAGCCCAACGAAATAAGAAAGTTAAAGATGAGGGCTAGGCAATTTTGCACAGTGCCAGGATATAAAATAAGGCATAGAAAATTCCTCTCTAGCAATTAAAATAGGAATTTCTGATAAAAAATATCAATCACTTCTACTATGGTCATAGAATATGAAATAAATTTGTATATACTATGTATCAATACTACTAAAAATGAGTCAGAAATTTTTACACTACCACAACTATTATGTAATACTGACAGTGTTTACTTTCCCTCCTCCTACAGTGATCTGCAAACCAGATCTGCAAACGACTGGTTAAAAATAAAGCCATATGTATAAATAAGGTAAGTTATGCCTTCATCTTAAGATTTACTATAGTAAAATTTAACTTCATAATGTGATGTCTCTCTATTCTTCATGTTTCTAGTGGTTTTAAGTAGAAAACCAAAGTGACAAACATGATTTTCTTTTGCATTTTGGTGATGTATTAATGAATACTTCTATAAGGGTGTTATAAAGACTCAAACAAATATATTCCATATGGCCAAGTTCAGGGTTTCCAAAGGATATTTAAATATATGTATTGCAAAGTGTTTGTAAAAACCTGCAATGTTTCCTGTAATATATAACCATCATACATTCTTTATAATATATCCAGGAATTTTAAAATAAGCTTGTGCTTTAGTTCATATGTAAATAAATCTAAAAAAATTCCTTAAAATCAGGTGACCAAGTTAGCAATAACAATGAAATTTTCTGTTTCAAATTATGCATGAAGCGGAAAGGGAGGAAGGGTGGAAAAAAGAAAAAATTAAATTATATTTGCACACTTGTTAAAATCCAATTGAAAATATTAGGCAATGAATGTTGTGGCTTCTTTTTTATTTATATTTTTATTTCTTATTAGATTTTTTTATTCTACTCTCAGTGTATGAGACTTTATTTTGGGCATACTGATAAGACTGTATTAAAATTTTTGTCTTCTGACATCATCTTTTGTTCCTAGTGTCTAATTTTCCTCCTAATTGTGTATTATATTTTCCTGATTTGCTGGTATGGTGAGTTACATTTGTTATATGAAATGAGCAATCTTTTTGAGTACTTTTGTTTATACCCTGTTGTTTCTTGTGGTTTCAGCTTTTGCTCTTGAACATTATGTTGTTCATCATCTTATTTGGCTACCAAGCTTCCTACCCACCCCACATTTTCCCTTTCCTGCAGCTCCCACTGTCCTATGAACACACAGATAGGTCTATGGCACCCTAATTTCATTATGTGAAAAGAACACAGTGTTCTCAGCACTTATTGTTCTGGAAGGCATTATTTGTACCCTTCAGGATTTGAGTGAATAAAAAATGCTAAGGGGAAAAAACAGTTCTAAAGGTCTTTCATTCTAAGCTCTCAGGAAGCCTTTCTTTCCATTTATTTAGAAATTGTTTCAAGTACCAGTGAAAACATATCTTCAGCTACCGGGGTGCCTTCAATTTTATACAAGTGACAGAGGCAATTCCCAATTGAGCTGGATTATTCAAATTAGACCATAACTCAAAATCCTTCACAATGAGCTCAGGAATTTATTCTATGATTTATTTTTTAGCTGGTGTATCATATTTCTAATTAAATTTTTCTTAGATTAATTGTAAGAGACTTCACCCTTCCTGGGAACTCTCTCACTAGACAGGTATTTCAACTGAGTGCAAAAGCAAAGGTGATAGAAACCTTACACTATCTTTTTGGTAAACAACAAAGTGGAATGTTAATAAAAAGTTAAGATTGAAGTATTTCCTCAGATCTTTGTTTAAAAAAATCAATCTTTTAATAACTACTATTCTGTGTTTATATAGCTGAAATAAATTCAATAAGTTTAGTGGATTCCTATCCTCTTTCAGGAAGGGAAGAATAACAACCCATTGAGTGACAAAGTGTTAAGAAAAATACTTGAGAACAAGGATAGTATAGCTCTTTTTGAGAAGAGGGGTATTTTATGGAATAACTCTATTTAGTAATTTAAATTTTTTCTTAAATATCAACTGCTATGAAGAGGCCTTCAACCTTGTCAAAATGTCCCTGAAAAGTAGAGTTGTTTGAATCACAGAACTTGACGGCCATTCTAAAGGCAAAAGGAAGACATGCAGGCATCACCATCATGTATGCAGAGTAGGATTCCTAACAAGGCAATGGCATGTAATAACCTCTAATTCAGATAATTTTTCTAATACATATTTAAATTTTGATTACAACATGAATTCCTCTTTAACCACTTTTTGGTTGTTAAAAGTAGTATCAACCCAAATAACTAATTCACAATTTTCAAAGAACTGTTTTCCCATTGAATTCAAGGTGTCACTTATACAAGAAGAAGAAGAAGAAGAAGAAGAAGAAGAAGAAGAAGAAGAAGAAGAAGAAGAAGAAGAAGAAGAAGAAGAAGAAGAAATGCAGTCTACAGGAAACATTGTCTCTAGGAATGGTAGGAACAAATTTTTATAAAACTTAACTCCTTCGAGATTCCATATTTCCACTTCTAGTATTAATAAGAATCATTAAATGTCTTCTTCCAACATGGTCCCACTTCTTTCCACTTAAGACCATCGAGAAAGGAAGCCATGTCTTCATGTAGCAGATTTTCAGAAAAGCTATTGCTCCTAACTCCACCCTTTCACATAGATCAATTTCTAGAAAGTTTCTATTTTGTTGTACTGTATCCTAAACCAGAAGGATTTATTTTTAAACACTTGCTTTATTTTCAGTAGCATTAGTAACGAAGCTTCAGAACAGGCCCCAAGTGCCAAGTAATCTGTCTATATAATGGCTTCCATGGGTCTTGTGTCTTCTACCAGCCCTGGAAGCCTTGCTGTTACAACACATAATGTAACTTAAAGGAAGAGAAACGACAGACGAAACCTCCCACAAAAGCTGAGGCACCCGCTCTTTTGCATTAGTATTAGCTTAGTATTTTTATGTTACTCCTGATGTCGACCCAGAAGAAGGACACACTGCAGTGGGTGGAGCAGGATGAGAAAGATGGTGGCAGTGATCCTTGCTGACACACTTGTGAATGGCAGAATCTTTCAGCTTGACTGGCAGTCAAGCCTGAGCATCCAGGGGTGAATTCTTAAGGGAGAAGGGGACCCATTCTTTCCAGAGACTAAATGAAGAGTCTCAGATGATCATGGTGGAGAAATGGAGTGTTAGAGAGCTTATTGCTGTTATTTTTGGTTTTGTTTGTATGTCTGTTTTTCTTTTTTAATGAATCAAGGACATTATAAACCTTTGGCAGTAGCAGGGGTCTCAGGGGTGAATATGTTTCATTTGCTGGGTCTAGAAGTGCCATGGGTACTTCACTTACACGGAGCAGCACAGTCCTATCATAAGAAGGGTAGGATAGCACTTTATCCTATGGGCCCCAGGAAGTCTGGGAAGAATTCCAAACATAGTTAGAGGTATGGAAAAAGGTCACTGGCTGAAAGCTAAGGTACCAAGAAATCTCATTACCATGGGGAAGGTATTTCCAGGAATTCCCAGGTGGACATTGGGTGGTTTTATTATCAGGAAATGTTTGGGCCTGTAATATCCTTGAATACTATGTGACACTCCTTAAAGGATCTGGCATTTCCCCAGATCAGATGGGGAGGAGGGTACCCATCTAAGGAAGAGAAAGGTCATTTGCCACTAGGTTTTCCAGTAATTCCAGATTTGCACCTTAGCAGAAGGGTCCAACAGATTCTTGGGGTTCTTTTCCTCCTGTTGGATTGCCTTGCCCAATTCTATATAAAAATTTTGTTTTATTTGGTTACATTTTATTTTGTCATGTTTGGTTGCTATCTTTTAGAAACCTGTTCTTTTCTAGTGAGATAAAGAAAAGGAGTGAATCTGGAGGGAAAGAGCTGGAAGGAGTAGAGGGAGAAGAAACTAAAATCAGGATTTGTGCCTTTGTTATGTCTATTTCAATTAGTGTTGTGTTGATATTTATATCAGTGGTAAGAGTTGATATAATTCCTTGAACCCATAACACATGTAACCTAAATAAATGCAGTTTTCTATACCAAAAACTGAGGCTCATTCATTTCTAGTGGATTAAGATAATGGAGTGTTTGTGAAAAAATCATATATATCCTTTAAAATTTTTTTCTGTCATTATTTCAAGGAGCATGCATATAATGTCGTTCAGTCTACTCCAGGGCTGACAGCTGTGCATTAAAATATCTCTTAGATATGTGCTCTCTTTATCTAGAAGACAATGTTTTACTTGTCATTTGACATTTAAAATAACTGATCATCAGCCAAGAGTTTTAATTAGAATTGTCACCTGAGCCCATGCTACCCTCTGCTCAGCTGTGAACAGTAATTTCTTTGTGTACTTAAATGATAAATTGAAAAGAAAATTGCAAAGCGATCCAAAAAACAGATGTGGGTTGCATGTTTCATTCGAGGCATAATTACTGAGATTACATGTATCGAGAGTTCTAAGGGGCTGATAATGGACACATAAATATTAATGAAAATGAGAAAACACTATTCTTCATAAAATAATACTATAAATAATATAAGACTCCAGGGGAAATGAGACATTGGGGTCTTTAAAAAGGTTTTGTGAGAACTGAAATTCAAATGGATGCCTGAGAGAATACATGACAAAAATGCTTCTGAAATAGAGAAGCCTTTTGGCAGTACATTGTTGCACCAATCATGAATTATGTAATTTGCTCACCCAAAGCATTTTTAATTGTTACTTATATTTTCTAATAGATGAAATAATAGCAAAATTTCATAAATAAACAATATTTTCAAATTACTATTTGGTCCAATTAAACAGGAATTACTATTAAAATATTATTCCAAGTTTCAATTACAAAGATAATTCTATTCAACTCAAAATCATCCATCATATCCACAATCTCTATAGATATTAATACTTTGATTTACAATGATTCATATGATTTTAAAATTATTCAGGAAATTATCCAAGGAAATGACTTAGAATAGTAAAAGTTAATTTGAGCCTACAGTTTAATGCTTTATTCTATGGTGAATTTGCTTGTGGGCCCGAGGTGAGGCAGAGTATCATGTCAGAGGCCATATGATCCAGCAGAGGGATGTGACCGAGGAAAGCTCCTCAGCTTACATTGACAAGCACTGGGTTGAAAAGAGAGAGGAAGGTAGCAAGAAGAGGAGGAGGGCTGTAGAAGAGAGGAGAAGGGGTTGCCAGTTGCCAATCCGCCCTTTAAGTGCACTACCCCAACAACCTACTTCCTCCAATAGTCTCCTCCTCCTCAGCCTTCTACCACCTTCCTACAGTGCCATACTGAGAACCAAGCTTTCAACATGGGAGCCTTAGGTAACATCCCAGGCAGACTATACCACACACTATTACAATATCCCCCCCATTCAGAGACACACCTTGAGTATTTTCTTATAGTGACTAGCAGAAAGACATATCTAAGACCATAACTTGTTGGATCCTTATGGGATATGAAGGATTTTATTATTTTGGTCCTAAGGGGAAATTTTTCCCCAGCCTTATCTCTGGGTTTTCAACCTGAGGAACAGTTCTTCTCTTCCACATAATACCCTAATACCTTTTGTCTGTTTCTTGTAGTAAAAGCTTAGTGATCTGAGCACACTAGGACAACATACTGATTTATATAAAATGTATAGATTCATTTTCCCCTCAATGAGGTCTGGCTCTATACTTTCAATGGAGAAATTTGATAGTTAAAATTTCTTTAAAAATCTTTCCAGACCTTATTTAACTATTTTATCTTATATATCTATAGAATCATATCTATCTGTTAGACCTAGAATATATATTGTTGTGATAAAAATAGGCTATTATTTAACATGACCGTGATTTGAACAACTAACAATTAGCTTGTATTACTTAATTATCCTAAATAGGCTGCAGCATCACTTTAAAGGTATTGTAAATAAACCTTGCATTATAATTGAGTTGGACGGGTATAATACCTCATATTAAGTAGAAATTACATATATATATATATGTATATACATATATATATATATATATATATATATATATATATATATATATATAGTGTGTGTGTGTGTGTGTGTAAGGAATAATCTTATATTTGAATGCCATACCAATGCATCAAAACTAAACTTATTTTGTATCAAAATATAAAATTCTATACCTATGAATTAAAAATAACTTTATTTGTGAGTAATAATTAAGGCCTTGAGTTGAGGTGTAGATTCAATAATCTACCTTTTGTTCTATTCTCCCTCTATATTTCTATATGCTCCTTTCTTTCATTTCAGCTCCTATTTCCTTACCTATGAAAGAAAGATAAATGAAAAGAGAGACATCCATGAGTTCAACCTAGTTTTCTTTCTGTATAAGACCAATAATACCTTATAACCAACTCTTGATGAAAATAAGCCCCAGAGAACTACATAGTATGGCACAGACATACTATGCACAGAATTGTGCTTAAAACATGGGCAAGCTTAGATGCAGGCAGAGTCATCGACAGCCAAACTCAGCCAAGACTGGGTAATCAAGTCTTCAGTAGTTCCTGCCTCATAAATATGTCAGTCAGATATATTGGGCTAGAAAGCTGAAGATGCTGCTCCAACATTATAGGGAGTGTTGGGTGACTGGCCAGGCAGTAAACTGTCCCAGTCATTGTTTCATTTTGGAAGCTGCTAACCTGAACTCCAGGTTCACTCAGGTAATTGAGTTTCATTCCTTCTCAAGTCTCTGATGGGGTGAGACCAGATAGTTTAGTCTCACAATTAATCTTAGTTGGTCATAGATTAAGATGTTTTTAGATCAAAATTGATGCATTAAGTTAATAGAGATGAGAGATATTAATTTTCATTCAAAATTTTAGAACCAACAAGATGTTTACTTCAAGTTTGCCAAATACAAATAGCCAAATTGCAATAAATGTAACATTTATATAATTCCTGAATGTTTCATAGTTCTTCCTGCTGTATGTAGCTTACTTTATTTATGTGTAATAATATAAAGGTATATGTTAAAAAAAACATAATAAAAAGGTTAAAAATATTTGCAGAAAATCATCTCAAATATTAACCTAAATAATAGATGTCTTATATGTTAACTTTAATGATAAGAAGACTGCAGAGAAATATGATTTGTGTGAACATAGTGATTAAATTAAATTTGATATGCTCAGCATTTTAAAATGCCATCTTTGTTGTCTGAATAATATCTAAAATCGTCTTTACTATGTATCAGGCATTAGCTAAGTTTCTTTCCATCTATCATTCTGTCACCATGGCAACACTATGAAATGTTTGGTAGATAATAAAACTGACGCAACTTAAAAGATGAAGTTATATGCCCCGCACAACAGATTACTCAATTAAAGACACAAAAGAGAATCTGAGAAGTTTCAGAGTCTCTCTCTCTAAGAGATGAAGCTCTACTGAACTCCATGAATGGCATGGAGCACTTTAAAAATAAATAGGAGACATTATTCATAATAATATTATCATTGGTTGGCAACATTAATAAGAAGTTGGTATATATTGTTTTAATAATTTAAAATTGATTGCAGTTCAATTTTCTGTATTTCATTAGCTGGAACCCATCAAAGAGTTTGATCATTTCATAGAGTAGAAAACCACTGGAAAATATGACATATTGTTCTTCCTTTTAGTAAATAAAATCACAATTATAATAGGCCAATTGGAGATGATCAGTTGGTTTTATAAAAAATAAACATGCATGCTGTAGCAAATAAATATTAAATACTCCATTTTAATGTACTTTCAGCTATTACTTTGCAAACAGGAACTGAATTATTCTCTAGATATTCAGAGAAAATACCCTGAAAGTCAAAGATAATTTGTGCAGTAGGAGAGGTGAAAATGAGTAACTTTCCAGTTCCAAAATGAAATTTCACAAAATCGTTATAGGAGAATATTCTTGCCATAGTAATGACTTAAAGGAAATTTGGAAAATAAATACTTTTAATCTTTCTTTCCAGTGCCTTGTATGAAATCTATAAAGATATTATGAATTTATATGTAAAGATATAAAGATTTGAGAGTATAAATTGGTTAGCATACAATGTTATTTAAAAGCAAATTTATTTATCAAAACAGTATTTTCCCCATATTACACCAAATATGTGATGCAAATCAAATATCGTTTTCAGAAGGCAATAACAAAATGATTTTTAAAAGGCAACAAGTGACAATATCAAAGGAAGCTCAGAAAACAAAGAAAAAGTGAACAATCCAGTTTTATAAACCATGATGTCACATTATAAAAAGCAATAAGATAGTGTAGTATAAAACTGTCCTCAAATAAGCAACAGTAGCAATGGATTGAAAAGGCTAGATTGGGTAGAGACCTGTTTGTATATATCAAAAGATTTTATAATAATATAGATATCATGATTCAAATGAAAAATATTTGGCAAATAGATTTGAAACAACTATCTTACAAATTTACAAAAATCAATAGATACTTTATTTCATACATCAAAATCAATTTAAGATGAATTACTCATCTGATATTTGAAAGAGTATTCTATTGCAACTGTGAGTAATGAACTGTGTAAAGTCAGAGAGAAAACCACTATTTGGGAGACTAATAAGCAAACCAATGAGAAATGGACAAGGAGAAATAAGAGACAAAAAGATAACATGGACTCCAGGGTAATATAACTACAGTGAAAGGCAAATCTTGAAAAAGCAGGTTTCAGGTTTCAGGTGACAATATGCAAGGAGGTGTGGTTCTTTGCTGTAAGTTAGACCAGGAGAAGAAGGTTAGCATGAAAGTTAAACAAGATGCCAGGGCTGGAATTCAGAATAATAATCCAAAATCCAGATAAGGTATTTAGAATGAAAATTGAGAGTGTAGAATTCTGTTTCTAATGAATTTGAAGTGATAGGAGCCTTAAGTAATTACATAGGAAGAAGGTGAGAAACTCAATCTCAGAGTCGCAGAATGGCAACAAGATTACAAAGTACTGTGTACTAGAAAACAAACAGGAGCTGCGAAGAATGATTAGTGTTTATTCTCAACTAGACAGAATGTAGAATCACCTGAGATATGGGGCTCCTATGCTTATGGGGGATAACCCTGATTGGATTAATTGGCCCAGCAAGCATCATTCTAACTGTGGGTAGCACAGCTCATGGGCACAGTATCCTGGCGTGTATAAAATGGAGAGACCAAGCTGAGCACTAGCATGCATTCATTGCAATCTGTTCTGAGGTTGTGAAAGTGATATAAGCAGATGCTTCAAGCTCTTGCCACTGTAGTTTGCCCATCATCGTGGACTGCACCCTTGAACTGTGATAAGTGAGGGATATTAACAGCTGAGAGGAGAGAATTTTCAAAGAGAACAGAAGGAAGAGTCATGCTATATGCCATTCAGAAGTGGGGAAGGAAAGAAAATCAGGAAAAGTTAAATAGAAGTGAGATTAAATTAAGTCACATTCTGTTAAGGAAAACAAAAAAATAGAGGTTT
Organism: Acomys minous; assembly: GCF_964271855.1. Taxonomy (NCBI): domain Eukaryota; kingdom Metazoa; phylum Chordata; class Mammalia; order Rodentia; family Muridae; genus Acomys; species Acomys minous. Next base: position 70,246,178 of record NC_140489.1, on the reverse strand, counting down.
AAATATTTATTTGGATATCTAGGCATAAGTTAGTATGAGCATACAGAAAGAACTTTCTTTACAGGTAAAAAGAATTTTAGTTTTCAGAAATTTGGTAATTTATTTGAAAATTGTCCATTTACAACATACTTGTTGAAACATGCAAGGCAAATGTTAACTGTAGCTAACAGGCAGTCAGTTTAAGATTTTATCATGTAACATTCTATGTGCTTTTGAGTATGTCACTGTATTTTAAATTTTAACTACATAAACATTTCATTGCATTATCCTTGAAGATTATTCTGTTACAGAAATAACCATTGAATAGTCTCATTCTTTTTTCTTGATAGCTAGAGGCAAGCATTGCTACAGATACTTTTATAAAATTGAACCATCTTAGATGTAAAGAGTCATAATACATAGCAGAAATATGTGCAAGGATATTACACAAGTTGGACTTAATTGTTCAAGAGATAATGAACAGGTCACAGAAGAACTGAGAACTGACAGAAAGATATGTGAGTAAACAAATATGCACAATATTTTCTCTCCATAACAGCATAATTATCAAATTAATGATGAATAAAATACATAGCATATCTTAATATAAACTTGTTAAAGATATCATTAATAACCATATGCAAACATTTATACAGAATGAAATTTTTATAAGTACAAAGAATATGTTGTTTGGCAAGTGGTAATTGATCTAATTTTAGCTGACCTTTTTATTTTTATTTTTTAACAAAACATCATAGGGACAAATTTTGAAAAAAAATGCTCTGGTATTACGTAGCTTTTGGGGGAAGAAATGAATCGATACAATGAAGGGAGAATCAATGACAGAGCAATATAACAATGCCACCAAAGTCTAGCTTGGAGAACTAATGTGTTTAGTAGGTTACTTACAGAAGAGGAGGAGTCACAAAGGCTCACTGAAAAGTCCACCCTAGCTTGGAGACCAATAGGTGATAATTCTTCTGCTATAGCCAGTCTATACAGTACTTTGTAGCATTATTAAAAAAACAGCCATAAAGGAGTCGATGCCCAGCTTAGTTCAATCTTTATTTCTCCATGGCATACAATCAAAGAATTCACTGTGTCCAGCAAGCAACAGCAGTGACAACAGCCCTTCCTAAAGGACCGCTATTACCAACAACCCATAGGATGACAATCCATAACTACACAGTTATTTTTTATTCCCAAACTTTCTACATCCAAAGAAGGCTCCTTTCTACTCATACATTTCACAAAAGAATGCTCTCATTTACACTCCTAAACTGCTCTTTGTTATTTCTCTAGATGCTTTTAAAATGTTCAACACACTCAATAGTTAGCATTATGTGAAACAAAAATCAAAAAGTGTTTTACAGAGAGTAAGCAGCCTCTCTTTAGGCTTACCACCATCTTCATTCCAAACAAGTATCAATTGGACTGGGACAGCAACAGAAGTTAGTAAAGCAGAAACATTCATTATGTCTGATATAGTTTGAAATTATATAATCACTTTTATACCCTTACTAAGTGCATCAGTGTTATCCAGATATTATCCCATGTATCACTCATAATCTACAGATAGTTTCCATGAAGATCCAACCACTTCATCCCCACATTCTACTATTTCTATGAGATGCTGTGGATATCTCAACTCCTGGTGGTCTCAGAAGGACCAGGTTGTACTAAAGTACACTTGCATTCTAACCTATCATATTTTTCTAGGCCAGTGTGGTTATCTCCATCTTTCTATCATATAGCACAGAAGCTGAAGGGATCCAGTGTAGGTGAAGAATCTTCTCCCTGTTAGACCTTACACCACATATTCTAAAGGATGACTGCCCATACCAACTCAAGTTTCATCTTTTCTACCTGCACTACTTTGTCATTTAAGCTTTCTGTGAAATGATGCTTAGGTTATAAAGCCTTCCAAAAGTTCATTTCCCAGTAACTTTTCCTTTATTATTTGAGATCAACAGACATATTGCCACATTTTCCTTTAAGTGGCCTAGATAGACTCATTTATATGTTTTGCTTTTCCTTCATCCATTCTTGATTGCTTATTATTCTACAAGTCTGTTTGTATTACCACCAAGTTATTCAGATTTACCATAGCTTCTCTCACTTTAGGAAGACCATGTTGGCCATCAGACTCAGCAAATGCAACAAAACCAATACCAGTTCTGTGGACCCTACTGAATCTAATTCCTTTTTCATTACTAGGTGAGCCCAGTCCTACCTGGCCCAATGAATTTGGCATCAGTGTTACCTCTTTTACTCTCAGTTCCATCAATACCATCAGTCCTTCCTCTATTGTCTTTGAGTCCATAGTATTCGTAGGGTTTTCTGTTATTGATAACCAACTGACATTAAACTGCTATTGTCCTAGACTATAATATGTACATATACATGTATGTACCCGTATACATAAGCACACACACACACACACACACACACACACACACACACACACACACATTGAGACCATCCATCCCTGCACCATGTCAAGTGAGCCAGAGAATGAGATGTTCCTTTACTTCTTAAAATTCCTTCCCAGTTCAATTCTGAGGCAGGCTACTCTGTGTCTATTGTGGTCTCCTGCACTGGACTCCCATCTTCATGCTGAAGCACGGATTTTTTTTTCTTTCTCTCTATTACAGGTTAGCCCTGTGGGATATCTTCTATTAACTTTCCCTCCCTCTTCTTCCTCATATCTGAATATCCCTAAGGGTTCCAAGTTTTCTAATTGGAGGGAGAACTCTTTAACACTACTGTCATTTACAGACTCTTTCCCTTGCAATCTATCAACTATAAGAAATAGCAAGCCAACAGTTCTATTTCAATCTTTCCTTTTTTCTTATATTTCCAACTCTAGATCAGGAGCTAATGTGAAGTCTAGTAACTTCATGTACTTTTCTGGTTGTAAATTTTTCCCTTACATGGGTATATTCATCTGAGAAGACAGCTCAGCCTCAATCACATATCATCATACAAAACACAGACCATGCAAGTGGTCCTACAGTCTACTTACAATCCAATCCTGTAGGTATTATTTTAGGATCTCACTACATTCTTCCATCCATCAGCTCTTGAGGTGCATCTCTTAGACACAAAATTAACACCATTAATTAAGGATGGGCATGCCATCATATACTAAGTAGTGGAAGATGTCCAGCATAGAATTCCTCTCTCTCCAACTCCTACTCTATCACAGACACTCCACTCACAGATGCTTGGCTTTGGTTCCAAATTCTATCACCTGTATCAGGGATTATGGAACTACACTGCAAGAAAGAGCCATACCACCTCATTTCTGAGGAAAGGTAGCTATGAGTGAGTTACCCCTGCAGATACTCTCATGGATAATCTACCCACATAAGAATTATCGTCATTTGCATAACTCAGCATTCATTGAGTATAGACATGCAACCACTCCTCCCCAAGCATCTTTAGTTTTGTTGATTCCTAAACAGTCACCATGTTTTATGAAATTCTAGGGATGTAATAAACATGTATCTACTCACTACAGATAGCCAGCCAGTGACAGACTAAAGAAATTGCTCTATCAAATCCATGTTGGTGAACCATGGGTTTATTAAGTTTAGTTACAGGTGTGGAATCCTCTTATTAAGGTTGAAGTCTGACATTTTCAGATAGCCCCTGTGCTCATTATAAAATGAGAAACTATCTTTCTCAATGAAATTCTCTTTTGCCTGATCGGGGAAACCCCCGATTCCCTCAGGGAAGATTATAGGCCTGACCCTTTCCTGATAAGAAACCTGTTCAGCAAGCATCTGGAGATTCCAGAAGATACTCACCCTATGCTAATAAGATGTCTTGGTGTCTTTGCTTTCAGCCAATGACCTTTAAATACATGTGTAGATTCTCTGCCACCCATGGAGTAATTAAGTACTTCTTTTCTCTCTAGTGGTAGGGCTGCTTTGCTACATGTAGATTAAGAATTCATGGCAACTCTAGGCTAAGGGAGTGTTAACACCTGTCCCAATGCCCAAGATTTATGATGTCCCTGATTCACAAAATAAAAGCTTGCTTGCTCCCACTCCACTTCTTTACCATGGCCACCTGATATTTATCATTTATTCGGGGGAAGGAAGAAAGGGTTCCCCTCCTCCCTGGGGAACTCATCACTGTTAGACCTCCTGTTTGGCAGCCACCAACCAGCCTGGCTGCCCCAGCTTCTGCTATTCACCAGCCCTTCTGGTCTGTTTTGGGCTCTCCCTCTTCATACCCCTGCCATTAATATAGTGGCTTGACTGAAGTGCAGTAACACTGCAGTATCATCACAGACTTTTGGAATTCCCAAGTTTCCACTGAAGTCTGGAACCAGCTATTTCATTTTAAAGTGGCTAATTATAACACTCACCCTCAGCACACTAAGACACTCTAAGAGAGAAATGGAACCTTTGATCTTAAGGTTCCTCTCTTCCCATCTGGAAACAAAAAGCACCTTCATTGGCTGGCCTGATACAGAACCCAGGATACTGCTGGACAAGGAACAACAGTGAATAGGTTACCATGGATGACTCTGTGAAAAGCTTCCCCCAACTTAGTGACAATTCACAAAAGCTGCATTCCTGGAGCTCTCTGCATGACTGGCAGCAAATTGACAGGAAAGAGCATCTCCTTTTCCTAAGTTTGAATAACCTTGAAAAGGGTAATTGTGGTTTTTGTAAGTTTTAGTCTTTCTGAGACTTGTGAGTTTTCTTCATTTCCCAACTACCGTGAGCCTCTCTCTGTCTGCCAAGGAAGTTACGATGTACAGAAAATTGGTATAGCATTTGTATGTATACAAACCTATATTCAAAAATTAGCAGTTGTTGCTGCATCTATCGTAATGAAAGTCATTAACTAACAAAATCACACCTAATATCAAACTCAGTAGCAAAGAACCAATTAATTTCCCCTAAGATCAGAAACAATATCAAGACATTTGTTTTCAAAATAGTATAGAAGTCCTAGCTCAAGAAATTGGAGGTGGGAGGACATACAAATGAAAAGTGTAGAAGTAGCACTTTATGTTCATCGAGAAGATGGTATTACACATATAAATGTTAGAACCCCATGAAATAAAACAAGTCAAGTTAGTAAACCTATAGAATGTAAAATTTTAGCATGACAGTGTACTTTTATATAATCACAATAATCTATCCAGAGAAAAGTTATGAAAACAATTGCAATTATACTAGCATCAAAGTTGAATATAATTTGACTACACAAAACATTCCAGAGCAATTTCTATAAGTCACAGAAACAAAGCAAAAAAATCCCTAAGTAAATTCAAACTATTTCTTTAGAAGATGCCTATGGGTCTACAGAATCATTTTAAGTCTTTGTATGTAGATAAATGGTCATGCTATGCTCTGGGAATTGCTTCAGTATCATTGCACACATCAAAAACCTCTGTTATAGCTTAATGAAACAAGATATAATAATAAAATATATCCTTCCAGTCATAAAAGGGATGCCTCTGACAAATTAGGCAAAATTATTTAGAAAAATATTGTCCTTCTACACTAGTCTGTGATAGAGCCATGGCTAGTGCAGTCTCTGAGGCTACCTGAAACTCTCCTATGACTTTCTGTTACCTGATGAATTATCCACATTCTCCTTACGTGAAGCATACATTTACAGTTTTAATTCACCAGAGTCAGTATCAGTACCTAATGGACATTATGACTGTATCTCTGTGGTTCCAGAATTGTCCATTCTCAGAAGAGCATAGACACACAGTAAACACTCAATTACAATATGCTTTACATCACAAAAAAAGCAAAATACCTACTAAGGTGTTAGTTAATAAGCACTCTCATTCCATTTAAGAATAAAGCTTTTTAACAAAAGAAATCAGCTCAAGTGACTAAATTTGTAGTTCTTCATGGGACATGTCATCTTGATCAATATTCAATGTTAAAAACAATTACAAATATCTCATGGAATTTTGGTACTATCAACTTTTAACATGCTATGTAAAGAGAGATGGTTCTTAACCTACTCAGAATGCCTTCGATACCAGAATAGATATCCTGATCGTTTAATATTTTGATGTTTTCTAATAAAATTTTATTTGTCAATATAGAATCCTGACATAAAAGATATATTAAAAGAGATATGATAAATGCATCTATTAGAAATGCTTGCACAGATCATTATGCTAAGTCAGCTATTCTGACTGGAGCCCATGAAAAGACCTTCTATAACACAAAAAGGGGAAATCCATAAAGAAGATTAAATTTCTCTTCACAGATGCATAAAATGTAGTCAACACTTCTAAAATAAATTACTGAGAAAGTTTTAAGATAATTCTTATCAAAGCTGGTGGGGCACAGCAGTTACCTAAGATAAACTCTCATGGACACTCTCTAAAGCTTTATAAGATAACTCATAAGAAAGAGGTTGAAGCATCCATGTTATTAATTTAACACTGATGGAATACTTAATAATCGAGGCTATTTCTGGTTCTTATTTATAGCTAAAATAATAACATTTGAAAAAGTTGGATACCCATATAAGCTATGACCCAATGCATCAATTTTTAAATCTCCAAATATATTTTCATACAATTGCTTTCCCCTATGGATTGCTAATATCTACTGTTGATAAGATGTATATTTTGAGATCTATAGTCTTCAAGCACCAAATTCTTTCTCATCATGTCCTGTCTCTTTTCCTTCTTACACGACCAAAAACAAGGCTAGAATTTTTGCAACACATATGTGTTATTCACTCCAGCAGAAGATAGGTAGCTCTAAGGCGCTGGCACAACTCAACTCATTTCAACTCAAATCTCATTCGTCCTCTAGGGAATAAAATACATTGCCAAATTGTAAGGTTAGCACTCCATGGGCCAAGCATCAGCTACTAAGACCACACAGAATAGATGTCAGATAAATTACTTCTTCTTTCCTAATCCCAGTCTCTTTATGGAGTTTAAGACTTCTCTTCTAGAATGAATTATTTTAAAAGATGTAAACATTATCCCTATCACATGTGAGCTGGCCACCATCTCTTAACAACTCAGAAACATATCTTTATTTGACTTTTCTACTCCACTCTTGCCTAGCTTCCTCGCTCCTCACTTTTGTGTCCCTGAATTAAAGATTTATTTTAACCGCCATTGTAGGAAATCTAGGCCAAGACAACTGATGCCAGAAGCACCCTAAAAATAAGCAATCAAGCCAGGACTTCAAACTGTATTGTCTACCTGTCTAAATGCAATAGGAACTCCATTGTTGGTGATTAGGGAGCTAGCAATAGTCCCTGAAATTTCATAGAATTACAGGTATAAAAGCTTTCCACTGTGATTAATTTGGCTTATATGAAGGGAGAAAATTATAAGGAATCTGTTGCTTGGGGAGTACTCTAAAAAGCATGGAAAGTCTTGCCAAAATTAAATGATGGAGCCATGGTACCTGTTTACAATACATATAATTCAACAAAGCCACCGAATCTAAATAGTAGCTTTAAAGAGTAGTCTCAGAGCACAATATATAAAATATACATAAGGGTTAAAGAAGAATGCAAACTTGCAAAGAAGAATGGCAATAAAACATTGAATTCTGAAATATATAGTTGGATAAGTAAATAAACAGACAGAAAAATAAATAAATAAATAAATAAATAAATAAATAAATAAATGTTCTTGTAATGAATATTGGCGCCCTTAGACCTATGGAGCAGAAAATCTGAGTATTTTAACATCACTATCTCTCCTCTCACTTTTTAATTGACAGATGTGACTTCTATGCTGTGAGGACCTTCATTCTCACATGTTCACACATGCACAAATGCTCTTATTTGTACTGGCCATTATACTTTCTTCTCATTTTCTTTTCCTTGCTTTTATATATCCCTCTTTTCCTCACCTAGACTCCATCTATTTTCTTGAACAATGATATAATTTAATTATTGTGACTGAAAAAAATAACTCAGCACATACATAACATCTTTTTCCCTATCAACAATTCATAGGTCCTTAGGCTTAATACATAACTTGGATATTATGAATAATGTTTCAATAAACTTGAGAATGTTGTTATTTGAACAATAACTTTGATTCTTTAAGAAATACCCCATAAGTGGCATAACTGATTCAAGTTTACCTTAAGTGTCCTTTTTTTTATGACCTCTAGTCATGAAAGCATTGGAAGTTACCTAGGAAGCATCCTAGTCAAAAGATGATTTATTCTTTTCTCTATGATTTATTAACAAATGAGAGTATAGTATAGTTCTTCCTGCAAAACAAACAAACAAAAAAACAACTTCTATAACTTGCTTTCTGTTTTTTATTAATATATATTTTTTATTAATTTATTCATATTACATTTCAATTGTTATCCCATCCATTATATCCTCCCATCTCTCCCTCCCTCCCACTTTCCCCCAACTCCCCTCCCTTATGACTGTGACTGAGGGAGACCATCTCCCCCTGTATATGCTTATAGGGTATCAAGTCTCTTCTTGGTAGCCTGCTTTCTTGACTTTTTGGACCCCTATTTGTTTTCATTGTTCTTGAGAAGTTCAGCTTTGTCTTTAAATCTCCTGGTTAAAACAGAAAGCAAGGAAGAAAAAAATGCTTGCTTTCTGTTTTAACCAGTAGATTTAAAGACAAAGCTGAACTTCTCAAGAACAATGAAAACAAATAGGGATCTAAAAAGTCAAAAACACGGTATTTAAATATTGGGTAGGTTGAGCCATGACTTCAGGAAAACAACTCCAACCATCCAAAAGCAGGTGAAAGAAATGTAGAATGGAGAAAAAAAAGAGAGAGTTTATGCATATTAATTATAGTTTTCTGTGGGAGCACAATAAGTGACATGAAAATATGACCTGAAAACATGCGTTGTTATGTCTCACTATTTTGTGAATCAAAAACTTGGGAAGGGTTTACCTGGAAAGATTGTGCTCCCCTCACTGCATAAATCAAGGAACCCTCATGGAAATAGCTCACACCCTGATCTTGTAACTTATCGCCTAATCTTATGGAAAGAAAATCGCCATTAGCTGTAATATGGGGGCTCAGAGGGTCCTTACCTCAGGTGTCTCATTTTCCTCTACACTATTGTCTCTGTTGGGCACGTTTAGCTTTCTGACAGCGTGTTACAAGAGTGTTACAGGAGATTGAAGTAGAAGCTATAAATCACTACGTGGCCCAGTCTCAAGTCCCTTGGAGCAGTAGTTCTCAACTGTGGGTTAGACCCGTTGGGAGTTGTATATCAGATATCCTGCATAACAGATATTCACATTACAATTCTTAACAGAAGCAAATTTATAGCTTATAAAGTAACAGTGAAATAAGTTTATGGTTAAGAGTCGCCACAACATGAGGAACTGCATTAAAGGGTCACAGCATTTGGCAGGTTGAGAACCACTGCCTTAGAGGGATTTGTTCTTCATTATAATTGTCAAGAAAATCACTAAGAGAAAGCCAGATTCAACAGGAGGGATGTTGGACTTCATTACTCAAATACTAGAAAATTAAAGAATCTGTATCTATCACCAACCCGTCTCAAGGTCAGAAATAACCAAGGAAAACTGTGTTTTCATATGCTTTTCTTCTTTATGTTATTTTGGGGGTGAGGGGGGGCACAGAAATGACTGTAAAAATATCTTGGAAAGTTCATAAGACAGGATGCAACCAATCAGAACAGCACAAGGCCAGGCTCCTTTGTGCTTCTTCAAAGTATTTCCACCCTCATCTATTGTGTGGGACTGAGCTCTTGCTTTGTTTTCTGGTCAGGGTGGGTCCCAGAGAGGGAAAATCCTCCTGTGACAGACCACAACAGGTCTCTCCTCATACTTCCTCCTGACTCAGGGTTTCTAAAGGAACTAGGTTTGTACTTATCCCCATCACTCCTTTTGGTGTTGGAGCCCACAAACGTTCTCATTAATGAATCTAACTTACCTGGACCACAAAAGATTATAACTCGCAATGGTTGGAACTTCATGTAGATTTAATGAGCCATGTTCCACATGCTGTAAAATCCAGCCTTTTAATTTATGCAATTTAGTGAATGTTTTATTGTATTCACCCCAGAGCTGCCTGACCATTATAACTCCGATTCTAGAACATGTCCATTCTCCATGATTCCAATTTTGATCTCCTCAGTCTAGAAGATAGAAGGCAGCATCAAGAGATAAAGTCCTCACCTCCCGCCCTGTGGCAGTCTGCTTTGAGATGTAGTCCCATGAGGCCTCTCTTGAGATGGTCTGCTTGAGCAAATATCTAGCAGTGATTTCTTGTGAAAATAAGTGACAAGTCAGCACTGTAGTATTGTGTATTAGATTCTCCTGCTATGGCCACACTTGCCTTGGTCCACGCTCCTTGTCTTGGGAGACACAAATATCCAACATTGTTAGCGTATAAGCTTTGCCCCAGGCTGACTTGTCAGATATGGATAACACCAAGGGCATTTAGGAAAGGTTCATAATCTTTCACTGTATCTCCCTCCAAATGTACATCTAGAGTGTATTACTTATTACCCTCCAAATACTTTAAGCTGTTTTTCCCAGCAGCAAACTTCTCTTCCTATGCTATTCTCCAGTCTATGATATAAAACTGACTTTTATAATTCGACACCAATAAAAGTTTCATTTTCTGTTAAAGATGGGAAACGCCTACTGAGTAATTTAACTTCTTTTTCTTGTTAATTGGTCCTAGTGAAGGACTACTGTAGTTGGCCTGGAATAACTGTTAAATATTATCAAATGCCCTTTCTTTTGTCGAATATTAAGGTTGACATAAGAAGAAAATCTGTTTATTCTTCTCTGATTGTGAATTCCTCATGTTTCATTGGCATTATTTTGCACATAGTAGGCTATCAATAAATTCTGAATTGAATATGCTGAAGCATGACAGAAAAAAAAGTATTTCGGAGGAATACTTGACTATCAATTACAAATTAGGTTATGATGGCTACAGTCATCTTATTTGCCCTATGTGTTTCAAGTTATTAAGTCTTTAAATCTTCAAAGCAAATTTTCTAGGAGATTATCATTATATTTCATTTTATTCTATTCATTTTATTTTTCTCAGCATGAGGAAAAATCATTTTGAAATGGAGGAAACAAAGGTTTTGCTACACCCAGGTCTGTCCTAGATAAGATTGTTAAGACTTCTTTTTCCCCAAAAGCTGTTTTAAGTGTAGCTCCACAAAACATTGAGAACATAAACACTTATAAGACTCACAGAAATTTGAGCTGCCTGAAAAATATCACAGCTCATGCAGAAATCATGTTTTTTTCCCTCAGAAAACTCAATATTCTTTTCCATAAGAATATATAGTGATGAGGTATTATTTGAAGGCTAAGCCACCCCCAGCAAAAGCTTTTGAAGACTTCATTGCCTTTGATGATGTTTCCTGGTTTCTAATATTAAATAGAAACTTTATAGCAAGTAGCTGTGAATTATTAAACTTTGCTGTGCTAATTACATTTTATTTGGGAAGAATACAGTGTTTAATGGAATTTACTAACATGTTTAATTTTTATTTCCAGGACAGTGGAGAGCTTAATTCATTACATTATGCTGATAATTAAGTGGTGGCTCATTTAAATGATAGCAAACAACTGCTGGTGACATTGCCATCAGTCCAGGGCCCCATTCACACCACAAACTCTAATTACCTGGTACTTAGAAATCTCCTATTGATCTCTAAATAAGTGGCTCAGCAGTTAGAATCTAGCCAGCTGAGTCCTGACTGCGGGCTCAGCTAACTGAAGGCTCAGAGCCCAACTGCAGGTTAGTTAGCTATTTCAAATGCTGCTCAGGAATCTGCTAAAAATGGTTCAATCTTTTGCCTTAAAGCCATTAGAACTTGCTGCAGAGTGAAACACAGATGTTTCCATTTAGTGCAAATCAAAAATAGCTCAGAAATTTACAACTGCCAGAGAGTGATTCATGTCTCTCAAGAGAGATGGGAATATGAGACAGTTGAGACTTTATAAGTGAGAATCCTCCTTCAATGACTCACCTTGGCTAAATTTCAGATTGGATTCAATTTTAACATAATTTATTTTCGACAGATATAGATGTTGATTTTGAAGTAACTGATCTCATAAAAACTTCTAATCACTGCTAATTGTAAGTAGGTCATCATCAATACTTGATGATCTTCCTTACCTTGTGGAAGCTTACATGTCATTCTATTTCCATCCTTTCTGAAACGTTAATCTGAGAAAGTTGTTAATGTCTATTTTCTTCAAGGATAAATATCAAATAAATAGCATGATGTCTGGTATGTAATGGAGGCTCCATAAATATTTGTTGAAGAAAGACTGGAAGAATACAAGGATAATCAAGGTAGAATGGAAAAAATAAAACATTCTTAATGCATCCATCATTTTTAATGTAGTTATAACTTAACTTTTGTATTAAGATATTGTAGGTATTAATGCAAACTTATTTGAAATTTAAATTAAATAAACAATAAATTGGACAACATCATGACAAAATATTTTGAGACATCTTGAGCAATATTGAACATTTTCTATGGTCCTTGTTTATGTTTTTTCTGTCTGCTATGAGTAAAGATTCCATGGACATTAAAGTCTTCCTTGATTAATCTGAGGAGGAGCACAAAGCACTCTAGCTTAGATCTCCCTTCTGAAAAGGAAAGAACTTAGGCTGTTGTTTAGTTTAAAGAAACAAAGAGTACAATAGTTCAGGCTTCTCCCATAAACTGTAACCTTGTGAGGCAAGTGGCCAATAAGACTGCAAGATTCATCTCACCCAGTATATTAATCTAGCAGATGATTCTGCAATAGCAGAGTACAATAGAGGAAGAAAACCAGACTTCAGCGGTTTGCCAGTTCATTTCCCCACAGCTGTCTAGCAGAACACTTTTCAAAATTATGTTACACCTGCTGGGTGAATATGTTATTCTCCAGATACACAAATTAATTTCTTATTAACACCCTGCTCACAAGAATCACAAGCTGTATCTTTAGAGAAAAGAAGAAGATATGAATATTTGGCAGAGCCCAGAATGTGAGAAAAGTAAGACACTGGTTACTGTTAAATAAGGATTAGGATGAAATTTATGTATATACAAAACATGAAAATATTGACATCACTGCAATGAACAAATATTGAAACATATAACTTTTAAACATTGATTTTTAAGTTTGCTCTTTTCCGATCTCAACAACTCGCAGTTCAAAGATTGCAATGAACAGAATGTGAACGAAACACAAGATGTCATCCATTCTTTTCCAGCCACATGGCATAGCACCTGTGTTCAGGGTGTTAGGCTTACACTCAACTCCTTCATTTTCTGATTATGCTACCTGTTGTGCCCTTTCTGCTGATTCCATGATTTTTCCACAGGGAGAGGAACATATATATCTTGTGAATTTGTGAGAACTAAACACATATGTAGCACCTAGCTGTTTCTGGACAAAAGTGATAGCTCACAACTACCAGATTATGGGTTGTGAATCTGAGAAAGAAAAGCTGAAAGTTGGGCTGAGTACCCCTTTCATATACTGTTGTCTCACAGCACTTTCTGTAGTCAAAATGAACTTGTAAATACTACCAGTTTGTTGCTGGTTTTATTGTACAGCAACCTTTTTGTAGAGTCAATGAGCATCAGATAAAATATGTTCCAAAATAAAATTAAGTAAAGCTAATTTTATTATAGTCTATAAAATAATAAATCATTTCATCACTTTGATTATAGCAAGTAAAGTTTTGAATGTTATTAAAATATTTTATAATGTTCTTTATTATGTGACCCCTAGGGAACTCTATGTGTATAGTTCTTACCAAATTCACAATTGGACTTGTGCATTTGGATCAATAGACTAAAATGTATTCTATAATTAATGACCCTAAGTTATGCAAAGTATGATTTTTGGCCACATTTAAAATTAATGCAAAATCACAAAAGATCACCTGAAAATATATGAGATGCTGGAGTTCCTGAGCATACAACTTACACCAAGATAGCACAACTAATGACACTAGCAAATCATTTATATCACTAATGAATTAATTTATTCATTCTCTAAGTACTGCCTTTGTATCTTATACCAGTACTTTATTTATAGTCAGTAATATAAATGCGAATGAGAAATGGCATAGTCACTTGAGACAATAATGGCAGAGCTTATACATACATCAGACACTGGGAGCAAAAAGAGAGCTTACTTACCAAAAAAGATCTTATTAGTTGGAAAATCTGAAAGTATACAGTAAACATTTATTCCTAATGTGTTTGTATGTTCAGTGGTAAGATACTTACCTCAGATTGTGCTTGAATAACCCAAAGGTCAAAATTTGGTGTCCTTCTATATTTCTTTCCACCTTACTTCTTGAAACAGAACTTGGAGCTGATGATTTAGGCTAGGTTGGCTTGCCATCACATTCCTAGGATGCAACTGTCTCTGCCCCCAACCCAGGATTTTAGAGGCACATCACTTGGCCTTCCATGTGGGACTTTGTCTTCAAGGTTGTACAGAAAGCACTTGATTGACTTAGCCATCTCCTCAGGCTGTAAACATTTTTATAAATTTTAAGAAATAATGAATAATTTCCCATAAATAACAAACACCAAGAGCTTATCTAGCCCTATGTTATAAATATTTACTCAGTGAGATTATTGAAGAAAAAGTGAAAAGATATAACCTGTAACTCTGGTCCTAGAAACCTACAAGAAGAACATTACGATGGGTGGATCTGGGCCCAGCATTCCTGCTCAAACTATTACACCAGCCAAGGACAATACATGAATTAAACTGCGAACCCCTACCCAGATCTAGCCAATGGACAGGGCATTCTCCATAGTTGAGTGGAGAGTGAGGACTGACTTTCACACGAACTCTGGTGCTCTATATTTGACCATGTCCTCTGGAAGGGGAGGCCTGGTGGCACTCAGAGAAAGGATAGCAGGCTACCCAGAAGAGACTTGATACCCTATGAACATATACAGGGGGAAGAGGACGCCCTCAGTCACCGTCATAGGGGAGGGGAGTAAGGGGAAAATGGGAGGAAGGGAGGAATGGGAGGATACAAGGGATAGGATAACAATTGAGATGTAATATGAATAAATGAATAAAATATATATTAAAAATAAATAAATAAATAAATATTTTAAAGTTTTTTTGTAATCTTCCTTCCACCCTTCTTATGTCCCTATGTACTTTCAGAATTTTTATATTAATGTCTCAGTGAACACTGCCATTTCACTAGTCCAAGTAATTTTTTCTCTTTTTTTTCACATTTTTATTGAAAATTAAAAATACTTCCTATTACATCTCATTTTCTATCCCATCCCATGCATCCTCCCATTCCTCCCTCCCTCCCACTTTCACCCCAATCCCCCTTCCCTATGACTGTGGCTGTGGGTGACCTCCTCCCCCTGAATATGGTGCTAGGGTATCAAGTCTTTTCTTGGTAGTCCGCTATCCTTCCTCCGAGTGCCATTGGGCCTCCCCCACAAAGGGACATGGCCAAATATGGGGCACCAGAGTTCCTGTGAAAGTCGGTCGCCAGTCTCCACTTAGCTGTGGAGAATGTTCTGTCCCTTGGCTAGATCTCTTACACCCATCAGAATGGCTAAAATCAAACATTCAAGTGACAACACATGCTGGCGAGGATTTGGAGAGAGAGGAACACTGCTTCATTGCTGGTGGGAATGCAAACTAGTACAGCCACTTTGGAAATCTATCTGGTGCTATCTCAGAAAAATGGGAATAGGGCTTCCTCAAGACCCAGCTATTCCACTCCTAGGATTATACCCAGAAGATGCTCCAGCACACAACAAGAAAATTTGCTCAACCATGTTCATAGCAGCCTTATTCATAATCGCCAGAACATGGAAACAGCCTAAGTGCCCCTCAGTAGAAGAATGGATAAAGAAACTGTAGTATATATACACTATGGAATACTATTCAGCTATTAAAAACAAGGATTTTCCAAAATTTGTGGACAAATGGATTGAGCTAGAAATGATCATAATGAGTGAGCTAACCCAGAAGCAGAAAGACTCAAATGGTATATACTCACTTATTACCGGACACTAGCCCAAGGGACAGGTCCCGTGAAAGTCTGCACCTACCAGGAAACGGGGATAGAGGTGAGGACATCCTATTGAGACTCTAGATGAGGAAAATATAGAGGATAGGCAAGTAGGGGGACCCAGAGGGTCCTAGAAACCTACAAGAAGAACATTATGATGGCTAGATCTGAGCCCAGGGATTCTGCTTGATCTAAGGCACCAACCATGGACAAAACGGGCAGTCATCATCAAACCCCTACCCAGATCTAGCCAAGTAATTTTTTCTATAGGAAAATATTGTTCCTATAATGTATGATCTTATGATCAACTCTGAATTATTTTAAATGTGTCATAAAGTATAAAAATATTACAGGTGGGTTTCATGATATCCACTACCATTGTGCTAGCATAATGAACATTCTGTATGGAAAATTAAGTCACAAAATATTTCAAGCGAAAATTCACAAATGGCAAAGTGTGAAAAGATGTATCATTGCTATTAGCAACTCTGATTTCTGTTATTAGATTTAATTTAGTTAAAAAGAACCCAATCTAGTCCTGGTGTGTTCATAAAAGGACATCTTTATCTAAGGGATGTGGGCATTTTGTCATTTCGTTTCCAGTAATTTTAAAATAAATATATGGTAGTGAATCATGATGCTACATGCCTCAAATCCAGTATTAAGGATGTAGGAGCTTAAAGACAAAAATATTCAAGGTCATCTGCAACCACAGGGAAAGTTCAGTGTTAGCCTGAGCTACATGAGAACCACCTACCCAACCACCCAAGAGAAGAAAGAAAACAACTGCACTGGAGCAGGTTTATTGTTCATTCCACCTAATTTACTTAAAACAATTAGTCATAAACCTAATGTTAGAATATTATGTTAAAATGCAAAAACAAAAGAAAGAGGCTTTATACAGTTCCCTAATTAAGGTGTTGAGAATAACGGGAAGAGGTATCTGACACTGATTTTGAAATCTAACTGAAATTGTAAAATTAAGTTGACATTTCTCACTGATCCTATAGTTGACATCCCACTTTTCATACAGAAATGTAATGAATGAGTAAAATTTGAACCACAGGAAATTAGAGAAATATTCTTTCTGTAATCGACAGAAAAATTACTTTTATAGCCAGAATGTATAACACAAATGAGGAAAGGACAAACAGACATAGTGTGGAACCCACTGCCAAGAGCTGTGACCCCTGCGTGAGCAGTATGAGTGTGGTCACTCTGGGATAAGCTCGTGTTTCTGAGGTTCAGAAGTTCTTAAGAAGCATCAATTCCATATCCCAGGCCAGGATAAACTTTTGAAAATAAGCAAACTATGTAACTTACATGCATTCTTTTGTTCATTCTTCCAGTCTCTTGACGTAGTCTTTAAATATATTTAAAAATTGACTACAAAAATTGATGTGTGTGTGTGTGTGTGTGTGTGTGTGTGTGTGTGTGTGTGTGTGTGTTGCCTGATTATTTGGTAAATAGCAAGAAGAAATTTCATTTTAAATTCTGCTTATCTTCTTTCACAAAAAGTTTATTCTATTCATGAATTTATCATATTTTTTAAAATGTATCTCTTTTTATATGTGTAGAAGAATCTGTGATGTATAAAATGATTGGTTACATCTAATTACAAATTAACACACATTGTTTTCCACTGTATGTAAGCAACTGGAAAAATCATAACCCACACATTGCATACTGCAGTAATAATTGTTACGGACATTCAATTCCTAATAATTCATTATACAGGTAATTTTTAATAATTACTCTATTTTAAGAAGCATTTTCTGTAACTTTTAAATAATATATAATACATTTCTGTTAATATCGTTAAAGCAATGCTGTACCAAGCTATCTATAAGAAAATACTATGAAATTGCAAGAGGATTTTTCAAGGCATAAATAATAATGTTAAATTTCACTGCCAATATGGTATAAATATCTAATAATCAACATTTATATTAATTTTGGTTGACTGCTTTATTATACCAAATTATCACAGTATATTGAAATTATAGGAGCTGCCAATATTCTTAGTCTTATTGGCTCTTAAACCAAAAGTTAGTCATCTTCTGAACTCCATTTTATTTTCTATTGCCCAGTGCCCTTGCTTTGTTCTCTACTACTTTACTGTGTTTTAAGTATATCTTTGCTTGGGAAAGACAACCAGTTAATTGGAAAAAAATTTTTTTCTGTAATGTACTGAAATTTGAATTAGGTTTACTTTGTCCTGGAAAAAAATAAAAGAGACTGGTAGAGCAGATTGTGGGATCCCTGTCAACACCACAGCACCTAACTGCAATTCTTCCTGGATATCAAACTGCATCTTGATAGTGTATCATAGAAAAGTGAGATTTTATATATCAAGCTTACCTTGAAACTGCACTGACATTCTGCTTAGATGAAATCTAGGCTTCCTTTGCTGTGAGTTTTACCCAGTAGTGATGACAGAAGACTCACCTCAATCTTCTTGAGTGTTCAGAAACAGCTTTTCCCCTGGGTTTCAGTATCTTTGCATCCAGAATCAAAGGAATTACATTTTGTTTTATTATAGTCAGCTAAATGACCCTAAAGCTGAACCCCATCCACAGATAACAGAATATTCTTTGTTTTATCTATATTTGTGGAATAGTTCAAGTATAGCAGCAACATATATAAAATACAATAATTTTGAGACAATTTTTTTCTCACTCTTACATGCACATATGCCTTTACTCCCCATTGCTCTTGTTTATCTCCAATCTCATCTGCTGAAACTCTTCTTTCCATCAAGGCTCCTCTTAATGTGATATGTATTTTAATCCACTTAAATTATGGTTGCTTACTTGAGCATGAGTTATTGGCTGGAACATGGGCAACACCCTGAAGAAAACCACATCCCTCTCCCAAGACCATAATCCCTCAGGAGAGCTTCATGAGCCTCTTGTTCATGCAGGATGAAATGGTGGCAGGTCCACCAGTGTGAGGGTAAACATAGTTGCAGTAAGTCAATAACTCAGACTGTGATGTCACTCAAAGAAAGAATAAGCAGGTTTACAAAGATGAGACTTGATAGCCTATGACTATATAGTGGAGGAGGAGGTCCCCATCAGTCTTAGACCTAAGGGAGGGGAATAGGGTGAAAGCAGGAGGGAGGGAGGAACAGGAGGATAACAATTTAGTTGTAATCTGAATAAATTAATTAAATAATAGTAATTTTAAAAATTAAAAAAGATAACTTAGGCTGGCCTCAAATTTTGAGTGTGTCATTGATGCCCTGATGCTCCTGCCTCTCCTCTTAGTAGAAATATTGCAGGCATATATCTTCACATACTGCTGAGGCAAGAACTTTAATCTAAAGACAAGAATGACTGAAGTATAATATGGTTGGTTTTTATTTAAAAGATTTTCCCTGAAGTAGGCCGCATAGAGAATTCACAGATTACACTTCTAGAATTTTACTAAAAGCAAAAGTTGTATATTGTCCATCAGAATAAAATGTGATGAAATTTGAAAATTCGAATAAGGTGTGTAAATAACTTTAAAATTCTCAAACCTCAATATTTTTATTGAATCTTGAAATTTGCATTTTAAGTCTAGTTAGCCAGTTAAAACTATACTCAAACTTGGGCCAAAATAATCGTGAAATCAGATATATACTTACAACTTTCTTAGATTCTCTGAAAGAGTTGGGTGAAATGATTCTATTAGCTCAAAAGAGTTCTCCAAAAGAGAGGGTCTGTAATAGGTATGGAAAGACCAGGAAAGTGAGTACAGGGTGTAAATTAGACACAAGAGTCTACAAAAGGCATCTATAGAGTGTCCACTGTAATCTCGTTATGTGTTAAACCTCAGAGGGCTCATGAGAGACCACTCTGTAAGAGTTTAAATAAGGAGAGATACATGGATAAAATTTAGATGTGTCTATGATTCTCAGAAAAAAAATTACAGATTTTCTCCATTTCCATGTGTATTCATGATTAGAAAGAAACAATTTTCTTCAGATTATCAAACCAGTCCATGACCCAAAGGCACTCTATGGATGTTGCAGAAGAAAGAATGTGAAGAGCCAAAGTTTTGTGCAAATCATGTATGCACACTTACCACTTCAAAGAAAAAGAAAACTAATCTGAATGTTCACATGAAAAGAACATATTTTAAAATGATTTGTATATACTTCTCTGCAGTATGGTCCATCATCAATGGAGCCTCATAGATTTGATAGGCACACATAGCTATTGTGCTTTGACATTTTAATTAAATCCCATGCTTATACTGAAGGGCATACCTGAAAACTGAGCAGTAAACATAATTTATTCTTGGACTGGAGAGATATTGGTGTAATAAAGGCCATTTTACTGAAATGCCATAAATAAAATGTTTCTTAAGGTTTTTTCGAAAATAAAAATCCCATGATTTTAAATCATTAACTTTTATCATCTTAAAAGGTACACTTATTTACTAATTTTCATATACCATGTTTTGTACCCTATACCATCGTTACTTATAACTGCAAACAGTAGAGAAGCATTTAAGCATACCATAGATATTCTAACCTAAAAGTTGTTAAAGATGCCTCAATTCAAATATTATATTAAAAACACAAGAAACTCCACTTTTTAAAAAAGAATGTATTTTTATAGTGGTTTTATCTTCTCAGCCAAATGATTAGAAAGTGTTAAGATAGCCTTGGCCCTGATCTCACTTATGCATAATCAACCTTCCTTCTCCCTTGTCACAGTTATTTACTATATTGACATATGATTACCAGTAAAAGCCTACAGCTGATATTACTATGTTTGTGTTGCACACTGTATAGATTTTAACATATGTATAATGATATGAACCTATCATTATAATATCATGTAGATTAACTTCACTGTCTTAAAAATGCTCTTCAATCCACTTTATTTTTCCCTCCTTAGCCTTGGCTTTGGCTACCTCTAGTTTTTCCTATCCTACTGTTTTTTTTTCTCTTTCAGAATATTGTACCATTAAAATTACATAGCATCTTCAGATGGACTCCTTTACATCAGTAATATACATCTAAGATGCCTCCATATCTTTCCTAGCTTGATATATCATTTATTTCTGAATAATGTCCTATTGTCTATGTAAGGTACATGTTCCATTAATATAGTGATGGACATCTGCCTACTTCCTTGTTTTGTGACTCAACTAACTTTTATCAGCGTGCAATATTCAAATAATGGGCTGATAATAAGTTTCATTTTCTCTGCATTTATCTTGAACTCAGGGGCTGGGGAAACACACATGTAAATTTTTGTCTATTTATTGTGACAGTTCCATGAAGTCTGGAAATGACAATATTTGGTGTGAAAAATTTTGTGCCAAAGTACTTGACTATACAAAAACGAAATTAACAGAAGAGTTCTTGTGCAAAGGTCTTCATCCTTGCATGTGAGTTGGTTAAGAAATTTACAGTGAAGCTGTAGGATATAAAGGATGTGATTTATAAACACAAATATTTATGAAATTATCATTTCTTCATCAAAGGTTTACATTTAGGTACAAAGAGCCAGCTCTATCTTTAACTGGCTGTTTTTATTAATAAAATTTTGTTGGCATGTAGCCATGATCATTCATGTATTGTCTACAGCTGCCTCTGTGGATTTGAATAGTTGTTATGGACCATCTGTCCTACAAAATATTTATTATCTGGCCTTTTACAGAAAATTGCTGACAGCTAGTTACATGTAAAAATAACCCACTGTTAGCTATGGGTACTGTAACAGGAAGAAATAAATAGGGCGTTGTGGAAAGTTTGTCACATAATAGAGAATA
The DNA here is from genome assembly GCF_964271855.1 of Acomys minous. Lineage (NCBI taxonomy): Eukaryota > Metazoa > Chordata > Mammalia > Rodentia > Muridae > Acomys > Acomys minous. The sequence continues at coordinate 70,224,397 of NC_140489.1, read as the reverse complement.
TAATTATTTCAGCAGAGTATTGGTACAGGTCATATAATATAGCCAAATACTTAAGAGTCTTATACAGTCAGTTAAAGCTCCATTCAGATAGGATCCACATTGTTATTGCTCTCATGTGCCAGAATAGTGACCTACACACTCTATGATTTGTGGAAGTCAGATAGTTTTATGCTATCTCTATATTTGTTTTATATTTTGGGAGTAAATCTACTTAGAGACTAAAGCCACCATTTAACATTGAATATTAACATTGTTAAGGACAAATTATTAATAGTTGTGTTCTGTGTGAAACAGATTTCAATCAAAGAGCAATATACAAAAAAAATCATGAAAGAAGAATTGTACAACTTACCTGTTTTTTCTTACTTAATAAGAATGTATAGGTTTTAAAACTTCTTTTGGGAAGGCCCAGTAAAAAATTTTCAGAAATAATTTTGTAAAAGGCTAGTCAAGTTTTCAAAGTTATATTAAAGGGTCTTTTATATTATTTTTCTCAAATAGCAATGAGGATTTTTTTTTACCTAAAACAACTAGATTTATTATTATTACTTAATAGAAATACCAAAAGATTAAAACAAATTTTTATTTTCTCAGTTTACCAGCAATTGCTAACTGTCCATTTATTTGAATAAATTTATATATTCATAATAGCAAATATGTGTTCTTTAATGGTTATGCTTTCACTATTTACTTATTTCCTGCAGAACCAAAGCTCATTGTAAATGGATGAATATCACAGCTGTTTCTACAAAACCATTCAGTTTGTTTAATTAAATTTATTTGTCTGAAGCACAGGATATCTTCTAAAATATTAGTAGTCACAGCATTCCTTTTAAAATATATGTTACCTTAATTTATCTTCTTTCATTAAAAATCCAATGAATAAGCCAGAGGTTTTCTTCATATGATAAGGTCAAACTAAACTCAAACTAATTTCAAGGCATCTTCTAAAGAGAGATGTTCTTCAAAAGAATTTATCTCAACAAGCACCTTATTTGGAAATGTTAAAAAAAAAAACTTCAACTTATTTATCCTAAACAGCCTGCAATAGCACTTTCAAAGTATTGGAGGTAAACCTTGCATTATAATTGAGTTGTATGTGTACAATACTGCATATTAGAATAGAAATATATATAATGTGTGTGAAGAATAATCTTATATTTGAATTCTATACTAAACTTATTTTGCATCATTAGTTGATCAAATCATGGTCATATCAATTACTAGTCTACTTTTATCACAAGAATATACATCTACAGATATGATTCTGTAAGGTAAAATAATTAAATAAAGTCTTCAAAAGGCCCCAGAGACCTATATAATATGGCATTTAAAGATGTTATTATTTTGAAGATTCATTGACAATGAGACTGTTTAACTCCTGGCAACACCCAGCCTACCTCAAAAATAATGATGAGCATCGAAAAGACAAACAAAAAAACAAAAAAACAAAACAAAACAACAACAACAACAACAAAAGTCTTACGGAAATGGCTTCAAATGTGACAAACAAGCCACTGGGCAAAATGTTTTTATTTCTACTACAGACAGAATTCTGCCTAAAAATAGGCAAGCTTGGGTGCAGGCAGATTCTACAGCCAAACTCTGCCAAGATAAGGTAAGCATGTCCTCAATAGTTTCTGCCTCACAAATATGTCTGTCAGATATGTTGGGTCCGAAGGCTGAAGATGATGCTCCAACATAATAGAGAATTTTGGGTGACTGTTCAGGTAGCCAACTGTCTGTCATCTCATTTGGGAAGCTGCTAACCTACACTCTCTGTATGCTCAGGTAATCAATTTTATTCCTTCTCAAGTCTCTGATGGGGTTGAAGATCAGATATTTTAGTTTTACAATTAATCTTAGTTGTTTAGGGGATAAGATGTTTTTAGGTCTAGATAGTTCTTTCAAGTTGATGATGAAATATGATAGATATTGATTTACATTCAGAATTTTTGATACACCAAGATAGAAAAGATGTTTTCTTCAAGGCTGCCAAATACAAATAGCCAAAACACTATGAGTTTAACATTTGTATAATTCCTGATTGTTTTGTGGTTTTCTTGCTGTAGGTACTTATATTGTATATATGTGTAATAATACAAACGGATCCTGGAGCAGCCCTCCTCTGGATGGTGGGTATGGTGGTGAACTGGATGCTGTATCTCGGGGAATAGCCCATCATTCTCCTTCAGGTGACTGTGTCCTAGTTAGACCCACAGGCAGGAGATTGGATTGGGGGTGTGTAGCCTGTGTGATCTTGAGGAAAAGAAGGTCTCCACAGGAACCCAGAAGCTCTCCTCTCCCTGATGAAATTCCCAGATTCAGCAGCTCTGCCACTAGCTAGCTCACTCCAGGGCTTCTGAGCTCAAGCTGCCCAGACACCTTATTTACAGCCTCCTGAGGTCAGGCAGGTCTCCTCAGAAATACATGAACAGGAGGCTGGGACACTTTCCTTGTATCAGAGAAGTCAGGTAGCCAGGAGCTGGAACTGCATGTCCCTGTAACCCAGCAGCTTTCCTCAGGATGGAGGGAATAACTGGGTGGCCAGAAGCTGGAATCACTCATTCCCGGCACCTGTGGTCTCACCTCTCACCTGGGTAACACAGATGCTGCTCTTTTGGAGTCCACAGTATGGCCTCATGCTCAGTGACTCTTCAGTCACTGTGGTCCTGTTACCCAGACATGGTATGCACTGACAAGGCCACCTTGGATCTCCCTCAAATGTAATTTCTTATCATTAAAAACAATGCCAAGCAAAAAATGTTGGTGCCCTTTGATTGCAACTTTGAATGGTTCCTCAATGAAAACACCAGTGTATAAATCCATAATGTTCTTTTAAAACCTATCACCATGTATTTTATATATCTGATTATTCCATGTTGAAAATGTACTCTCTTTTATGTTACTCAATCAAGCAATCTGGGCACTGCTGAAGAATACTTCGTAGAAGTAACTAGCGCTCAAAGTTGCCCGGAAACAAGAACTGAATGATAGACACTGTATAGCAGGTAGTTTCTGCCAACAGAAGAAAAACTAAGAGAGATTCAAAATGTGAGGCAGTCTTTCTGCCTTTGTTAGTTTGGATATACGTGGCCTGTGAGGAAGTAGCTCATGAGGAAGTAGCTCATGGAGAAGACAGATCCTTAGTGACAGCAGGTAACTCTAGTGGTCATAAAAATCTCCATTTGTGTAAGTTAGTCATATGTGGTAGGCTAGTCCTCCACACATAGAAGGTTTGTAGTAGATACTCACTGTCATCATTCTCTTACCTAAAGGAGCTGAGCTGAAAAAAAAGAATATTTTTTATCTCATGAGAGCAACTAGAATAGCAGAATTTAGTATAAGTTCCCATTACAGCACTAATATTTCAGCCTTATCTTCACCTACTTATCCTTGACTTCTAGTTAAAATGTGGGTAGCTGTTCTGCAGCAGTTGGATGGGTAGATAATATAGACAACCAATGAGCAGAAGTATTAATAATTATTAATGGCATTGGTAATATCCTTGAGTAATACATTTCCACTTATGTTGAAAACCACTTTCAATCTGCTGTTAAGTCAAGTGGAAGATCTAGTGTTCTACATTTATTTCAGTTTTCTATCCCTGTTGAAGAGTGTTGAAAGATGAGTTTTCTCAATAGGCCTTTTAGCACCATCGCAGCATCAATCACGCTGTTTCCAGTTCAGTTGTTCAATTTCTTCTGAGCTCTTTGTTAATCTTCATTAGTGCATTGGTATGCTGACACTCATAACTAATTTACTTTAGATTTTAAATGTGCCCAAGACATCCAACAGAGGACACTGGTATCACTTTGGCTGTCATTACGTTTATCACACCTGAAGTTTTACTGAGAAGTCTGCTTTAGAATGTCTCACAATCCTTTTGTTGAATAACTTTCCTGGGCAGCTGTATGAGATAGACTGTTCAATGTGATGAACCTTTTCTTTCAGCTCTAGATTAACTTAGATATGACTGACAAATAAAAATTGCATAATTGCATAGGTACAAGTGACACAGTGTGGTTATTTGATATACATAGATAATATACCATAATGTCCCAATCAGGCTGATTAACATATCCATCATTTCATATAGTTAACCATGTGCTTTGCTTGTACACCTGGGGAGACCATTTGATATCTGCCTTTCACAAGTAGCAAGGAGACAATCCATTGTTATTAGCTATATTAATTGAACTGTTCATCATACGCCAACTTAATTCATCTTATAACTGAAAGTGTGTACCTTTTGGTTTGTAGACAGTGCCTCCCCCATCTTGTAAACACAGATCATCAATGTTCCTTTATCACATTCAGGACAAGTGTTTAAGGTACTTCTGTAAGTGATGCCATATAGTGCTTGTCATTTTGTGGCTTTTATATTTCTGATAGCAAAATTTCCTTGAGTCCACCCATGTCTTACAAATAGAAAGACTTTCTTGTTTTAGTGGCTGAAAGGTACCCTTATATTTTCTGTAGCTATTGTTTTCTTTCTATAGCAACACAAATGGACACTAGGGTTTTTATTCCTACATACCTTAACTATGCTGAATAACTCAGAAATGAATAAGGCAATACAAATATTTCTTTAAGACAGTGATTTTTATTTCTTTTGGACACATTTGCATAACTAGGATTGTTGGATCATACAGCGGATCTATTTTTGAGACATTTGCTTAGGGTTTTCACAAGACATGAATTTCCCTCCCATCACCAGTTTACAGTGGTTTCCTTTTCACCACATTCTTGTGAATACTTATATTTTGACTTTTCAGCAATAGGCATCTTTACTAAGATGAAGTGGTATGTTCCAGGGGTCTTGAGTTGTCTGAAAAACAATTGGGGCTCATCAAATGGAGTATGCTTTCTCATAGTTCCATTGTCCATTTGAATATACCCCTCAACAGATGACTACTCATGACAATTTTTATTGTTATTTCTACTACAGAGTTGTATGAATTACTTATATATTTGAGATATGAAGTCTCGATTGGTTATATGATTTGCAGATATTTTATGTATTTCCTTCTTACCTTGCTGATAGTTTATTATCCTAAGTGGAAAGTTTTTAGTTTCATGTAATTCACTTCTTTCTTTTTTATTTCATTGCCTAAGCTTTTGTGTCACATCCAAGAACACATTGCCAAGCACAATTCCTTAAAGTGGCTTCACAAATTTGGGTCCTACAGCAAAGTCATGTGTTTCCTTTAATTGATTTCTGTGTAGGCTATAAAGGTCAAATTTGCTAATTTGGCATGTGATCATCCAGTTGTCCCATATTACTGAAAAGACTATCCTTTCCCAATATGCAATTTGAATACTAAAAACAATTTTTTATGTACTTACATATGGATTTACTCTAAATTATCCATTCTTTTCCATTGGTCTAGTATCTACTATTTTTGACTTTAGTCATATAATGTGGAACTAAAGAGTGTGATGTTGTAAGCTTTGTTCTTGCTCAAAATTACTTTAGATTTTAGAAGTCTTTTGTGTTTCTATATGTATCTTACAATATTTTTAAACCTTTTAATAAATTCCATTGCTATTTGATTAGAATGTCTATTCTACTTTTATCACTTTGATATCATAAAAGTATTACTTTTTCCATTTGAACACAAGATGGCTTTTCATCTATTTGTGCTTTCATTTTATTTGATTAATGGTTAATAGTTTTCAGTGAACAGACCATTTATGTCCATGGTTATATTTATCCCTAAATAATTCATTCATCTGCTGACACTATAAATGAGATTATTTACCAGAGTAGTCTTGGAAAGTCCCCTGTTAGTGTACAGAAGCCCAGCCTAATGTTGCATGTTATTCTGGTATATTGCAATATTGCTCCTTTTTATTTATTCTTAGAGTTTGGGTGGCTTATTTGGGGTTTATGACATCTGTGAGCAGATATAATTTCACTGTTTTGATTTAGATTCCTTAATTTTTTTCTCTTGCTTGAATTCTCAAGCAAATCTTCTGGTATTATGTTGGAAAGAATTGGTGGTAAGCAAATGCACTTTCTGTTGTTCTTGATCTTAGAGTAAAAGTTTTTAGCTGTTTATCTTTGAATAAGATGTTAAGTGTCAGCCTGGTGGTGGTGATGCACACCATTAATCCCTGCACTTGGGAAACATGGCTAGGTGTATCAGTTCCAGAATATTCAGGGTAAAATGAGAAATCCTGCTACCTCCTGTCCTCTGAAAAAAGATGTGTTGGTTTATAGAATGTGGATTTAAGTTGAGGCACATTACTTATATATTTATTAAGTAACTAACTTGTTGGGCTGTTTTATAATAAAAGTTATTTAATTTTTCAAATACCTTTATTGATATTTTAAAGATAATCATATTTTTGCTCTTTAAATTTTTAAAAAATTAGTACCTCAATGATTCCATTTTAAAAATTGTTTTAAGGATATAAATATGACATCATTTCATCATACTATAATCATTTTGTTATATTTCTTACTCTTGTCATCTTTACTAGCATGGATTAACTTTACAGGATACTGGGTTACACTATATTTGTATATTTAATGTGTTAGGATCATAGTCAGTGCATTGCCTACATCTGCATCTCTCTCCATGCTACAACTAATGTCTTCTTCTTCCCACCTGCTTCAACATCTGCTTTCATGTCTTCTGTGCGTGACCTAATGAACTTAATTAAGAATGTTTACAGCAAAATTGGTGAGCACGGATGGCATACCAAAGGATACAACACTGATTAAATTGTTCTTCTCTCAATAACCATTAACTATTCTTGAATCCTCAGAAAAGGATGGGACCCTGCACACCCCTCCCCCATGTGGTACAGTGTGATGAAAGGATTATTATGAATCATCCCAGCATACTAAGTGTGTGAAAAAGGAGTATTAAATTTCCTTGTATGGTTGGTGTGGACTTTCTCACTCCAGATTTGTTAATAATTCCTTTATTTAAGTGATATGATATTATTTCCATTGATATTTTGAAGTGTTATATTTTCTTAATAAAGTCACTGTTTCAGTATCACTTTTGACCTTTTGGCTAAGATAAAATGAGGTACCCCCTACTCCTTATTATCATTCAGTGGCATTATTTGACACTTGGAACATTTTTTACTTAAAGTCTATGTTAAAGAGCACAGGTACATGTCTACCATGATTATTAAATATCGTTTTCTACCTTTCAGTTGCAGGCTATACATTTTCTTAAACTTGGAGTGCATTTCTTTTTTAAATTATAACTTTTTATTAAATTCATTTACTCACATTACATCTCCATTGTAATCCTCTCACTTGTATCCTCCCATTCCATCCCCCCTCCCTCTTTTACCTTATTCCCCTCCCCTAGTTCTGTGACAGAAAGGGGCCTCCTTCCCCACCTTGTGGTGAAAGCCTATCAAGCCTCATCCCGGTGGCCTGTTTATCCTTTCTCTGAGTGCCACCAGACCTCCCAACAAAGGGGAAGTGGTCAAATATGGGGCACCAGAGTTCATGTCAGAGTCAGTCCCCACTCTCCAAACAACTGTGGAGAATGCCCTGTCCATTGGCTAGATCTGAATAGGAGTTCAATGTTTACTGCATGTATTGTCCTTGGTTGGTGCAGGGGTGCAGAACACCCCTGATTCCAGATCTGCCTGTCATAATAGTCTTCTTGTAGATTTCTAAGATGCTCTTAGTCCTTCTATTCCCCCATTCTCCCATACTTCTTTCATCTAGATTCCAAATAGGAAGTCCCAGCATCTATCCATATCTCCTGGCAAGTGAAGACTTTCATGGGACACTCTTAGCGTCCAATTATGAGTGAGTATATACCATGTGAGTTTTTCTGGGTCTGGGTTAATTCACATAGGATGATGATTTCTAGTTCCCTCCATTTACCTGCAAATTTCAGGATTTCCTTGTTTTTAAAAGCTGAGTAGTATTGCATAGTGTAAATGTACAAAAGATTCTTCATCCATTCTTCGACAGAAGGATATTTAGGTTGTTTCTAGTTTCTAGCTATTTTGAATAAGGCTGTTGTAAACATGGTTGAGCATATGCCCTTGTTTTGTGGTGGAGCATCATTTGGGTATATTCCTAGAAGTGGAATAGCTGGGTCTTGTGGTAGTCCTTGTGCCAGTTTTCTGAAACCTTGGCAAGTTTACACTCCCACCAGCAATGAAGGAGTGTTCCCTTTCTCCACATCCTCACCAACATGTGCTGTCACTTGTCTTTTTGATCTTAGCCATTCTGACTGGTGTAAGATGGAATCTCAGAGTTGTTTTGATTTGCATTTCCCTGATGACTAAGGATATTGAGCATTCCTTTAAGTGTTTCTCAGCCATTTGATATTCCTCCATTGAAAATTATCTATTTAATTCTGAGTCCCATTTCATAATATGGTTATTTGGTTTGGTGGTGTTTAATATCTTGAGTGCTTTATATATTTTGGATATTAGAACTTTGTTAGATGTAGGGTTGGTGAAGATCTTTTCACAGTCTGTAGGCCGTCACTTTGTTCTGTTGACAGTGTCTTCTGCCTTACAGAAACTTTGAATCATCATGAGGTCCCATTTATTAATTGTTGACCTTAAAGCCTGGGCTGTTGGTGTTCTGTTCAGGAATCTGTCCCCTGTGCCAATGTGTTCCAGGCTCTTCCCCAATTTTTCTTTTAACAGATTTAGTGTCTCTGGTTTTATGTTGAGTTCTTTAATCCACATGGACTTGGGTTTTCTGCATGGTGATAAATATGGGTCTACTTGCCCTTTTCTACATGTAGACATCCAGTTAGACCAGCACTATTTGTTGAAGATGCTATCCTTTTTCCATTGAATAGATTTCACTTCTTTGTTAAAAATCAAGTGTCCATATGTGTGTAGATTTATTTCTGCATCTTAAATTCAATTCCATTGATCAACCAGCCTATTGTTGTGCCAGTACCATGCTATTTTAATTACTTTTGCTCTATAGTATGGCTTGAGATCAGTTATGGAGATTCTTCTGGAGGATCATTTATTGTACAGGATTATTTTAGCTATTCTGGGTTTTAGTTTTCTATACAAAGTTGAAAATTGATGTCTCAATGTCTTTAAAAACTGTGTATGTATTTTGATAGAGATTCCATTGAATCTATAAATTGCTTTTGGTAAGATGACCATTTTTACTATGTTAATTCTCCTGATCCATGAAAAAGGGAGCTCTTTCTACCTTCTGATGTCATCTCCAATCTCCTTCTTCAGAAATTTGAAGTTTTTTCAAACAAGTCTTTCACTGACTTCATTAGAGTTACTCCTAGATATTTTACATTGCTTGGTGCCATAATGAAGGGTACAGTTCACCTAATTTCTTTCTCTGCACAATTGTCATTTGTACATAGGAAGGCTACTGACTTTTTTGGTTAATTTTGTATTCAATTTGCTGATGGTATTTATCAGCTGCAGGAGTTCTCTGGTGGAATTTTGGGGGTCACTTAAGTATACTATCATATCATCTGAAAATAGGGATAATTGGACATCCTCCTTCCCCATTTGGATCCCGTTGATCTCCTTTTGTTGTCTTATTGTTCTAGCTAGAATTTCAAGAACTATATTGAAGAGATATGGAGAAAGTGGGCAGCATTGCTTGGTCCTGATTTTAGAGGAATTCCCTTAAGTGTCTCTCCATTAAATTTGATGTTGGCTATTGGCTTCCTGTGTATAGCCTTTATTGTGTTTAGGTATGTGGCTTGTATCCCTGATCTCTCCAAAACTTTAAACATCAATGGGTGATAGATTTTTTTCAAATGCTTTTTCTGCATCTAAGGAGATGATCATGTGGTTTTCTTCCTTTCAGTTTGTTTATATGGTAGATTACATTGATGGATTTCTGTAAAGTAAGCCATCCTTGCATGCCTGCAATGAAGCTTTCCTGGTCATGCTAAATTATATATTTGATGGGTTCTTGTATTCGGTTTGGGAGTATTTTATGGAGTATTTTTGCATCAATGCTCATAAGAGAAATTGGTCTGAAATTCTTTCTTTGTTGGGTCTTTGTGAGCTTTAAGTATCGAAGTGACTATGGCCTCATAGAATGAGTTTGATAATGTTCTATCTTTTGGATTAGCTTAAAGAGTATGAGTATTAGCTCTTCTTTGAAGGTCTGGTATAATTCTGCACTGAAACGATTTGGCCGTTGGCTTTTTTTTTTTTTAGGGGGGAGACTATTAATGACTGCTTCTATTTCAAAGGAGATATAAGATTATTTAATTGTTTATCTGCTCTTGATTCAATTTTGACAAGTGGAATCGATCAAGAAAATTGCTCATTTCCCTTATATTTTCAAATTTTGTAGCATATATGCCTTTGAAGTAGGATCTTATAGTTTTTTTTTTATTTCTTCAGTATCTATTGTTATGTCTCCCTTTTCATTTCTGACTTTGTTAATTTGGATAGTGTCTCGCTGCCTTTTAGTTAGTTTGGTTCAAGGTTTATCTATCTTGTTAATTTTCTCAAAGAACCAGGCCTTGTTTAGTTGTTTCTTTGAATCATTCTCTTAGTTTCTATTTTATTGATTTCAGGCCTGTGTTTGATTATTTCCAGACATCTCTTCCTCTTGGGTGCTTCTACTTCTTCTTTTTTTTTTTTTTTAAATAGGGCTTCTACATGTGTGGTTAAGTTGCTTATATGGGAAGTTTCCAACTTCTTTAAAGGCACTTAGTGTTATGAATTTTCTTCTTAGTATTGATTTTCATGTGTCCTACAAATTTGGGTATGCAGTTCCTTCATTTTCATTGAATTTCAGGACGTCCTTAATTTCTTTATTTCTTCCCTGACCCAGGTGTCATTAAGTAGAGAGTTGTTTAGTTTCCATGTGTGTGTAGACTTTATATTTTTTTATGTTGCTATTGAAGTCGAGCTTTAGACTTGGTGATCTGATAGTTTACAAGGTATTATTTCAATTTTCTTGTATCCATTGATGCTTGCTTTGTGACCTCTTATGTGATCAGTTTTGGAGAAGGTTCCATGAGGTGCTGAGTAGAAGGTATAATCCTTTGTGTTTGCATGAACAATTCTGTAAATATCTGCTGGATCCATTTGATTCATGACATTGTTTAGTGTCATTATTTCTTGGTTTAGTTTCTTTTTCAATGACCTATTCTTTGGTGAAAGTGAGGTATTAAAGTCTCCCACTATTAATGTGTAAGGATCGATGTTTGTTTCAAGCTTTGTTAACAGTCCTTTTACAAATGTGGGTGCCCTTGTATGGGAGCTTAGATGTTTAGAACTATGAAGTTATCTTGGTTGACTTTACCTTTGATGAATATGAAATGTCCTTTCTCATCTCTTTTGATTAATTTTGGTTGAAAGTCTATTTTGTTAGATATTAAAATGGATACACCAGTTTTCTTTTTGTGTCTATTTACTTGTAATACCTTTTTCCAGCCTTTTACCTTGAGGTAATGTCTATTGTTGTGACTGAGAAGCATCTCTTGAATGAAGAAGAATGTTGGGTCTTGTTTATGCATTCATTCAGTTAGTCTGTGTCTTTTTATTGGAGAATTGAAACCATTGATGTTGAGAGATATTAATAACCAGTGATTGTTAAGTCTCTTGTTTTTTATATTGGTTGCAGCAGACTGTGTTATTATGTTTTTGCCATGGTGTAGTTATCTATTTCCCATGTAATTTTGGTTGTAGCTTGTCTCTTTGGGTTGAAGTTTTTCTTCTAAACTTCTGTAAGGCTGGATTTGTAGCTAGGTAGTTTGAATTTGTTCTTGTCATGGAATATTTGGTTTTCTCCATCAGTGGTATTGAAAGTTTCACTAGGTATAGTATTCTGGCCTGGCATTTGTGGTTTCATAGGTTTTGTAGGATCTCTGTCCAGGCCCTTTTGGCTTTTATGGTCTCTGATGAGAAGTTGAGTGTAATTCCAATAGGTTTGCCATTATATTATTTGGTCTTTTTCCTTGCCATTTTTAATATTTTTTCTTGTCCTGTATATTTTATGTTTTGATTATTATGTTGCAGTAATATTTTCTTTTCAGGTCCATTCTATTTGGTGTTCTGTGGGACTCTTGTGTGTTTTTTTGCATCTCCTTCTTTAAATTGGGGAAATTTTCTTCTATGATTTTGTTGAAAATATTTTCTGGACCTTGGAGTTGGGTGTCTTCTCTTTCCTCGATGTGTAATATCCTCAGGTTTCATTTTTTTCATGGGGTCCTTGATTTCATAGATGTTTTGTGTCAGAAATTTTTCAGATTTAGCATTTTCTTTGATGGTTGCTTCAAGTACTACGAATAAGTCTTCTAGTCCTGAGATTCATTCGTCCATCTCTTGAATTCTATTAGAGAAGTTAACATCTGTGTTGCTTGCTTTCTTCTCTAACTTCTCTTGTTTCTCTTTTTCCTCTGTCTGTGCCTCTATCATTGTTTCCATTTTCATCTTCAGAGCTTGAACTGTTTTATTGATTTTCTTCATCTGATTGTTTGTATTTTCCTGAATTTCTTCCTGTGCCTCTCTATAGGCCTCTGTTATTTCTTCAACCTGTTTGACTGGATCTTCCTGCATTTGTTTATAGATTTTATTCATTTACTATGCTTATTTATCTTTATTACTAAGGATTTGAGGTCATTTTCTTGTATTTCAATTGTGTTTGAGTTCTCAGGGTTGCTGTCTTTGGGATAGCTGGGATCTGGAGATGCCATATTGTTTTGGTTTTTGTTGTTTGTGTTTTTTATGCTGGCCTTTAATCATCTTGCTGTCTATTATGTTCCAAGGTAGCTTCTGATGTCCTCACTGATCTTTGAGAGCAAATTATTGGTGAGTGAATATAGGTTGAGGGCCCTTGTCTGCAGGAATCAGGGTTCTCTTACTGGAACAGATGGGTGACCTGGTTTCAGCTCCAGGAATCTTTGGTCCACATCCTGTCCTCCCCACAGGATCAGCACAGGTAGGTTCTGTGCACAGCTAGGCCCCAAGACCAGTGTGAAGTAGTGTATGTGGAGTCTGTTATCCTGTCTTTGACTGGGCTTTGCATACCTTTCCCTAGGGCCTTGTAGCTTTGGGTCCTAAGCTCAGATCACCCTACAGTGCCTCAACCCTTGCTGGCTTCTAGCAGTTGTTTAGGTTTCTGCCTGATCCATCCATGCAGTGGGGCCTAGGTTCTCACCATGGAGAGATCAGCCACTGCCTTCTCATTGTTCTTGGTTGGCTAGATTTCTGCCCTATCCCTTCAGGCCTGCCCGGCTTCTCCTGAGAGCATGAGAGACCATGCTGGGCTGTAGAGCTTAGCTAGGCTATGTCAGATCTGCCCAATTGTGTAGGAACAGTACACTGGGGCAAGTAGCTAGGTCCCTATCAGGTCTTTTCAGACAGTGCAACTGTGAGGGTTCAGTCTTCCTGGTTTGTGGCAGATAGCTAATTTTTTGTCCTATCCCCTCAGTCTTGCTGAGCCTCTCCCAAGAGCATGGGAGGCCTCCTAGGCTGTGGAGCCTGGCTAGGCCAGGTCTGGGTCCATTCTGCCCAACTGTGCCAGGACAGTCTGCTGGGCCTGTAGCTAGGCTCCTGCCTGGTCCTATTAAGAACAAGTGGCTATGGCTAGATAACATGCCCACAGCCACCTGGGCACCTGTGTGGAGCCTGGGGCTTTCTGTGGGCTGATGTGTTATAGAGCCTGGCTACAGTTCACAGACAGGTTCTGGTCCAGACTCTGGGCAATGGGCTTCCATCCTCCGTGGGCCATTGGATGACCTCAGGACAGACCCGCTTGTGGTCTGCACTTTGAGAGACCACTCTGACGTAGTGTTCTCTAGGTCTTGCTGTCTGTGGATCCCAGTCATGTCTCTAGTCTCCATGCAGTAGATCAGATACAATGCATGTTCTGCACTGCTATTTTGAAATCTACCCTGAAGCCTGGAGTATATTAGAAGCACCATAAACCTGAATATTGCTTTTATTTTTAAAATCTATTTATCTATTCATTATCATCTGACTAAGGAATAGAATTCAAATTTAGAGAATTGTTTACAGGTAAGGTCTTGTCACTGCCATTTTGTACATTGTTTTCTAACCATTGTATGGTTACTTTATTCCTTTAGCCTTCTTATTATATTTTCATTTTATCAGTCAATTCCAAACTTCCATGAATTTTTATGATACAAAGAACAGAGATTTCTTCTCAGCTTAAATAACTCCATTTAGCCTGTTTTATAAGGCATGTCTAATGGTGATGAAGTTTATTTAAGAAGAATAGCTTTACCGATTTTTTAAATAGTTTTTTGCTTGAGAGCTGTTTTTCCTTATCTCACCTTCATCACCTTTTTCCATTTTTCTTGCTCCTTGCCTTCTTCATGCTTCCCTTGATCTTCCTTGGAAACTCTACCCTCTTTCTCACCCTTCCTTTCTTCCTCCTCTCTTTTACCTCCTCCTCTTTGTTGTCCTCCTCTTATTATTTTCAACATTATCATTTTTTGTTACTCTTCCTTTTTCCCTTTAACTTTCTCTCTTTCTTTCTCCCTTCCTCTTCCTTCCCACACCTCCTTTTTCTCATAATATATTACCCACTCTTTTCTAAACAAAGCTTGCACTGAGAAATCAAATGATAATATTATGATGGTTTGTTTTATATGACAAGCCTCTTGGAGCTTTCAAAATGTGTTCTTTGATTTTTGACTTTTTTTTATAATACATACTAGTGAATATTCTATGAGATTAATCCCCTTAGGAACTTTTGAGCTTTGTGAAGCTGCATATATTTCAATCTTGCAGAATTTCAAATTTTTATAATTTTTTTAAGATTTCTGCTCCTTTGTCCTCACTTTATAAGGATTGTATGATTTGCATATTAATTGTCTTGTGTTTACTCGACCTCAACATCAGCTTATTTCTATTGATCTTTTTTCTTCACTAACTGAAGAATTTTTTAATCCTTTTACTTGTAAATTTGTTTATATATATTTTTCTATAACCAGGTCTACTGTTGAACGATATTTCATTCTAAAATTTTATATGACCTTTAAAGACTTCTGCATCATTGTAGATCACTCTCTTTTTTAATGTTTTGTTTCATGTATTTGTTTGAGAAATTTTAAGAGTGCATATATGTGTGTTGTTCTTTTATAATTCTCTGAGCTTCCTTTAAAGTTACTCTGAAATCTTTGTCAAATGATTTAATTTTCATTTCCTTTGAGCTCCTCATAGGAAAACTGTTTCTTCAGGGGCACTATGTCTCATTGACTTTTCATGTCTTTAAAGATTGTTTTGTTTTCTATCAGAAATAAGGCATCATCTTCTCTGATGCATACTAGAAAGCTTTAGGGAGAAAACACATTTACTAGTCATTCTGTGTTGAATTTTGATATTCTTTCATAATCTTTTTGTATAGATATGCAGAGACTAGATTATTTGTTCTGTCAATTGACAAAACTATATGTCTTTTCTAGATACTATACTCCCAGGCCAGGTGTGAAGACCTTTTATTTTTTTCCTCTAGGGTACTGACCTAAAATCCTCAAGTTGGCATGCTTTCTTCCAAACTTATCATCAGACTGGGATATCTGCATTTTTATAAACTATATTCAAAAATGTGATGCTAGAAAGATGGCTCAGAGGTTAAGAGCACTTTATATATTCTCTGTATTTTGTAATCATATGTACTGTATATTTCCTATATTATTAAAAAATACACATATATTTAGAAGAAATTTTCCAAGTAATCTCTTAAATAATGATTTTATTTAGAAAATCAGGGACATACTTCAGATGTTTGGACTTTGTTTTATAGACTGTTAGGACATTTAGACAAAGATTCAAATAAAATGTACAAATTACAGAAAATTATTCATGATAGTTTTATGTTGACTCAGAAATTGATAACAATAAAGAAAATACAGATGATTACAGTTTATTGGCGAAGACTGTGGCATGGAATGATAACTTGGAGTGCTGTGATATGGCCCAGTGAGATGGCTCAGCAACTAGGAGTATTGGATGCTCTTCAAGAGGTCCTGAGCTACTACATCATCTATAAAGGGATTTGATGCTTCTTTCAGACATGCAGTTGTACATGCAGGCAGAACACTCACACAATAAAAAAAGTAGAGTGCTCTGATAGACATCAGTCAATGAGATATGAAAATATAGAGGGACAAATGAGTAAAAAATGATTTTTCAGCCCTGACTGAGATATAAATGAGTAATAACCAGGTTATTCTTTCTTCTGTTGTTTGAATCTTCCAACAGATCATTGCAAATATTTTTCTCTTATTTATATTTAAGTTAGTATTGAATCTTAGCATTCATGTTGATTCTTTCTTGGACTATACACTTAAACTACTGAGCTGTTCTTACATGTTTCCTTGTCTTTCTATCTTTTTTTACAAGACGGCCTTAATCATGTTAGTCATAGTTGTTTTTGATTCCCTGACTGATAATTACATAAATATTATCACTCTTGAGTCTGGTTCTGATGAATGTTTTATCTCTTCAGACTAAGTATTCCTTTGTTCTTATCTGCTTCATACTCTTTGTTGAAGGGCAGGCATTACATTAGGTAACAAAAATTAAAGTCTTTAGAGTGAGGGTTCATGCAAATTTGTCTTCAGAAATGATGAGATATTGGGGATGTTTGCTATGATTCTAGATGCCTGCAGTTTTTCTTTTCTTTTAAAAGTTTTTGAGACTTTCAGACATATATACAATGGAATATGCTGATTTCCACTTCCTATTTCCCCATTCCAAATTTCTCACTTCATGTTCTCTTCATTCCAATTCATTCATTTTCATTAGTTCCTCAAGAATTCCAGTCAATGCATCTGAACATACTTAACACCCTTTTCCAACTGTCCCATATTCAACCCCCTTCCCTATGCAGCTAAATTTGTTCTCTCTCTCTCTCTCTCTCTCTCTCTCTCTCTCTCTCTCTCTCTCTCTCTCTCTCTCTCTCTCTCTCAACCTATTAAGTACTATTTGTGTTGCCCAAGTACTCTTGGGTGTCAGTTCTGTCCTATAGTATGGACAGAACTGTGTCTTGCTAGAAGGATATAAAGAATGATAACTTCTAATTTCCTTACATGCTAAAAATTGTGGCTAAGGGCCAACCTTTGAAAATTTAAAAATACAGTATACCAGAGGGGTCACATCATTAAAGAAAACTTACTCTTTCTTTCCCAACATCTAATTTCCCAACTAGATGTGGAAGATCATGCCCAGCCCCTCTTTTCATACCGAGATTTTGTCTGGCTTGAGCTTGCTTAGGACTTATAAATGTTGTAAGTTTTTATGTGCAGCTGTCCTGATGGATGTGCAAGATGCTCTTTCCTTGTCATTATCCACTCCCTCCGGCTCTTATATTCCCTCTATTGCTACTTCCTTAAAGTTTCCTCAGTCTCTGAAGGATGGATGGGTTTCATGTTCCATTTTACACTGAGCATTACATAGTGTCTTAATCTCTATCCCTTGACCACTTGTGGGTCTCTAAGATAATTGCCACCTACAGTAAAAGGATTTTTCTCTAGTGAGAGTTAAGAGATGCATTAATGTATGGCTAAAAAAATGTCTTTAAGCTCTACAGCTTTTAATTTCTCTAATGACCTTGAGTTTTCCTCCTCTGTTATCTTCAGGTTATCTCTAAGACCTTTATGAATAGGGAGTAGGCTTTAGAATTCTATTAACTATGGCTCATATTAATCTTGACAATGTGGTTGCTATAGGCCTAGGAAGGAGCTCTATTATTGTCGGGATAACTGCAAGTATTTTGTGTGTACAGACCTTAAAACTAAGATATATAGAAGAAATTATTTTTATGTTAAATTTCACTCACTTCCTATCATTTTCCCTTGTAACAGCATTTCAAATCTAATGCTGTTTGCCTTTCCTTCTTGATGATTTCTTCCATTATATTACTAAGAGAGATAGAAGGGCCTATAGTAATCTGAATTTGCTTCTTCTGGGTTATGGATCTGGCTGAATCCATTCTCTAGTGTTTATACCTTTCCTCAAGATAATTAGATTTTTTCTTCAATGATTATCCTACCATTGGTTTTATTGAATTCTGAATGAATCCTTCTAGATCTTACCTTTGAAAGACTGTGGACTTCTAGAAGTAAAGTTTACAAGAGTATGTCTATCACCTACCTCTACCCACAAAAGAGTAGAACTCAAGAGATCATTTGTTGGTATTATATCCTATGCCCAGATGGCAGGGAATTGCCAAAATAATCATTTCTATGTTTCTTCCCATCTAGGGCTCCTTTGTTTCCAGGCAAGGCACACAATATCATGTGTATCACTGAATAGCACCTACAAATCTTAATTTGGGTGAGTATTTCTGTACCCACTCAACTCTCAGATGGCTGCAACAAGTCTTTGATTCTCAGCTTTCCCATCTGTGTCTTGCTAGAAGGATATAAAGAATGATAACTTCTAATTTCATTACATGCTAAAAATTGTGGCTAAGGGCCAACCTTTGAAAATTTAAAAATACACTGTCGAAATTTTTCAAACTGAGAAACACTTAAAGAAATGCTCAATATCATTAGTCATCAGAGAAATTCAAATCAAACTGACCCATTAGAATGGCTAAGGTCAAAAATACAAGTGATACCACATGGTGGCAAGGATGTGGAGAAAGATGAACACTCCTTCATTGCTGGTGGGAACACAAACTGGTACAATGATTTTGGATATCTATCTGGTGCTTTCTCAGAAAAATGGGAATAGGACTTCCTCAAGACCAGCTATTCCACTCCTTGGAATATACCCAGAAAATGCTCCACCATACAACAGGGACATATACACAACCATGTTCATAGTGGCCTTATTCATAATACCCAGAACATGGAAACAGCCTAAGTGTCCCTTAGTAGAAGAATGGATAAAGAAACTGTGGTACATTACACTAAGGAATAATACTCAGCTATTTAAAAAAGGAATTCCCAAAATTTGCTACAATTAGATTGAACTAGAAATTATCATAATGAGTGAGTTCACCCAGAAGCAGAAAGAGTCAAATGACTTATACTCACTTATATCTAGACACTAGCCCAAGGGGCATGTCCCATGAATGTCTTCAACTAGGCGAGAGAAACATGGGAGAATGGAGAAATGGAAGGACCTGGGGGTCCTAGAAACCTACAAGAAGAATATTATGATGGGCAGATCTGGGCCCACGGGTCCTGTTCAAACTATGGCACCAGCCAAGGACAATATGTGTAGTAAATTTCAAACCCCTACAAAGATCTAACCAATGGACAGGACATTCTCCATAATTGAGTGGAGAGTGGGGTCTGACTTTCATACGAACTCTGGTGTGCCATATTTGACCACGTCCCCTTGATGGGGAGGCCTGGTGGCACTCAGAGGAAGGATAGCAGGTTACCAAGAAGAGACTTGATACCCTATGAGCATATACAGGGGAGGAGGGCCCCCTCAATCACAGACATAGGTGAGGGGGATAGGGGGAAAGCAGAAGGGAGGGAGGAATGGGAGGATACAAGGGATGGGATAAAAATTGAGATATAATATGAATAAATTAATAAAATATTTTAAAGAAATAAATAAAAATTTCAAACATAAAGAAATAAAAGAGAATGTACAACATTTTTGCTTGTATTAAATAACAATTTTTACAGTTGCAGACGTTTATTTCAACTATTTTAGCATATATGTGCAAAACAAGTATTGGCTATTATTACATTCCTCTACTAAATCAAGGTCATTTCCTTATATGCTAGCTAAACTAGTATCAAAAACTTGATAAACAACTCCCCCAATCATCTCTAGACCAAAAGGCCCAATTAATGCTAATATTGGTTTACAACAATTAACAATCATAAGCAAGCCCTTTAGTTTGGTTATTATACTTTTAAATAAATGTTAACCTAGAATAAATTTTCATTTCCTCATTACATTGATTACTGAAGATAGAATGCTAGCTGTGTATATAATGTCACATATTTTTAATTTTCCTGCTAGTGTTCTTGTAAACTTTACTAATACTTTGTTGTCTATATTTTATCAACACTAGAAATCAGATGTAAAGGTAACTATTGATTTGAAATTCATTTGAGTGGAATACTTCACAGGCAGTATTATTTATTTTATGTCATTATGTCAGAAAATACTTAAGGCCAATAGTCTTCATCTTAGTAACTCTGTAATTGACAAGATTAGGGTGAGAATATCTGATTTTCCGATGAACTTTTCTATGTTTCCTTTCAGTCAACAAAACAATCTGCTCTATCCCCCTCCTTCATCAGTGCCCTTAAAAAGAGAACTGCCAAGTTCCTTTTTCTATGATTAGTCTACACACAGTTGTTATATTTTACAGTAGAATATTAATTTAAATTCTATTTTACTTAAACAAGAAAGTTCTTTCATTCACAAAACTGTAACATAGAATACCAGTTGCCCTGCAAAAAATCAATTCTAAAAAACGATTGGATTTAGATGGGATGTTAATGTAACTTATTCACCAGATATAAATGTCATCTTGGAGGCTTATTGCTAAATAAGATCACTCTTTCTAGTTCTTTCTGAACTTAACTTTGGCTGGTTGGCTCAACTCAACTGTTCTGGGTCAAACTCAACTCCAAGATAACTTATTCAATCTCACTTCTCTTGGATACTCACCGAATTGTTCTGCTTGGCCTCAAACTAACTCTAAAAAATCCTTTTAATCTTCTGGCTCCTTCCATTCTTTGACTTCAACTGCCTCTGCAGGATCTCATGAACAAACTCAACTCTACTAAACTGCATTCACTCAACTGAACTGCACAGAACTCAATTCTACACAATTGAACTGACTGAACTGATCTGAACAGCCACAAACTGAACTGCCACTGCACTGTATCTCAACTGACTCCACTCTGACTGGCACCTGACTGACCCTAACTCAACTCAACTCAACTCAACTGACCTCTCCCTGCACTCTCTTAACTCACCCTTCTGTGCTGTTCTCATGAGAGTTGGGTGTATCCTATTCTAATAAATCATCCTCTGATTCTTCACTTTGTCTCTCAATTAGATGTCATTGTTTGGATTTAAAAGTGTATACTAAAGATATGCCTGTATTCCTGCCAGAGGCATTTAAGGTGTATGCATTTCAGCCATATTACACAAAGGTCTTTGGCTGTGATCAGAGTAGGCATACTGCTGGATTAAAATTCTACTACAGTGGAATTAGATAGATTCAAGGTAAATATGCTTATTCTAACCAAAGCTAGTGTAAGTTTTATAACAATAGTAATAGGCACAACAATTAATGAAGTATATATGTGGTAAATTTATAGGAATCTCACACTGCTTCAAGCAAACATAATTATTATTGACGCTAACCTCAAGTTCTGAGAATCACACTCTGGCCTTCTACAAGAGCAACAAGCAAACTCTCCAGCCCTATTGTGTTTACTTCCCAATGAACTAAAAATAATTAAATTACTAAATGCAGCACAGAAAAATGAGAATAATTAAAGGAGTCAGATTTATATTTGACACCAAATAAGATCGCATTTTCCATAGCTCAGGTGAGAACAAGATATAGAAACTGGTCAGGCTTAGAAGGTAAGGTAAAATGTTTGAGCATGTCCTTGCTGGAGGCCAGGAATGCCAGAAGAGAGTTCTGGTTTCTGATTCCTTCTTATTTCTACTCCTAAATGGGTACCTACGCCTAGAAGCTGTAAGTGAGGATGCTACTGAAACTGACATAGGCACACTGATACCTTGTATGTGAGTCAAGTGGACTGACCACCTCCTCATGCATAACCTAGCTTCAAGCATCAGTTTTATAAAGACTAACAGTTAGATGGTACCCTGTTTCCTGGGACTACTCCTGCTAGGCAGGAGTTTCTTTACTTGCTTGCCTGATCTCTCTTTCTCTCTCTCTCTCTCTCTCTCTCTCTCTCTCTCTCTCTCTCTCTCTCTCTCTCTCTTTCTCTCTCTCTCCCTCCCTCTCTCTCTCTCTCTCTCTCTCTCTCTCTCTCTCTCTCTCTCTCTCTCTCCTCTTACTTTCTATAACAACACAATTCTTTCTAAAACTTACCCTCTGTTCTATAAATATCATTCTATGAACTGATGAGACACGAACCAAAAGAAACTGATTTAGTGGAAGTGTTTGTGACTGAAAGTATCTAGCACTCTAAATCTTGAGTTAAAACCCATCCAAGATGATAGAAATGGTCCCAGGAACTTAAATATATTCCACTTTTATTTTATTTTTATGATATTTATTCATTTGTACATATATGCACGCACTTTGGTGTGTTTGTGTGCATCAGTACATGCATGTACATACAAGAGCAGGAATATCAAGCATAAATGTAGAAATTTAAAGCTTGTGTGTGGAAAGTAGGTTCTTTCCTCCTACTATGGGAGTTCTGGGGATCAAGCAGTTCCTAAGGTTTGGCAACAGGTTCATCTAGTCTGCCTAGCCACTATGCCAGCCTGCTTTTCCAGTATCAGTTTTACTGATAGAGTGAAGACAGGTATTATGTTCAATGAATATACAAACTAAAGTATTAACATGTAGTTTCTCTTATTCATGTATGTACCTATAGAATTAGGAAAAGCTATGAAACACAATATTATACTAAGCACTGGTTTAAAATGACAAGAAAGATGTCCTTCAAAGTCCTTGCTGCAAAACAGAGAGGCATTAAGATTGAATTTAATTCTTCTAACACCAAAATCAGGAAGTTTCTACATGCTGAAGTGAGCCAACAGAAAAACACTAGGGGGTGTACGGTGAATACTAGTGTGTGACTGGACTATCTGTGTTTTCTAATTGTTACTTAAGGAAGAAAGCTCCCAAATACCTGAAAGGGATGTGGGGCAAGGACCATACATAGCTAGACGATTGTTTTCAAATAGTCTAGTAATTTCTGGATTGCAAACATTTTGTATCTCATAGGCAGAAGAGTCTGCAAGACAGCTGGGTGGCTTTGCTATCACTCCTGACCAATAAATGTTAGTCCCAGAAACCATTTTGAAGAAAAGAACCAGTTCACACAGGTTGTTCCCTGCCATCGACAAATACACTACAACATGGGGAAACACCACCCCAACCCCTCCAAGAACCACATACGCAGAGATACAAAATAAATAAATGATTTTTTTTAAACAGAAAAAAAATCTCAAGTAAGTTTCTAAAGTAAAAGCTCAGACAAAAAGGAGGTTAAAGACAGCAGGCTAAATATATATAGTTAAACCAAAGGGAGTATTAAGAATGTCTTTTTCAGTGGGGAAGAGCCTGGAACACATTGTCACAGGAGACAGCTCCCTGAACACAACACCCACAGGCAAGGCCTTAATATCAACAATTAATAAATGGAACCTTGTGAGGCTGAAAAACTTCTGTAAAGCACTGTCATCAGAACAAAGCGACAGCCTACAGACTGGGGAAAGATCTTCACCAACCCTACAAAAGATAAAGGTTTCATATCCAAAATATATAAAGAACTCAAGAAATTAAACACCACCAAACCAAATAACCCAATTAAGAAATGGGGCTCAGAACTAAACAGAGAATTCTCAGCAGAGGAGTATCGAATGGCTGAGAAACACTTAAAGAAATGCTCAACCTCCTTAGTCATCAGAGAAATGCAAATCAAAACAACTCTGAGATTCCATCTTACATCCATCAGAATGGCTAAGATAAAAAACACTCAATTAACAGCACATGCTGGCGAGGATGTGGACAAAGGGGAACACTCCTACGTTGATGGTGGGGATACAAATTTGTACAACAACTTTGAAAATCTATCTGGCATTTTCTCAGAAAACTGTGAATAAGGCTACCTCAAGCTCAGCTATTCCACTACTTGGAATATACCCAGAAGATTCTCCACCACAAAACAAGGACATAAGCTCAACCATGTTCACAGCAACCTTATTCATAATAGCCAGAACATGGAAACAGCCTAAATGTCCCTCCATCAAAGAATGGATAAAGAAACTGTGGTACATTTACACTATGCAATACTACTCAGCTATTAAAAACAAGGAAATCCTAAAATTTGTGGACAAATAGATAGAACTAGAAAGGATCATACTGAGTGAGTTAACCCAGACCCAGAAAGACTCACATGGTACATACTCACTTAGAAGTAGACTCTAGCCCAAAAAGGATGTCCCATCAAAGTCTTCACTTACAAGGATATTGGGATAGATGTGAGGACATCCCATTGGTACTCTAGGTGAGAGAAGTATGGGAGAATGGGGGAATAGAAGGATCCAGAGGGTCCTAGAAACCTACAAGAACATCATGATGGTTGGAACCAGGGGTTCTGCTCAAATTACTGCACCAAAGAACCACAATACATGCAGTAAACATTGAA